>NC_135820.1:33993369-34313427 GCF_964213995.1 Mustelus asterias | reverse complement strand
GGAGGCAGCGACCGGATTCTCTCTCTGAAGTCACAGAGTCATATTGCACAGAAACAGCCTTTTGGCCCACTATGTCCATGCCGACCATTAAATACCAATCTATACTAATCCCATTTACCAGCACTCCCAGTGCTCATCCAGATGCTTCTTAAATATTGCGAGAGTACCTGCCTCCACCACCTTCTCAGGCAGCGCATTCCATGTTTCCATCCCCTCTGGGTGAAAACATTTTTCCTCAGATCCCCTCGAGACTACTGACTCCTCACCTTAGATCTATGCCCTCTGGTCTTAGACACCTCTGCCATGGGGAAAAATTTCTTATAAGCTACCCAATCTATGCCTCTCATAATTTTGTATACCTCTATCAGATTCCCCCTCAGCCTCCTCTGCTCCAGGGAAAACAAACCCAGCCTATCCAGTCTCTTCTCAGAGCTGAAACTTGCCATCCCAGACAACATCCTGGTGAATTTCCTCTGTACCCTCATGTCCTTCTGATAGTGTGGTGACCAGAATTGCACACAATACTCCATCTGTGGCCTAACCAATGTTTTATAAAGTTTTATAAAGTTTTATAAAGAAGGAGTAGCGCTTCGAAAGCTAGTGGCTTTTGCTATCAAATAAACCTGTTGGACTTTAACCTGGTGTTGTGAGATTTCTTCCTATATTCTATGCCATGGCTAATGAAGGCAATCATTCCATATGCCTTCATCACCACCCTATCTACCTGTGCTGCCACCTTCATGGATCTATGGACTTGCATTTTGGGAGGTCTAGTAAAGGTAGGATATATACAATGAAAGGTCAGTCCCTCAGGAGTATTGAGGAACAAAGGGACATTTTGGACCATCCTTCCATGTGGGACCTTGTCAAAGGCCTTACTGAAGTCCATGTAAACCACATCGACTGCACTACCCACATTAATGTATTTAGTTAACTTTTCAAAAAAGTTATTAAATTAGTCAGACAGGAACTCCCACCATTCTATATCCAATCAATCCCTGCCTTTCCGGGACCTGGGTTTGATTCCCGGCTTGGGTCACTGTCTGTGTGGAGTTGCACGTTCTCCCCGTATCTGCGTGGGTTTCCTCCGGATGCTCCGGTTTCCTCCCACACTCCAAAGATGTGCGGGTTAGGTGGATTGGCCATGCTAAAAAATTGCCCTTATTGTCAGGAGGGCTGGCAAGGTAAATGCATGGGATTATGGAGATAGGGCCATAGAGTGAGATTGTCGTCAGTGCAGACTCGATGGGCTGAATGGCCTCCTTCTGCACTATATGATTCTACGGATTCTATGACCCCAGCCACAAACGAGGATGGAAGGTTTTGACCAGGATAACAAAGTACAAGACTGACACCTGGTGGCAGAAACTCAATACTGTCAATTTTTAGAAGAATGTGAATTCATTCATTTGATGTTTCCAGTCGGTTGGATGCCTGATATCAGCATCAAGAGAGATGGTAGGAGCCCTCCCACACTCTGACCAGTTGAGGTCCTTAAGTGGCCAGTTAAATGCCACTTAAGGGTCTCTTCCCACTGCTGCTTGTGTTTTATTAGAGATGGGTGGCATCTTACCAAACGGTGAGGCCACCAGGTATCCCCTGATGGCCTTCTTGCAGGCTAGGTGGGGTGTCCTTCTGATCAGGCACTCGAGCCCCATGGAGAGCTCTCAGCAGCAAGGGCTGAAATGTTCCCCTACCGCCTTGAGTTGGACCCCCACTCCCTTCACCAGGTCCTGCCTCACGGGCCCTGGCGAGCCCACCACACTCATTTCCCTTCCAATTGTTCTGTAATGCCTCTGATCCTGGGCCTTCTGCAGTGTCAATGTGGCCACCTGGCCTCGTGGTGCTGCTGAGACTGAGGAGCAGCCAGCCTTTTCATTGGCCCACTGTTCTAGGAGGTATGACATTCTGCCTCAGTGCTGTGCAAGCCACTGGCGCAGGCAACTAATTATCTGAACACTGTAAAATGGAGTTACAGCTTCCAGGGCTGGCAGAGGCAGAGCTGCCAACTCTCCATTAAATCTTGGCCCAAAAGTGCCTGGTTAGAATTCAGGGGTTGATGTCAGTCGGTCCTTTGAATATTTCAGCTATTTATTACAAGGACTTTTAAAGCTTTACCCTTTAGTGCAGTAGTAAGCTAGAATGTTACCCTTGTTACTGCGTCCCTGCATTAATTCTGTAACATGCTAATATACCAACAAGCATTATTATACAAGCGTATGATCTCTCTAATGCTTTAATGTATGAACAATCTACTTCTTCAGCATATTAGTGTATGTCTGTGCTACCTCCACAGCAACTAGATCAGAACTTAGCTAATAAAAAAAAGCAGTGGGACCCAGGACAGGAAGCACCTCAGACTGGGGTTAGGTGAGATTCCATTGCAGTTAGACCTGCGATGCTGAAATAAAAATAGGAAATGTTGGGGAAATAAAAATAGAAAATGCTGGGGAAAAAACTCAACAGGTCTGGCAACTTCTGTGGAGAGGAAAACAGAGTTAGGCCGGAATTCCCTGAGTTTGTCTGTGGCTGGGATTCTCAAGATTCTCTGCAGTGAATGGAGATTTGGCTGTGTGCCAGTTAGGTGGATTGGCCATGGTGTATTGCCCCTTAGTGTGAGGGGGGCTAACAAAGGTTACTTGGGGTTACAGGGATAGGGCCTGGTTGGGATTGTTGTCGGTGCAGGCTCAATGGGCTAAATGGCCTCCTTCTGCACTGTAGGGATTCTATGATTCTAAGTTCTCCATTCCCACTGGCAGAAATGGAGAATTCCAGCCTAAATGTTGAGTCTGTATAACTCTTCTTCAGAGCTGAAGAGAGCTGGAAATGTGATGGATTTTATGCTTTTGAAGAGTGGGTTGAAGAGCAGGCACAGCAGGTATTGGTGGCAGCACAGTGGCACATTGGTTAACACAGCTGCCTCACAGTGCCAGGGACCCTGGTTCGTTTCCCAGCTTGGGTCACTGACTGTGTGGAGTCTGCACATTGTCCCCGTGGGTTTCTTCCGGGTGCTCCGGTTTCCTCCCACAATCTGAAAGACGTGCTGGTTCGGTGCATTAGCCATGCTAAATTTTCCCTCCAAACAGCCGCCGGAGTGTGGTGACTAAGGGATTTTCAAGTAACTTCATTGCAGCCTACTTGTGACTAATAATTAAACTTCAAACTTTAAAATATGGCAGGGATTGGTTGGGGGTCAGTAGAAATTAAATGACAAAGATGTCATGGACACAAGACAAAGGGAATGGCAATGATAGTGTTAAAGAGTAAAGCAAGTGTTAATAGTGGCATAAAGGTCAAATAACATAATGTGTTCAAAGCAGAACAAGAGTCACTTTCTGAAACTCTGTTGCCCCAACCCACAATAAATAATTATATTCTTGAGGTAGGTTTATCAAATTTGCTGGCAACAAGACAACTGGAAATTTGAACAGGGGTAAATATAAAGTATTGCCCATTATTTAAAATATATCTATATAACTCAAGTATACTCCAAATGGGAGTGAGTTTACAGAGAGATGTACTAAGAACTTGAGATTGGTAGTTACCTCATCACTTTCAGCCTCATGACGATGTGACTGGATTATATAGTAGGGCAATAAAGTTATACTGGAACACTTAAATACATTGGTCGGACCACACTGGGAATAGAGTGTTGAATTTTGGTTACATGCCAAAAAGAGCAATATAACCGTTTCCACATAAAAAAGAAATTGAAATATAAAGTAAGATTAGAGGGACTTAAGGGAGGTCTCACTGACGTATTAAATATCTATTGGTAAAGATTGGACAAGTCCACAAGATTACTTCAAGTTGGAAAAGTAGAGCCAAGAGATTGAAATTGGACTGAAGTGGTTTGAAAACAGATGTTTGAAAAAAAGTGTTGTTACTCCGTGCTGAATGTTTGGAACAAATCCTTCAGCTTGACAGTAAAGTTTCTGACATTGGAGATGATCAAAATGAGCTGCTGTTTCTGTCAGAGAAGAGTTAGAAGGGTTGTACTTCAACTGGTCAAATGGCCTTTCTTTTGTCGTTTTCTCAGGAAAAGATCATTTGACTCATCAATTCTGCCCCATTCTCACCATGTTTGTTGCATTATAATTGAATCCTTCTAGACCCACCCCACCCCCATAGGAATAAACTATCTGTGGCAGGTAGGAAAAAAGGAAAAACACTGACAATAATGGGTGGGGAGGAATAGGTGCATCGGTCAGAAGGAAAATACCTCAAAACTAGTCTGGGAGATCAAATTGATCATAAAAGGAGCAGGAATGTCTTTCAGTTCCATAAAGTCTCTGAAATCTTTTCACAATGTTGTAACTATTCACATGAAAAAGTTACGCATGGCTTTTCTTCCATCAACTGATTAATTTTATTCTCATGTCCCCTGGCATTTGAATCTTTCATCACAGTGAGGATTTGAATATGAGTAAAGCAGGGGATGGCAGTGGCATTATATTTTCCAGGGCATGTTTATTCATAGAGATTCTAGTGCATTCAACATGATGAAGCGACAACATCTGGCACTGTTGTACTGACGCTTTTGACACCCGGCTGCATTACTGAAAGGTATTGTACTGGCATTAATTACAAGAACTCTATTAAAACCATTACCCTGTAGCTATTTGATTCAATAAACATTTATTCGTGCAAACTGTTGCACTCCGTATGATGGAATAGAAACATCTGGCATCATTATATTGAAGATTCAATACTGTAAAATTGCAATTTCCTCCATGATGTGGATCACTAACAATTATCAACAAATTGTTGCAATTGTATCTCCTGCCAAATAACAACCTGTATGAAAAAGTATGGGTGGTAAAGTATATAGCTTTTGCTTCTCAACATTATATTGATATTTTCACTTGCGTGAAGGTTTCATAAGCCAAGGACACAAGATAAGCTTTAAAGATTCAGTCTTCTATAGAATTACAATGCAGGGGCTGTTTGCTTAGCACAACTCGCCTTGGTGTTTACTTTCCAAGGCAGCAGTTGTCTTAATCCCAAATGGCCAGTTGTGTTCCCATATCCCTTGTTCCCCTGTTCCTTGAACTAAACCTAGCCGACATGGTCACTGCTATAAATAGCGTCATCATACCACAGCTTCATAACTCTGTATTGAAAGCAGCCCCATCCTGCCTCACCAACAGACTTTTTTCCTCAGTATACTTGGTTCATAAAATTTGTAAAATAAAACAAATACTAAAAACATTTCAAATTTAACATTGCAGAAAGTGCAATCAAATTCAACATTTCTCCATGCTGCATTCTGAGATGCCTCAATATAATTGCAATGCTCAATGGTCCAGATCTTCCGAGAGGCAGCAGACACCCTCAGATTGCTGCTTTCCTGCACCCCACCAGAACTCCACATTTCTGGTTGGGACTTCTGATCCTGGTTTTTTCAGAAATACGAAGCGTACTTCAATCCAACTGCTTCCTTGTAGCACTGGATCACTGGGGATGGAGGACACAATCCAAGCCACCCCTCTCTTTGCAGCACCAACTGTCCTATTTTGATAAGTGTTCACTAATAACACACTGAAAATCTGGAACATTTAAACTGCTTTTTGGTGTGGTAGCATTTGAGTGTCTGAGTTCCTGAGTGAATATGTAGGTGGGTAAGGAAGTAGAGTCTAAGGTAAGTGAGTTAGACTAGGATTTTTCTATCTAACATTTCCTGGGTAACTATTAAGTGAAGTATGTTGGAACTATTCGAAGTCGTTGACTCTAACTCAGGGTTGGAGACTTTTTCAGGAAGAGCAGGGGAATTGCTTTTGGAAGGTCAGACTTCTTGGGCAATTCCCACAAAGTTAGTACACTGGGACTTCTGAGGGAAGCCGACATATCGGCCTGCTCTGCCATTCACTTAGATCATGGCTGGCTATCTTCCTCAAATGGCATTGAGTGACATTTATCAAATGTCTTTTGGAAGTCCTTGTACACCATAACAACTGTACTACCGACATCAACCCTCTCCGTTACCCTGTCAAAAAACTCATTCAGATTAGCTGAACATGATTTGCCTGTAACAAATGCATGCTGTTTCTCTTTAATGAATCCATGCTGCTCCAAGTGACTGTTAACTTTGTCCCAGATGATAAACTTCCTCACCACTGAGATTAAACCAACTGGCTTATAGTTACTGGGTTCACCCTAAAATCCTTCTCTGAACAAAGATGTAACGTTGCAATTCTCTCATTTTTCTGGCAAAACTCCTGTGTCTAAGGAGAATTAGAAGATTATGGCAATGCTTCCACAATTTCCACATTTACTTCCCTGAGCATCCTCAGATGCATCTGACCAGGCCCTGTTGACTTAGCAACTTTAAGTACAGCTAGCCTTTCTCATTTTTCCTCTTTTATCAATTGTTAGCCCATCCAGTGTTTCAACCACCTTCTCTCACTATGACTTGGGCAGTATCTTCTTCCTTTGTACAAACAGGAGCAAAACACTCATTTAGTTTCTCAGCCACCCATCTGCTTCCATGCGTAGATCCCTTTTCCATCGATAAGCAGTCCCACTCCTCCTCTGACAACTCCTTACTTTTTATTCCCTTTTCAATTGGTTGTCAGCCTTTCCTCACATTCCTTCATTGCCTCTCAATTTCTTTTTTCACTTCCCCTCTGAATTTTCTCTATTCAGCTTGATTCTTTTTGCATTTTCAACCTGATATATCCTCTTTACTGTCTCTTTCATCATCCAGGGAGCTCTGGGCTTTGGCTGCTGCATCCATTTTTCTTTCATAGGAATGAACCTTGACTGTACCCTCCATCATCTCCTCTGTAAAGGCATTTATCGTGCCTGCCAACCTTTGGTTCTAATTTTGGGTGAGGACAAAGCGGTGACCCAGCTACAAGCAGTGGATAGCCAATGAAGATGTAGGCACCTCTCCCATGACAACTGGAATGTTTCACTTGGCAGACTTGGCTGCGATGGCCAAAGCACAGTCAGTCAGAGAAGAGTGCACCCCGGTGATAGAGCCAGCAGAGATCCTTAAACCATCCCTCCCACAGTCACCATACCATGATGGCTCCAACCATGACCTCAGGCTGCCCTGTGGAGGGGCTTATTCTCCACAAGGATGACCTGGCAGCTGTGGCCTCTTCTGCGCTGAGACAGAGACACCCCATCTCTCACTCTCTCTCCAGTATTGCTGGAAGGTCTTCAATAGATCCTCCAGCCTTATGTGCCATCCTTAACTCGCCATTAAGTGGCGAGGCACCAAAAAGAATGTTTGATTCCATCTCAGTTTCGGGTTGGGGCCTGGAAGTTCTCCAAGCTCCTGACCTCAGAAGAAAAACCTAGGAATATTTAGTGTTGTGTCCAGGTTTTTTTTGAGCAAGGTCTCTGTCATTACCACAAAATGATATTTCCCATGTGGCTATCTGCACTTCATGTCAAGATCCTCTATAAATCTGAACATTCAGGAAAAACTGCCTTTTCTGAACAAGATTTTTTTTTTAAGTTGACAGAAAAGCCTTTACATTTCCACAGCATTTCTCAGGAGAGGCATTGTGGAAGTGAATTGGAGGGTACAGAAACGATGTGGTTCAGTGATATAGTCTACAGTGTAATTGGGCAATTCTCTAAGGTTTTGTGTTGCCTCATTGCTCTGGTAACCATCATTTCAAATTATATATAGTTCCTTTCACGTTCCCAGGCTGTTCAAAAGCTATTCACACTGAACAAATTGTTTGTAAACTATAGACACTGTCATTTTATCGGCAAATAGATAGAAAATTTCTACATAGCAAGGTGCCACAGACACAATGTAATCCATGACCAATTAATTCATTTTTAGACGATAGATCCTCCCCGGGAGGTTCAACAGAGAATCAACTAGGCCTATATTTACACCATGGCTACGAAAGCAGGATATAAACTAAGTGCACAATAATGAATAGGTCAACCCTGAGCCCTCCCAGCCCAGAAAGAAAAATCAAGTCAATGGCTATGCAATGTCTCCAGGGACTGGGGATTACGTTAGATGGGGTGGGTGTTCTCCCAGTTCAATAGCTCACAGTTGTCCAGATACAATATAAAAGGTGATTGTTTATTTACAGGTCTTCAGACACACACCAAAACAAAAAAAAGGAAATCAATACCTAATGTATCCCCCCACCCCACCCCTCAGGGTAGCCCTCCTCTCATTCACCAATGGGCTTCCCATGTCAGAAATCAGTACTCTGCTTATACAGTCTGAGAAGGCTGCACAGTTGATCCTCATTGCACCAATTCCTCATCAGTCTTTCATGTCACTTCCTGTGGCCACCTTGGCAGGGAAAGCTCTTAGCCAGAAACTGGAGGATATTATGAGGGAAACACTGCCCTTCCAGCACACAATCACCTGTCTCTTCTGCAGCATTTACCACCAAGAAGAATAAGTGTGGCAATGTTATGGAAAGATCACAACTCCAGCCTCCACTCCAAGTCACGCACCAGCCCGGCTTGGGCCCACATCACTGCACTTTGTGTCCCTGGGTCAGAATTATACAACTGTTTGCCTAATACTATTGCAGGAGTCAATTTGAGGACTGCATTTGTTCAACGAGAAGACCCACATCCTCATACAATTAGGGATGAGTTATAAATATAACCTTATCTATGACTCCCACATTCCAAGAAAAAAAAAGTCATCTTGTTCCAAAGATGTTACTCTGTATGGCCTTTTGCACCCCAGGTCGACAAACATTCCTCACATATTCACCCATGATCCTTCATGGTCCAGACTAACCAACCCAATGCAGGCCCAATTTGGACAACATAAGAAGTATAAGTGATGTGCCAATGGTACATAATTAACTGAATTATGATTCAAACAATAGGGTTTCACATCTAAAGAGGTGCAATCAATAAAAGAAATATATTTATCATTGTTTTGGAATGATTGATATGAATACAAAAATGTAACATAATCTATGTTTTTGTGATCTATTGAGAGTAATAAAGTTTCTTAGTGATGTATTACTGACCGTACGGAATTGAATCCACTCAGAGTGATTGTAAGGAAATCTGCCCTCAAGATTCTCAGTTAGCTGGTTGCTGTCAATGAACTTATGCATGGCTTTCCAGGAAGTCAAAACTTCAATCTGATAAAGCAAAAACAATATGCATCATATAAGTAGAAGTTATACACTAAAGAACAGCTAAAGATTAAAGAGAATGTCTTAATCCTATAAAGACCAATTCCTTAACCTGGACTGAGCTGGGAAGTAGTGGGTCCACAAACACTGAGATTTCATCAATTTAAATTAATGACAGGATCATCAGGGGTTACAGACACACGAGATTCCAAATGGATATGCTTTCATTGTGTTCAATCAAATAGAACAAAATACCTAAATGTCTGTGCAATGCTGTAAATGCATGACAAATGACAGACATTTCTTGAGAAGATGAAATGTCCCAATTATCCTTCCCTTACATTTTCCAATTACCCAATTTCAAAAATAGGCGGGAATGAAGAGAAATTAAATGGGACTTCAAGATGGAGCCCATTGAAATGAATCTTCTTTTGATTTCTTCGTTCATGGGATCTGAGCATCGCTCCCATTTATTGTCCATCCCTAATTGCCCTTGTGAAGGTGGTGATGAGCTGTCTTCTTGAACCGCTGCAGTCTATGTGGTGTAGTTACACCCACAGTGTTGTTAGGAAGGGAGTTTCAAGATTTTGACCCAGAGACAGTGAAGGGACGGCCATATATTTCCAAGTCAGGGTGGTGAGTGGCTTGGAGGGGAACTTCCAGGTGGTTCTGTTCCCATGTGCTGCTGCCCTTGTGCTTCTATTTGGTGGAGATCAAGTGTTTGGAAGATGCTGTCGGAGTTGAGTTCCCTCAGTGCATCCTGTAGAGGTATACACTACTGCCACTGTGTGTCGGAGGAGGGAGTGAGTGTTGAAAGTATTGGAAAAGATGCCTATCAAGTGGGCTGCTTTGTTCTGGATGGTGAAACGTTTCTTGACAGTTGTTGGAGCTACACCCATCCAGGCATATGGAGAATATTCCATCACACTCCTGACTTGTACCTTATAGATTGTAGGCAGGTTTTGCAGAGGCAGGTGCTGTACTAGAATTCCCATCCTTTGACTTGCTGTTGTAGGCACAGTAGTTATATCATTGGTGCAGTGATCCCCAGGATGTTGATAGTGGGAATCAGTGATTGAGCCGATTCTATACCATTATTGTTGCGGTGCTCGAGAAATCAGCTGCTGGAGTTCATTCAACTGTCTTCCCACTTTGAGCATCTTGGGAGAAACACTGATGGAAAATTCCACAGCGTCAGAGTGCCTCTGCTGGATGACACAATCAGTCTCACTGCCATCTCTCTCTCTCTCTCTCTGTTCCCATATCTCGGCAGCTATCTTTCTCAAAAGACCACCATCAAAGAGGAGAACAAGCAGAGAACCAACTGTGTCAGCAAAGCCATCCAAACATTGCATAGCCAGACCTTTGCAACAGGGATCTCTATTACAGGACAAAGGACAATGTTGTTTTTGTCACACCACTCTTCTTATATGACAATGAGGCTTGGCTCACCGACCGTAGGCATTTTATCATTTACATTTAGAGGCAACTTTTATTTGTTCTGTTGCTCTCTCCTTTTCCCTTGCACCCCATCAACCCTTCTGTCTCTCTTGTCTAATAGCCAATCATACTTTCCCTGCCTCTACCTCTTACATCTTGAAATCCAGCTCTGATGAAAGGCCATCGGCCTGAAATGTTAACTCCATTTTCCTCCCTCCACAGCTGCTGCCGAGCTTGCTGAGCCAGTATTTTCTGCCTTAACTTCATGTTGTTGGCATCTGCAGCATTGTATTCTAATGTTATTGTAGCAAAATATACCATTTGGCGTCCTCCTTTAAGTCCTAACCCTTGCTTCAAGCACCCTTTCCTAGACAGTTTTCAGTTGTATTGCTCAACTCAGTCCTGATGATTGCTGGGATGCATTGAAGGGTAGGGGTAGAGAAGTTGGCACAAAAATATCATTGCCATGATGCCAAGCTAGTTTCGAGTAACATGGTGAGTGACTATTGCCCAACTCGGATCAACTCCTGAATGAAGGGTAGAAATATGTAAATGGAAAGCACAAAACGCCAATATTCCTGCTCCATGAGGAACTAATAAATACCATTTTCATTTTAAAGAAACATTCTTTCACAGGAGAAGTCAAGTTAAAATTAGTTTACCATTCTACTTGGATTTCTCAAGTAGTTTAAACAGCACTTACAGATACTCCTGGACATTTCTCCAGTTTGAGAGTTGCCTCCTTGTCTGTCAATACCAGGACACAATGAATGGAGTGGGGAGCATGTTCCTGCAGAATTGAACAATATACTGATTGACGTAATGGAAACATCAATACAACATATATTCAGAGCACCACTTTAATATTAACAAGTATAAACAAACTCAACTTAGATTGTCAAATATTCAGTTTCGTTTGGCCCTTGGTTGCTGCTGAAATATTTCCTGAGTAGGGTAGGATTCATTTTTACTGCATGGGGTGGCATGGTGGCATGGTGGTTAGAACTGCTGCCTCACAGCTCCAGGGGCCTTGGTTCAATTCCTGGCTTGGGTCACTGCCTGTGTGGAGTTTGCACATTCATAGAAATCATAGAAACCCTACAGTGCAGGAAGAGGCCATTCAGCCCATCGAGTCTGCACCGACCACAATCCCACCCAGGCCCTAACCCCACATATTTTACCCGCTAATCCGTCTAACCTACACATCTCAGGACACTAAGGGGCAATTTTAGTATGGCCAATCAACCTAACCCGCACATCTTTGGACTGTGGGAGGAAACCGGAGCACCCGGAGGAAACCCACGCAGACACGAGGAGAATGTGCAAACTCCACACAGACAGTGACCTGAGCAGGGAATCGAACCCAGGTCCCTGGAGCTGTGAAGCAGCAGTGCTAACCACTGTGCTACCGTGCCACCCATTCTCCCCGTGTCTGTTTGGGTTTCCTTCGGGTGCTCCAGTTTCTTCCCACAGTCCAAAGATGTGCATGTTAGGTTGATTGGCCATGCTAAATTGCCTTTTAGTGTCTCGGGGTGTGTATGTTAGAGGGATTAACAGGGTAAAATGTGGGGTTTTGGGGATAGGGCCTGGGTGGGATTGTAGTCAGTGCAGGCTCGATGGGCCGAATGGCCTCCTTCTATGTTTCAATGAAAAGCTTCATCTCTGTGGAACACTGAGAGGAAAATCAGACTGTGAGGATCACACAGAAACAAAAAAGCTGGCCTAATTGACTTTCTGTTTAGAAGGAAAACAAGACAGATTCTGTTATGGACATGCTATCCAATTTATCTTTACTGCAACTTGCCTGTAGTTCAGGCAAGAGAAGGCGGGGGAGGGAGGGAAACCTCCAACCTCAGGTGCCCTCTGAGCCAACTCTTCTAAGTTTTGAAATAATTAATGGGCTCAGTTGCCGGGCCACCATTGTGGAGGGAGAGCCCCTCCATGGGGTGACCTACAGCTGCAGCTGTGGCCAGGCAGGTAGGGAAGACCACAAAGCCTGACTTCTGTGCTGGCCCCCTGGTCTGGTGCTGGCAGGTCACCTCCAGGCAGCTGGCCTAGTCTCGGATGTATCGAGGAACCTGTAGGCTGACTGAAAATTTCTAGTCAGCCTCTGCCAATAGGTCTTATTAGGCCATTAATTTCCTTTAATTGGCAATAGCCACCAGTTGCAGAGGGTAGCCATTCTGGCCCTCATTCCGCCTTTGGGGAGATGACTTGGGGATCCGATGATGCTGGTAAACATTCGGCCATACAAATCTTCATGCCTGCCCGCCTCCGTCTTGCCCCCATACAATTCAGCCTTCTATTTCTTTCATTTCTATTTTCCTGTCTTCTGATCCTTATTGATTTTCGCAGTTACTTTGTTTACGCTGTCAGTGTTCCTCTGCTTTCCTGATTTCTTTCTCTCTGCCAGTTTTCTCTGTAACACATTTTGACCAATTTTATGTATTATTCACACTGCTACACGGAGGAAGAACAGACTTGAATGAAGATTAGTGAAATGATGTACAAGGCAAAAGGTGCCTGGAAGATTCAAGTGAGATGTGGCGGATTGGAATTCAGCACCTATACCCAACAAATGATTTTTGCTTCCTATATAGCAAATGCACTTAAAAAATGAATTTTGAAACTGTGATGTGGGAAGCTGGGTGAGTAATTGGGGAAGGCAAATTTGGTGACAAATCTTGGTACATAGAAGTGTCAAAGAAGACAAAAGAAATTTAGCATGCCCGCTACAACTCTCACCAACTCCTACAGATGCACCATAGAAAGTTTTCTTTCCAGTTATATCACAACTCCAGCTCTGTCCAAGACCGCAATAAGCTACAAAGGGTTGTGAACAAAGCCCAGTCCATCACGCAAACCAGCCTCCCATCCATTGACTCTGTCTACACTTCCCGCTGCCTTGGAAAATCAGCCAGCATAATCAAGGACCCCACGCACCCCGGACATACTCTCTTCCACCTTCTTCCATTGGGAAAAAGATACAAAAGTCTGAGAACATGTACCAACCAACTCAAAAACGGCTTCTGCCCTGCTGCCATCAGACTTTTGAATGGACCTACCTCTCACTAAGTTGATCTTTCTCGACACCCTAACTATGACTGTAACACTACATTCTGCACTCTCTCCTTTCCTTCCCTATGTCCGTTTAGCGCATAAAAAACAGTACTTTTCACTGTATACTAATACATGTGACAATAATAAATCAAATTAAATCAAATCAAATCATACCAGACCCAACTGTTGGGAACCTTTGACTTAGGTAAGTGGTGTCTTCAAATAGAAATGATGAAAGTTACCTCAATTTGTTTCAGATTTCTAAGATAAAGAAGAGATAGGATAGTGTTTGGGTGGACAAATAGCTTCAAATAAATAAACCAGGGAGGACCAGCAATCAGAATCCCAAGTGGTGTAAAGGGCAACTAGGTTAGATGTTAGGAGAAGATGCTTCTTTGTTCAGAGAGTAATGGATTTGTGGATTAGGATGTGTAATGAACCGAGATGCCGCGAATCGCTTCATGCCAGAACTGGAATAGTTTCTGGCTGGATTTTAAAGCACCTCATACAATAGGCAAACCTGCTGTAATGTAGAACAAGGCCAGAGTGATCTCTTGGACTAGGTTTCAATCATCTCGAGTTGGAAACGAATTTTCCAGATTTTCTTTCCCCCAAAATTCATTGGTGTACTTTACCTGTCCCAGGAGATCACCTGTTTTGCGTGTGAGGAGGAGCAGTGTATACATTGTGAGGCATTGTTCTGTGAGTCAGGATGAATGGGCTAGTTTCCTGTCTGTCATAATTTGTATGCTCATAACAATGATGAGAAGGGGAAGTGGGTCTTTAAAAATGTCCTGGGGACATTCCGTATCCAATTTTATCCATATTCACCTGAAGAGATCCAAAAGCTTTAAACAATGCAACATGAGGTGGACGTCTCCGGGCATCTACAACGATTGTTAATCCCAGATCCCGAACTTCCTTCCTATGATAAGAAAGGTTAAGAATAAAATTAAAGAATCTTTGCTGAACAATTAAATTTTCACTTCAGCTTTTGTTTACTATTTATAATCATTGGAATAATTAACCACGGGTGCCCAAAAGATTGAAGTGAGGTACGATGCCCAAATATATGTGTGGGAACCCTTTCACGAATCTGTCCCCTTCACAATTAATAGCAGAAATTTTCACCCTCTTGTTTTTCAACTGTTAGTTAATTTTGTGACTAATGTGACTCCAGAGCTACAGCAATATGGTTGACTCTTAACTGCCTTCTGAAATGGCCTAACAAGCATTTCAGTTCAAGGGCAACGAGGGATGGGCAATAAAATGCTGGCTAGCCAGCAATGCCCATGTCCCAGGAATGAATAAAAGAAATTAGAACACCATCAGCTTCAAGACACACATCACCTTGATGGGCACTTGTGATGGTTTCTTTATTGTCACTGGATCAAAATCCTAAAATTCTCTGCCTAATACTGGTGTGACAGCTTCATCAACCAGAGACACTGCAGTAGTTCAAGGAAATGGCTTATTTCCACCTTTTCGTATCAAGCAAGGGTGGTTAATATATATCACCATGTCAGCACAACCAAATCCCATGGACAAATACATATAAAAATATACCTGACAGCTTAAGAATGTTGCTGTTGACTGGATAAGTTATAGGAAATGATTTTATGGTCTCTGGTATAACTCTCGCCTCTAACTCAGGAGGCTGGTTTCAAGTCTCACTCTAGCAACTTGGGTAATCCAGGCTGACACCTCAGTGTGGTATTGAAGGATTGCTGTATGCTCGAGGTGCTGTTTTCGGATGAGGCAATAAAACACCCGGGGCACAGTTTCAAAGATAAGTCGAGCGGTTCTCTCCAGTGTCCTGGCCAATATTTAACTATCAACAAATATCACTAAAACGATAATCTGACCATTATCACATTGCTGTTTGAGGGACTTTGCTGCCTTGTTTGCCTTCATTACAGGAGTGACTATGCTTTAAAAATACTTGGTTGACTGTTAAGTGTTTTGAGACATCCCATGGCTGTGAAAGACATATAGAAATACGAGTCTGCCTTTACTTTCGAATGGGAAACTATGTTGCAAATTAGAACTTTATTGCCATTAGGTGGCACTGCTAAACAGTTAATTTTTGACTTGCACATTGCCAACAATGGCACAGACAACAGATAACTGGAGCAATTGGACACTTAGAGAAAGATACTGAATAAAGTTGGCACATCAGGATCAATGCAATTTTACCAGCTTTCTGCATCATTTTGATAGTATTTACAAAGATCACTTTTCCTCTAACTGAATGAAATGATAACACAAAGTCTGCTTTATATAAAGTAGAACCCCACTCTGCCACTGACTGCCTTACTGTACTGAATACCCACTATATCCCAGTAGTCAGGCCTAGTGCGCGGACAGCTTAATGTTTTCATGTTTCAAATAATCTAAAAAAGTCAGCATTTCCTGCTCATCCCTAAGTGTTCTTGAGAATTGTGGTGAGCTGTCTTTTTGAACCACTGTGGGCCATCTCGAGCAGGTACACCTACTGTTAGGGAGGGAGTTCCAGGATTTTGACCCAATGATGGTGAGGGAACGGTGATATAGTTGAGTCAGGATGATGTGTGGCTTGGAGGATAGCTTGCAGATGGTGTTCCTATGCATCAGCCGCCTTTATCCTTCTGGATGGTAGAAGGGTTATGGGTTTGAAAAGTGCTGTGACGAGTTGCCGCAGTGCCTGTTCTGTACAGTACAGTACAGAGCTGAATCAGTGGTGGAAGGAGTGAATATTAGAGGTCGTTAATTGGGTGCTTGTTATGCAGGCTGCTTTGTCTTGCATGGGTGTCGAGCTTGAGTGTTGTTGGAGCTGCACTCATTCAGGCAAGCGGAGAGTATTCCATCACACTGTTGACATGTGCCTTGTTGATGGTGGACAGGCTCTGGGGAATCAGGATGTGATTTGCTCTCTGCAAAATTGCCAGCCTCTGACCTGCGCTTGTGGCCTGTGATTATATAGTCCAATTCAATGCCAGGTCAATTGTGAGGATGTTGCTGGTGGGGGATTCAATAATGGTATTGTTGAACGGTAAGGAGAGATAGTTGGATTATTTCTTATTAGAAAGTGTCATTATGTAGTGTGAATGTTACTTGCCACTTTCAGCCCAAACTTAACGTTGTCCAGGTCGTGCTGTGGCATGGACTGTTTCAGTATCTGATCATAACATTGTGAAATCATCAGCAAAGGTCCCCACTAATTCTGACCTTATGATGGAACGAGGTTCACTGATGAAGCAGCTGAAGATGGTTGGTCCTAGGTCCTAGGACCTAGAACTTCTGCAGTGATGTCCTGAGACTGAGATGATTGATCTCCAACCACCATAAACATCTTCATTGTGCTAGGTATGGCTCCAACCAGTGGAGTGTTCTCCCACTCATTCACATTGACTTCAATTTTGCCAGTGCACCTTAATGCCACGCTCAGTCAAATGCTATCTTCATAGCAAAGGCAGTCATTCTCATCTCACCACTTAAACTGAGCTCTTTTAGACAAGGGCTGTAATGAGGTCTGGAACTGAGTAGCCATGACAGTTATATGTAGATCAAGTCAAGGAAGGATGGCAGATTTCCTTACCTAAAGCACCTTCATGAGTCAAAGAGATTTTTACAACAACCTGGACATTTTATAACCATCATTAATTAAATTAGCTTTTTTAATTACAGATTTTATTAAGTAACTTTTTTAATTCCCCAAGCTGCATGGTGGGATCTGAACTCAAGTCACCAGAGCATTATTCCAAGCTTCTAGATTACTAGCCCGGCTGTGTGCTAGCATGATCCTGTTCTTCACGACCAAGCATTGGAGGTGCTGAGTTCTAAGTCAACAGAACAAATGATAACATGCCTCAGCTTTGAGTTTCTCATTGTTTCAGCATTGAACTTCTTGAACCATAGAGCATTCTTTTTAAAGCAAGGATCGAAATCCAGCCAAGCCAAGTTGATTAAAGCTCATTTCCTGCCTGGTCTGAACAGTCCAGCCAAGTCTGAGTGGAGCTGGATTGTTTCTTGGCTGGCCAGCACATTACCACTGTTTTGACTAGATGTGATTTTCCTGCTATTAAATGCACCAATCTGTTTGCAATCTGTCCAGTAGAGAATCAGCCTTTATTTCTTGCAAAAGTCAAACAAGAGCTGAAAAACGTGCGGTCCCTCAAAGTTTGCAATGGTTTCCTGACATCAGGCAACAATAGAGAAGGAAAGTTTCACCTGGGGATGCTGTACAAGTACAGGAGGAGTCTGGCAAGGTCATCACTGGTGCAGCTTGGACTCTGTAAAAGCCAGTTATCGTTGCAGACTTGTAACACAGCTCTCCCTGCCTTATCCCTGCTTCCTGGAAAGATCAGAAAAGAATGTAAAGTTATTTAATAGGCACTTGGTGCACCATTCACCCAGCTCTCTTATTAAACCACTTTGGCACTTGCTTAATACTATATATATTTAAAATGTAAGCTCCAGTCACTGAATGAGAAATTTCTTCATATCTTCTATGATGCCCAGTCACAGAATGAGAATCTTTCTCTGATTTGCTATCATGTTGAGAGGAGATGGCATTTCCACAATTCACAGAAGTAAAATGTAATTTATCAACTTCCTAACCATTTTGTTACTGGATCAGCTTTAGTGCCGTTTTCACACATACGTATTTTTAATGTCTATGGAATTAACTAAACTACTCAGTATCAAATTTGGAAAATTATCTTAGTACTTTAGCATGGATGGTTTCCTCCGGGTGCTCCAGTTTCCTCCCACACTCCAAAGATGTGTGGGTTAGGTTGATTGGCCAAGCTAAATTGCCCCTTAGTGTCAGGGGGACTAGCAGAGTAAATATGTGGGGTTACAGGGATAGGGCCTGGGTACGATTGTTGTTGGTGCAGGCTCAATGGGCCAAATGGCCTCCTTCTGCACTGTAGTGATTCTACGATAACCTGCCACAGTCCCAATAGTTTATAGCAGATATATTGGTGTTAATGTGATTTATCTGTTATATGTGGGGGAGGTATGTAATGAAAATGGTTAGTCACCAGCATATTTTAAAAACACAGAAAGGCCAAACAAAGGCTGAAAAGTCAGGGAAAAGTCTGCCCAGGAAATCCTCAGCTAATTTTATAACCACTTAGATTGCAGGCATATCTGCAGTCCACAGCCAGTTCCCCACGAACTGGAGGCCATGACTCCCAGGTTAAGTGAGGGTCAGTCAGGCAGGCCCCAACAAGACGATGTAAGGGCCATGACGGGTTGACCAGTGAGGAAGAAGGGGGCAGTGATCACCATTGGGGGTTGCCTCTATTGGGCACAGAATCTCTGAATAGAAGGGGTTGATCCTCAGTCTGCAGCCAGACCACTAGCGTTTACCTGGCAGCCTTATTACATGGGGTGGGCATCATAAACTACGAACAATGGCAGGCAGAGGCCTTTGAGTGATCATTAAGGGCCTCAGTTGGCCTAAGAGCAGGTAGGACAGCCCTCCCCACCCACCACCTTCCACCCCACCCCACATCACCAACTCACCATTGGTAAGAATCCCAGTGGAGGCAGATAGCAAAGGGCATGGTGCCTATCCCATCAAGCCACTTGTTTTCTCATCCCCTTGCCCGCCAGCCCACCCCAGGTGCTCTGCCCTGATCTCCAGTTAGCAACCGTCTATCCCACATGTTAACAGTTGTATCCTTAATCTCAACACTGAGCTACTTCAACTGAAGCAGGTTGGTGGAAATCAGCAGAGCTTTTTAAAAAAGGACTTATTAAACTTCCTGGAATAGTCAGCATCTTCAATACGTTACAAACAGTGCCTTTGTAATTAATGGTGAACAATTCATATCATTTTCCCAATATGCAAGGCCACCAGTGATAAGGATGGTGTAAATGTTGGGGCCTGACATGATATCCCAGCGCAGTAATGGACAATCTGCTTCGACACCATCAAGGCAAGGTTACTCCGACTTGCTCTTTCTCCAGTACCACTGCCCACTACTATCAAGATCCTCAGCCTGAATTTCCTTTCTAGAAGACATAACCACAAAAAGAAAACTCCAAAAAACATATCATTGAATCATAAAATGATACAGCACAGGAGGCCATTCAGTCCATCATCCTGGTAAAGCTGTCCAATTAATCTCACTGCCTCTCTTTCCTACGAGTCCTGTACTTTTTCCCTTCAAGTATTTATCCAATTCTCTCCTGAATCTGCTCCCAGCATCCTTTCTGGCAGCACAGTTCCAGATACCAACTTTCTATGAAAAAAAAACATTCCTCATGCCACCTGCTTCTCAATCACCTCAAATCTGCTTCCTCTGGTTAATGTCACCTCCCTATTTACTCAATCAAAACCATTCATGATTTTACACATTGATGTCAAATCTCCTCCTGACCGTCTCTGCTCTTAGGAGGACAACCCCAGATTCTTATGTCTCACCACATAACTGAAGTCCTTCAGCCTTGTTCCCATTCTGGTCAATCTCCCCTGCGCACATTCTAATGTTAATATGAATTAAGGTTAAGTGTGTACAGGTGGGACACTCATTGGACAATTGTACACTTAACAAGAGGCATTTGTTGTAGAGTTGACATTTGCAATGTCTCACTGTGAGGAAGCACATGTTTGATTATCTGCATCTCTGCATCAACTGACTGAAAGTTGATTCACAGAGTGTGGAAGAGAGGATTTATTTCTGGGTTGCAAGATCGCTGCTCATAAATCAACTAGTGGCTGCCATGTTCATCGAATCATAGAATTGTTACAGCGAAGAAAGGGCAATTTGACCCACTGGCAGGAATTTTGCCATCCTGCCCGCCACAGGAATCGGAGTGGTTGAGGGGCAGACCATGGAAAGTTCTGCTGACCTCTGGCGGGATTTTACAGTTTTGGAAACAGCGAGACCATAAAATCCTGCCCATTGTGTCTGCATCAGCTCTCCAATTCAGTATTCCCTGCTTTTCCCCCATATCCCTGCACATTGGTTCATCATTTAATATCCACTTGAATGTCCTGATTGAACCTGCCTCCACCATACTTCTATGCAGTGCGTTTCAGACCTGAACCACCCGCTGTGTGAAAAGGTTTATTCTCACATCACGTTAGCTGTAGTATCAGTTGGTCACTTTGCTTCCTCCCCGAGTTTTGTCATCAAGTTATAGGAGACACTAAATTTCTACCTGGACAAAAGTGTGCTCTGGATCTCTGCTGAGGCACTGAAATCCCGCTTAGGGAAGACAATCTGGCTCTGGCGTTTCTTCACTCCTAGTGGTGACATTTTGCCTTCAGTCCAAGCAGAATTACCAACACACCCCCTCCTAGATGGTGTATACTGGTAACACATTCCTTCCATCAGTCAGCTGCACAGCTTCAACTATGACACACAACTCTGGTTTATAAATCTGGGGAGTCCCATACATCTTTGCAGGTCTTTTACCGGGAACTGATCAAGGTCTGGAACCTGGGTCGGGATTTTTCAGACCTGCCGTGGTGGGAGATGCCATGGAGGGTGCGGGGAGGGGTGGGGTGCGGGGGAGGGGAGTGGAATGCTGCAGGCCATCCAAAAGTCCATTGGCAATCTTCCTACAGTGTGGTGCTCTGAATTTAACACAATACTCAAGCTGAGGTCTAACCAGCATTTTATAAAGCTTTAACATAAGCTCCT
Organism: Mustelus asterias; assembly: GCF_964213995.1. Lineage (NCBI taxonomy): Eukaryota > Metazoa > Chordata > Chondrichthyes > Carcharhiniformes > Triakidae > Mustelus > Mustelus asterias. Next base: position 34,292,201 of record NC_135820.1, on the reverse strand, counting down.
TGCTTTTGTAATCTGTACTCTTCTTTATAAAATTAAAAGTGCTACCTGCTTTCTAACAACCTTCTCAAGTTGTCCTGCAATTTCTCATCATCTCTGACCCTCTTAGAATCTTTTCTGTTTCACTTCACTTCACTTCACTGAACCGCTTACTCTGATTCAGGGTCATGGGGAGTCAGAGCCTATCTCGACGGACATCGGCATCAGGCAGGATACACCCAGGACAGCACGCCAGTCCATCACAGGACAGACAGACAGACAGACAGACAGACAGACAGACACACACAGACACACACAGACACACAGACACACACACAGACACACACAGACACACACACACACACACACACACGACTCATAAGACAACCCCTCAACCTTGGAATCAATCTGGTGAACAGAGTATCAAAAAGAGCGGTGGACCATTGAAGAACATCACTGTATACCCCACTCTTGTCTGAAAAATAACCATTCACTATCATTCTCTGTTAATCCCTCAGCTGTATTTTTATAATAAAATATCTAGGAGCATATTTCAATCATTGGGCTACAATTATGAAATGCATTTTGCATCTGCTAATTTTACTGCACTGTAACAACTCCCAGAGTTATCAAAAGTGAATAATCTATGAACTAATTTTGCTCAGTGTTTGTTGAATAGCATTTTCTTGATATTTAGAGAGATGGCATATGCCTTAGAGATTTAAAAATGCACTGGGCTTGAGAACTTCTGGCTCCAACACTGTTAATTTTAGAAAATAATGCCTTCAATGTTCTTCATGTTATTCTGAACATGTTATCATACATAGGACTCTGGGCTAAATTCTCGAAGGGACTTTGGAGGAAAGGTTGGGTGCAAAATGAGAAAATATGAATTACATTGTCTCCTTGATACATTCTTGCCTCTGGGTGATCTTGCCAGGGGTTAGTTAAACTGGCACTAGTTACCTGCCCAACAGCAGTGGGTAGACAATTAGGAAACTTAAGTGCCTACTTGGGTGCAAATTGCTGAAGCCGCCCAGACCTTCCGGATTCAGATGGGCCACCCAATGAGGCTGCAGCCTGGCAGCTAACTGAGGTAGCCACCCCAAGGAAGGCCAGGGGGCTATAAACACCTCCTATGACTCACCCTGTAGCATTGCTGCTCTGATCAGAGGGCTGCTGTCACAGCCACAAGCAATCCTGCCCCATCCACAGTGGTGGCCTGACAGTTGTGGGCATTATTCAGTTTTAACTTTGCCAAACTATTCAGAGAGCACCTCCACCTTGCCATGCCCTCACACTCCTCGACCTACATCAGCAGCATTCACTTTTCCTAGTGGGGCTGCCAGCTGGCCGGCATATGCTGCAGGCTCTCAGAGTCTCCCATCTCAGGATCCCACTATCCTGATTGATGGTGATGCAGAAGTGGCCGCCTCTCCAAAGGACGGAGTGAAAAACACCCTGATGGGCGCAGGCTCAGGACACCCGTGTTATCCTGAGATTTGCTGGAAAATTCAGACCCAGTTTCCCTGTGCTTTTGCATTTATTGCTGATAGTTTGACTGGAATGAAGGGTACCTGGTAAACAAGCAACTCCTGAATGTAACAGATCACTGTTGAGATCCAGCAACCGTGCAGCAAACCTCTTTTGGTGATGTTCTGATGTGGAGGAGTCACTGGTTGGTAAACGAGTAGTAGGTGATGGTGAGATTTTATCAGCTCTTTGACCCAATGGAAGGGGTGCATCTGATTGTGTTCGAACCTCTGTACTGAAATCTGTTGGGGAAAAGAAAGGATCGCTGTGTTATTCCACCAAACACTACACCTGACTGCACCGAGAATCAGATTTCCTTAGGGCTGGATAAAACAAATACATATCATTTTCCCTACAGAGTCCAATACCCCTAGACAAACATACAACTGACCCCAGCTACTTTTCACATTCAAACAATATTTTTAATGAAGTGACTAACTGGCAAGGCTGGTATTTACTGATCAGTTTCCATTGACATGTGATGATGTTGGCGGTGATGATGGGCCTTACTCTTGAGACTATAGGGAGTTGATTAGCCATTTTAGAGGGCAGTTGACATTGGGGTGGGACTGGAATTACAACAAGTAAAATACTGCAGCCTCCCCAGTGGCAGAGAAGTCTAATCCTGGGCCACAAAAGTCAGGAAGCCACCAAGGGGTCATTTTCACTTGGATGTGGGCGGAAAACTAGCTAGATATGCTCCAGTCGAAAGCATGATTGGGTCAGGTGTACAAGGGGCAATCCATCCATAACCACTGACCCCTAACTTGGACCAAAAGTGATTGTTGCCCCTTGGCCTGTTTGAAGGCAGCTGATTTGAAAAGAGGCACAAGGACACAAATAAATAACCATTGGAATAGTCCTCACTCCAGATTTCCATCTGTTTAAGGCTGATGGAAAGTATGACCATCAATAAAAAGATAGATAGATCAGGCTCGTCTCTGATGCCTCTCATGGTTGGACTCTGTTTGGACTCTCACATGAAGAAATATTACTTCAGCAAAGTACCAGATAATAGCCAGCAACAGCGAAAACCAAATATGACTTGTTACCTTCAGAAAGAAAGATAATTGGGAGGAAATAGGGAAAAATAGATATTTGAATTCTAAACATTCTCAGCAAAAATGAAGTGTTGAATTAATAAAATAGACCTGTGAGGCTATTAGTTCCAGGGAGGAACCTATTTGTATATTGGACAATGTAGTTTAAACATACAATGCTTCTTAGTTTTTTAATGTCGATAGCAACCAGCTGCAATTTATTCTGTATAAATCTGGTGTGTACCTTTCGTTTCTCAAGATTCAATCTGATTAAAGTGGAACATTCATTGTTAAATTAGTTATACATCCATTAAGATTCAACTATTTTAAAATCAAACTTCAGTAGCAAATGTTACCGTGCAATGCATATCCCCAGAAGTAGAGACCGTCCTTAATGTTGACCTAGCTGGTTTCCGTAAGGGACACAGCATATGATCAAGTTCTGGCACGCACCATCCACATCAAAAATGGCTTCCAAAAGAACCTGAAGGCAAGCATAGTGCTGTTGGACTTCACCGCTGCCAAAGATACAGTGTGGGATACTGGCTTCATCCTAAAGCTGTCCAGAATGCTTCCAACCTGCGTTGGGACAATTGTTGAACCACTCCTTCTCAAAAGACAATGCAGAGTGAACCTTGGGTAAGGAAGTAGTACACGGAGGACAAAGGCCAACAAACTACCAAAGGCTTTGGTGCTAATCCAGATTCTAGTCAACGTATATACTGCCAACAGCCACGTTCCTCAAGTTCATTCATGCCAATGATGTCCATAGTGCCACCAAGCACTAACCTTCAGTGTTCTAGACTAGATCCTTAATGAAGACATTACAAAGTTGCTGGACTACTGCAGCACGTGGCATCTCACAATGAACCCCACTAAAACCATATCCAGCGTAGCCACCTCAAAAATGCCAGTGCCACACGAGATCTGCATATCTACATGGATGGCCAGAGACTAAAGCATAATCCCAACCCAACATACTTGAGAGTGACTCTAGATAGGACTTTGTCCTTCTGCGAATATGTGAAAAGAAAACAGCAATAGTCAAAACCAGAAACAATCTACTAACCAACCTTGGGCCTCGGCACTTGTCCAAAGCAGAGTACTGTACATTATTTGGCAAAGGTAATCACACCCAAATCTTGTTGTAAATCATTACTGGAACTCTCCACTCAATACCCGTCCCCTGGCTTCCTGTCCTTGCAAACATCACTCCCCCAAATAGCCACCGAAAAACCCACAAGCTGGCTGGAACTACCCAGTGATCTTTGCTAACTAGATTTGGGGCAAGCCAGGGCAACTTCAACTGCTGGGGTCTCAGTTCAAACTCCTTATGCACTTATGGAAAGTCACAAACAACGCTGCACATTGCCAAGGAGAATTCCCTCTACAGGCTCAGTGGCAGACTAATCATCTTAAATTCAACAAATGAGGAGGCTATCACTTGGCTTTGGGGATTTGCATTCACTAAATAAAGTAGCAAGGAACATAAGGTCATTTGTAAATCTCTGTTCCTCCTCGAGGCTCAAGATGAACTGTGCGAATGAATACCAAATCAACACTAAAATTCATTCAGTTCAATTACAGACTGTTATTAAAAAGTAGCCTGCCTCAGCTGCCAGTTCCTGAATGCTACCCCACTAGCTTGAGACTCAAATTGACCTTGCTGGAATTTCTAAAGGGAGGGAGCCCAAAGTGAAATCTGGATCATAAAATAACACAGGCATCCAGCCAATTAGAATAAATCCTGCCAGTTATTTTAAATGCTGCAAACAGATCCCAAACCGATAATTCAAGCTCTAATCAGATATTCAGGTTTGTAACACAGAATAAACATCAGAGAAAACATTTTGCAGGCATTTATAACACAGTATCGACAATTATATAATCAAGAATTGGTTAATTTTTTATCAGCTGTTTATGTGAAGTTTTATGTTCGCTGTAAATACATTTGGGAAAGTTCGATGGTGCAGGCTCAAATCAACTGAACAAAGTTCTTGGGCTGAATGAATTGGTTTACACTCACTCTATGGAAATGTACTGTTGACAGTCCAGCTTTGATAGTTTCTCAATTTCCTGGTTGCAATATGCTAGCCCATAGTATCTTTATTCACTTAGCTGTGAGCTGTTGTCTGAAACAGACAACTAAAAGTGCGATGCAGAATTTGTGTGTGGTAAATGGAACGCCCAAGTTTGCTGCTTGATGTGCGAAGGACAAAAATGTGCGACATTGTTGTATATATAATAAAACTAAGATTTTTGACTTGAGATCTTACAGATTAACTACTAGAACACACAACAGTTAAGTCTTTTTGACTTTAACAGAATACACATGACTACATGAGACTGTACTGTATAACAGAATATTATAATGAATGTTCTCTGCGATACTGTTGCTGTCTTGGTATATTTTACTATGTTAAAGGCACTATATAAATGCAATCTATTGCTGTTGTTGTCCTTTATAAAGTAATGTATCCTTCAAAGCACAGCGAGGGGGGCGCAATGGTGCACACACCAGTGGCACAGTGACACAGTAGTTAGCACTGCTGCCTCTCAGCGCCAGGGACCCGGGTTTGATTCCTGGCTTAGGTCACTGTCTGTGTGGAGTTTGCACTTTCTCTCTGTGTCTGCGTGGGTTTCCTCCGGGTACTCCGGTTTCCTCCCAAGCCCAAAGATTTGCAGGTTAAGTGGATTGGCCAGAATAAATTGCCCCTTAGTGTAAGGGGGACTACCTAGGGTAAACAGGTGGGGTTATGTGGATAGGGTCTGAGTGGGATTGTCAATGCAGACTTGATGGGCCGAATGGCCTCCTTCTGCACTGTAGGATTCTTTGATAAAGTGTTGCATCTAGCACACATCGGTCACACTCAGGGGGCACAATGCATTGTAAATGTAAAGCAATATTTTTAAAACGATAAAGAAAGCTGGACTGGAGCTTTTGCACAGGGAGAACCTAAGCAGTGACATTACAAGGACAGGCTAGACTGACAGCTGAGCATCAAAACACAGCAGTGGAGTTGTACAATAAAATGAACACAGGTCAGAGTGTGCTTACGGTAGGAACCCATCTTGAGGAACAGCAGATGTGAACAAACGGTTTAACCTTTGTTCTTTTAGTTTATGATATTACCCGATCTGTTCAATGGATTGCTGTTTTGTATCACATGCTATATTGTCCTTTATATAGCAACCTACAAAGAGGGTATGGATGTTTACATCAAAGCAGTCTAGGTGATAACTAGTAGTAACTTGTATACCAAGCTTGAAGTTTTCTGTTATGGGTGAGCCTAGCCTTTGAGATTTGACTGTGCCTTGAGGGTATGTTTACTCTCAATAAATTGTCTTTTAAATTTCCACGTGCCTGAAAGCGAGATTGTTTCAGTTTTTCGTGGGGAGGGGTTGAAAATAAAGCATTAAACCTGCATTAGATTGCCGATTTGCACACTTGTTTCCAATGTGAAGTGATTGTCCCAGTACCGCCGACAACTTGGATGAGCTCAAGAAACAGCTTTTTGAGTTCTGATGAAGGATCTAACGAAGGATGAAAGCGGCATGGTAGCACAGTGGTTAGCAATGCTGCTTCACAGCTCCAGGGACCTGGGTTCGATTCCCAGCTTGGGTCACTGTCTGTGTGGAGTTTGCACATTCTCCTCGTGTCTGCGTGGGTTTCCTCCGGGTGCTCCGGTTTCCTCCCACATTCCAAAGATGTGCGGGTTAGGTTGATTGGCCATGCTTAAATTGCCCCTTAGTGTCCTGAGATGTGTAGGTTAGAGGGATTAGTGAGTAAAATATGTAGGGATATGGGGGTAGGGCCTGGGTGGGATTGTGGTCGGTGCAGACTCGATGGGCCGAATGGCCTTTCTGTACTGTAGGGTTTTTATGATTCTATGATCTAACATTAACACACCTTTCCTCCTTTTAGATGTTGACAGATTTGCTGGGGCAATTTTCTGTATTTATTTATTTGTCACATGTAGGCTTACATTCACACTGCAATGAAGTTATTGTGAAAATCCCCTAGTCCCACATTCTGGCACCTGTTTGGGTACACTGAGGGAGAATTTAGCATGGCCACTTCTTTGGATTGTGGGAGGAAACCGGAGCACCTGGAGGAAACCCACACAGACACGGGGAGAACGTGCAAACTCCGCACAGACAGTGACCCGAGGCCAGAATTGAATCCGGGTCTCTGTGCCTCCTCTCTGTATTCTGTACTGATTTTAAACAAAACTTTACTACTTTATTATAAGGAAACAGTGTGTCGTCTAACAGGCAGTAATCTCACAACCCCTAATCTCCCAAGCTCAACTCTTTCTAATTTCCTCATACCTTTACTTGTCTTTACTGCCTTAATGACGCAGCTGAAATTTCCATGGGACTCTCTGACAGGAAAAACCAATGGAACCTTCCCAAGGAGCAATGTTAATAACTCGAAGCAGAATTCTGTCCTCCACTTTCATCAATAATCTGAAGACATTTAAAACGAGGTTTAATTATTTCTTGATTTACTTTGTCCTTACTTCTACTCTTTTTACCTTTGGTCTCTGTTCTATGAACATGGAACTTCTAGGTTCCTCAATGAATAAAAAAACAAAGCAAGCTCAAAACTCCCACTGATGCAAAGCACAGAAGGCAAGTTCTTGCAGGGCGGGGAAAGTAGGCAAGTGTCAGGGGCAGTCAATCCATCTCAGGCCAAGAGACTTTGTGGTAGTCAGTGGCAGAGTTACTAGGACTAAGTGGTGGTGCAGGCAGAGGTTGGCAGCAAATGAGATAGCTAAACTATGTCATTTTAAAACATATTTTGTATTGTCTTAGCAAAACACTGGCCAGGATTCTCCCAAAAAAGTTCTAAGTCCCCAATTTGCATAACTCCTGCTGTTTTTTTTTAAGCGGGATTTTCAGATTGATTCTCCCACACTTTGAGCACTGCAGAGTGCCCTAGTGGGATTCACTCTGAAAGTCAGGAGGTGGGGCTTATACCCACCTGAGAGGCCAGCAGCATAGCAGTGAGTGGGCCACTGCACATGCACCGAGAGATTGCCAGCCATCAGATCACTGGTCAGCCCAATTGCTGGCAAGCCCCACGACTCCCCATCGCTGCCTCTCTGACCCCCCCCCCCCATCCCCCAATCGTTGGCCTTCTGGACCTCTCCAGGCTATCCCTGATGTCCCCCCCTCCGTGGGCAGTGCCAAGGTGCCCCTTGGGCAGTGCCAGGAGGCCACACTGGCACTGCTAGCTTGAAACTACCCAAGGGCACCCCCCCTTACCCCCAACCTCCTTGGGGAGGGGCCTCCATAGGCTCTGTTCTCTCCAGCGGGGTCGTGTTGCCTGTTCCCCGCTGGAGTGAACCATTCCCAGCAGGTGGGGGGAGAGACGCTAGTGGGCCCAGAGACTTCAGTCCTAGGCCCACTAATCAGATGGAAATACTGATTTAAATATAGAAATCACACGAAGCTGATGACGCTACAAATCTTGGCCCCGGAGATGCGCAGAGGCCCAGGCGCCCAGCAGGAAGCCCACAAAACGGTCTCTGCTGATATCTCCCAGCCCGTTGCGCTGTTAGAGCACTGCAGCGGGCTGGGAGAATCGTCTCCCCTATGTTCAAATATCTGGTAGTCTGCACAAAACAAAAAGTAATGGACAAATGTGTGTTAAATAAATATATCACAGATTTCTGAGCAAGAATAAGAGGAATAATGTACCATAGAAAACATCAAGCTCGATTCACAAGTTGCTACTATCAATGGGGTTGCACACAGCAATTCGGAATCCATCTCTTTGTATCTGTGAACTTTTGACAAGTTGCTGTTAGTTGAGCTTTCAATTCCAATTTAATATTCAAGAAATTCATGCAGTGGATAGATTCTGACTAAGAAAGATTTTCATTCCTGTAGCTCTTATTAGGCAAGTGATCTTTTGAAAGACATTAATGGCATGAGAAGAGAGGAGTGAGGAAAGCACATCTTATCTTGGGAGTTCATGTGCTGAACTGGATTAGATCAATATGGGCCGGAATACTCTGACCTCACCCGGGGCTGGGATTCTCCAGTCCCGCTGCTTTGAATGGAGATTTGGCTGAGTGCCAAATTCTCTGTTCTTGCTGGTAGAGGTGACAGGGCGTACGAGACTGGAGAATTCCGACTATGAATCCTCTCCTGTCAATCTCACATTGAATAAATGTGTCTTTTAACAATGAGAAAGGGTACAGAGGTTCTTTTTGCGCTTGTGTTTCTTTAGATCTGCGAAAGCAACCCCCACAATCAAACACAACTGGAACAACCTTTCTTTCCCCCATTTCTTTGGACAAAACCATGCCAAATGTAGCAGCTCCAAATGATCCACTGTTAATCTCATCTTCAATCATATCCTGCCTTGTTGTTTGCATGCATTAAGATTTATATATTGTTAATGGCTTCAACTGGTGCAGAAATGTACAAACAAATGACACCTGCTCTTACGGCAAATGCAAACAGGACTTTGTTTCAGGAATAAGACTGAAAGGAAAGTTTCAGGCTAAACCCGCCAAAAAATAAGAGTGGCAGACTGGACATATTATTGACATGGCTGAAGGACTGTAACTAATAGGGTGGAGTTTATAGGCACAGAATTTATTTTTGATGAGTCAACTTTACAGATTTCCAACGGTGAGGGTATAATTGGCAATAGCGTTAAGTTTCTTGATGTTAAATTTAACCTCCGTTTAGGACAGTGATTAATATTAGCATTCATCTGAGTAAGATCCTATGCTGACTATGTGGGGCTCCTGCCAGGATCGGGCCTAGCGTTTCCTCTGGCGAGAGCCTAATTTCTACCCCAGTCCAAATCATGGTTTATACTTGGGCTGCCTCAGCAATGTTGGTTTGTCAGCCTTGGACAAATTATTTGAGATAAAAGAAAGTCTCAAGGGTCCAGGATGTCTGTACACAGGAATGCACCATCCATTTGACTGAGAGAAACATTGGAAGAGATTTTAAAAAAACTTCCCCACCTTAAAAAATGGTACGAGTCCAATAAAAGAGAATATGCTGGGGTGGAGAGGAGAATGGGAGGGGGGTGGGGGGCAGGTGGGAGACAGGGGAGGGTGGGGGGGGGGGGGGTGAAAGTTCCTGCTTGTTTCTATTTCAATTAATTTGTGTCCAGATTCCAGCACAATCAGAGTGTGATCAGTCAAATCAGTACGTAAGATTGGGGAATTTCAAACATCAATGCACCTACACCCAAAATTATTTACAGGAACCTTTTCCATGATTTTTTGCATTGGTGCAAAATGGAATCATAAAAGCCATAGGAGCTAGCAGCAGGAGTAGGTAATTTAGCCCCTGGAGCCTGCTCCGCCATTTAATATGATTAAGGCTGATCTCTAATTTGCCTAAATCAAGCCCTGCCCACAAAGCTGGCTACAACACCGGGTTCAAATCCTGAGATTCAACCCCTGGCACCAATTTGAAGGGAAAGGCTCTTCAAATTGCACTCAACTTCTCAGGCAAGTTAATGGCAGGTGGACGACTGGACACCATGAATAAAATAAACTGCTTCCTTGTGTTGACAAACCTATTTTTAAGCTGGATTAACAATACCGATCAACACACCAAGAAATATTTTAAATTGAAATAAAGGAGAAATTACACTCTGTCACGCTGCCCGATTGAGCTGATGGAACTTTTTATGCTTATGGTTTTGCAACTGTATTTTAGCAGTAACTTGAATGTGTCCTAACCAGCCCAATTTGGAATTCCCTAAAAGTGACGTCACAGGTGGATAGGGTCGTAAAGAGTGCCTTTGGTACATTGGCCTTTATAAATCGGAGTATCGAGTATAAAAGTTGGAGTGTTATGGTAAGGTTATATAAGGCATTGGTGAGGCCGAATTTGGAGTATTGTGTACAGTTTTGGTCACCTAGTTACAGGAAGGATGTAAATAAGATTGAAAGAGTGCAGAGAAGGTTCACAAGGATGTTGCCGGGACTTGAGAAGCTGAGTTACAAAGAGAGATTGAATAGGTTGGGACTTTATTCCCTGGAGCGTAGAAGATTGAGGGGAGATTTGATAGAGGTGTATAAGATTTTGATGGGTATAGATAGAGTGAATGCAAGCAGGCTTTTTCCGCTGAGGCTAGGGGAGAAAAAAACCAGAGGGCATGGGTTAAGGGTGAAAGGAGAAAAGTTTAAAGGGAATATTAGGGGGGGCTTCTTCACGCAGAGAGTGGTGGGAGTGTGGAATGAGCTGCCGGATAAAGTGGTAAATGCGGGGTCACTTTTAACATTTAAGAAAAACTTGGACGGGTTCATGGATGAGAGGGGTGTGGAGGGATATGGTCCAAGTGCAGGTCAGTGGGACTAGGCATAAAATGGTTCGGCACAGACAAGAAGGGCCAAAAAGCCTGTTTCTGAGCTGTAATTTTCTATGGTTCTATGGTTCTAAATGGATGTTGGGTGCAATTGGGAAATTGCAGCTGAGGAAAAATCCAAACCCCATGATATTTAAATGCATCCATTATCTCAACTGGCTAAATTATTGTGATTAGATTTCCATTTTCTGTTATTGCTCTGATTTTTATTCTATTGCACTTCTTAAGAGAGCAAAATTTCACCGTAAGGTTATGATATATTATTTATGTACCGGACAGTGGATAACATCACTTACAGTACATGCAATCATCATCTATTTGCCCCTGTCTGATTTGGACACACTCCGGTGCCAGGAATTGGAAATGTATCTCTTATTCTTGTTTCACAAGACTCCAGGACATGACCTCTGCCATTGAATCTATCTTTCTATACTCCGAGATGAAGGGCTGCTACTGCTTCACTGTGTCTTGCATTTATCATCATCAAAAGCACCACATTTACACTGCAGTATAAAACTGTCAGTGCTGAACTCTCTTCCATCTGGCAAAATTGATCACAATGTAAGTAAGACTGATGATTGGGGAGCTAAGGGCAGGGATGATGAAACAGTTGGTTGCCAGCTTCATTCTCAAAAATGTCATCAGGAATGCAAGCTAAGAATGCTGAGTATTGAAAATAAACCACAGAAGGGAAAGAGCTGCATTTTAAAAAATGTATTTTGCCTCAACGCATGGTCATTGCCTTTGTTGCCTTTGTAACATACACAGTGCAAACATGTGAATGAAATGCCTAAATATTTCTCTGAAGCATCTTGTCTGACATAGTAGTCATATCCCTTTGTTGTATTCTGACAATTCAGCATTATTAACTAATTCTAAACTATTACCAAATGTGCTGCAGCTATTATGCATTGAAGGGGAAGCTAAATAAATATATGACGCAGAAAGGAATGGAGGGGTGTGCTGATAGTGTTAGATGAAGAGGGATTAGAGGAAACTTGTGTGGAGCATATAAACACCAGCAAGGACCTGTTGGGCCAAATGGCCTACATCTGTGCTGTACATTCTATGTAAGTTTTCTGATAGTTATACAGCATGGAGGCAATACTCCCAGCCCACCTCCAGTGCTCTAGTAGCACAGCAGGCCAGGAGACATCAGCGGGGGCCGTTTTGTGGGCTTCCCGCTGGGCATCACGGCCTCTGTGAGTCTTCACAACCAGGATTTCCAGCGTAATCATCTCCATGCTGGAAATCGGTGCGGAGCTGATTACAATATGGAAATAGCAATTTGCATCCGATTAGCGGGCCCGGGAATGAATTCTCTGGGCCCACTAGCATCTACCCACCATCAGGAGTGGTTCACTCCAGCAGGATTTACTCCTCCTCCCCACTGACGGAGAACAGGCCTCCAGACCCTGCTGGAGGGAAGAGAGGTCATTGCATCCCCCCTGGGAGGTTGAGTGGAAGGGGGGGGTGCCCCTTGGACAGTGCAAGGCTGGCAGTGCCGGCCTGGCACCCTGACACTGCCCAAGGGGCAAACTGGCAATGTTAAATGGGCACCTTGGCACTGCCCACTGGGCATTGGGCAGTGGGAAGGGGGTGGGACAAGAGCGGGAGAGGCCTATTAAGCGGGCAGGACCTATTGGGGGGGGCAATCAGTGGGGGAGCCCTGCTGTCACTTTGCACTGGGCTTGGTGGCGGGGGGAGTGAGCAGATCAGGGCTAGCCAGCGAACAGGCTGGCCAGCAATCAGGAGGGTGGCAGCGCGGGGCCACTGCGCGTGCGGTGATCTCCGCACTGACAGTTCGGCGCATGTGCTGTGGCCCGCTCAGTGTTATGCTGCCAGCCTCTTGGGCAGTAATAGGCCCCATTTCCAGAGTGAATCACACAAGGGCACTCTGTAATGCACAGTGTGTCGGAGATTTATTCTGGAAATCAAGCTAAAGAAACTAGCAGGATTTACTCACATTTTCCTGCACGTTGGGGACTTAGAATTTTTTTTAGAGAATACAAGCCCATATTTGAACGAGGGCAAAATAGTATTCACTTGTAAAATACAAAGTATAGATGTCAGATTTCTTGCCAAACTCACATTTGTGGATTGCTTGTGACCACATAATAGAGTTGTACTCGCCTCTGATATAACAAATACAGGAATGAGGCAGAATTTTTAAACCTTATCTTTCAAGGCAATTTTGGCGATCATAGAACGGTTTAAAGTTTCCAGTGACAGAAATAAAGCTGACCACCCTAACTTTAAATGTTTACTAACAATTGGAGGTTGTATCTATTTTAGTAATGGGGGCAAAGAGTTCTACTTTCCTACATTTAAAAGTGGCGTGACCAACTGTGTAATTCTTCATTGCTCCAAAAATGGTTTGGGTATGATACTGGTATCAAAAGTTTTAACTGGGGCACAGGTCATTGACGAGCAGTGTGTCTCGCTCCAGTAGTAACTTGATGCTGACTGTTCTGAAGATGATCAGCCCGCTATTTTTGTAGTTGCTCCCAGAGATCCTGAATACTTCCCATTCCTCCTTTTTTATCATTGAAGTTTAGAAACATCTGCAATGTGATTTAAATGACCACAGGTTCACTCTCCTACAACTTTGTGTAAAGTAAAAGTAAAGCAAAGTAAAAGTAAAGTTTATTTTTTTGTGTCACAAGTAGACTTACATTCACACTGCTATGAAGTTACTGTGAAAATCCCCTAGTCGCCACACTCCAGCGTCCGCTTGAGTACACTGAGGGAGAATTTAGCATGGCTAATGCATCTAACCTGGACATCTTTGGACTGTGGGAGGAAACCGGAGCACCCAGAGGAAACCCATGCAGACACAGAGAGCACGTGCAGACTCTGCAAAGACAGTGACCCATGTTGGGAACCGAACCCAAGTCCCTGGCACTGTGAGACAACAGTGCTAACCATTATGCCACCAAGGCTGCAGTGAATTAGCTTAATTTAGTTGAGATGAGAGTAGTGATGTGACATTAATGCCCCCAGGGAGGAAAGGAGGCATTAGCCAGGGTTTCCACTTGGTATTACTAACTAGTGCCCCAACTGAGAAGTGTGTGCACTTGGGATTACAGCTGAGAACATGTATGGAATGCCACCTACAGTTCAATAGCTTATTTGTACTCATTGTCTAGATTTATACATGATGATAATGATCAGTGAGGTATTGGAAAATAGTTGGTTTCCACAGAGCCCTACCAGGGCAGCAACTAATGTCTTTGGTTAAAAAAAAAAACTGGAACTAAAAATGTATGGGGAAATAAAATTCTCTTAATGCACTCTTTTCATTTGTGGGCCAGAATTGCAGCTGGCTTCATTGGGATTATCTCAGTTACACATCTAAAGGAAGTGCTAAAATGATATTGTGATAGACTTTTATTTACAACATTACAAGGATATTGCTTTTGTTTTTCAAGACAATGCCATATGAAAGGAGTAAGATACTAGTTAACAGTCTTTTTATGTAATATGGTAGCCCATATTAGAAAAGATTGGTTCAAGCATGGTGAAGAATTATTGAAAACTAAAGCATGGAAGGAAACTTGTGCATTTGTCATTCTAAGCCATTGTCTCTACTTGTAGCAGCCTGGAGCATTTGTACTGGAAAACTGGAACATGGCCAAATAGGAAGAACACTAGGCGTTGGCTGGATGCAGCCGTTACAGTTTGATTCTAGATAATAAATGTGAGGCTAAATGAATGGCCTAGGGCTTGGGTGTTTGATATTAAAGCGCACACTGCATTATCATGCTTTACAAATCACTGTTGCTCTGTTGTGATCTCAAAAAGTTGAAGGCAGCTTTAGAAGTGATGAAAGGGTTACTAAAGTCTGAGGTGGGCTTAACAGTCTGTGGATTTGCTTCAAAGTGTTTTCAACAAAATCGTTGAACGATGAAAGATTCATTTGTTGCTTGATGACAGCACTGAGGAATAGAATAAGGGAATGATTTATCCAATTTGTACCTGGAGCATTCCTAGTTTGTGTAAGGACATTGTACAATGTTGCTTGCTATAGCATCAATGCAAATTACATTTACAACATGCCTTTAATCCTTGCTCAGAATAGCAGCAATATTGTTCTGATAACGCACATGATTTATTAATTGGGCCTCTCGTTCCTAGGTTCCTTCGTAACTGGTTTTAATTTTGCGTCAGTTTTATTCATGAAGTTTCACTTTCCAAGAAATTGATTAACTGTTTGATGGGTTTTACTATTTATTCCTTATCAACTTCTGAGACAGGGGTTCAGCAAGCATAATTGTGCAGCTCAAGGCATAAATAAGAGGTCATGTTTTCAATATTTATTGAAGACAGCTCCCCATCATATTATATATCACATCATATTATGTTTCGGTTTTGTTCAGTACTTCCCACTCAATGGCATGACTTAGATCAATAGTATCCTGATAATTGCATCATAACGCAATACGATCGGCATCAATGGACATCACGCTGAGTACACACTGTGTTTCCTGTAGCTGGACAATAGGCTCCTGGCAAAAAGTTGCTTCTGATATTACGTACCAAAGGATATGGTGCTATGAAAACTGGGGAAACACAATGTTTGATCCCACAATCTCAGCATCCAATCTTTAGTGGAAACTGGGCTGGGGGAAAGGGTTCAAGAAAGGGCAATGACAAACTGTACAGTCCTGTTCTCAGATCCAGATGTCTTTCAGTTGTGCTCCAGTGTTAACCTGCTCTTTCCAGCAAGTGAACTTGTCCCCCGGGAAGAAAATGTGGTCCTAGTTAAATGTGCAGATTGAATCCTAATTATGTCATTTGCACCCAATCTACAATTTTAGTTGAATCTTTGGGTGGGGGAGCAGTCATATTTCTATATTAGGACAAATTTAACATGATCAGTAAAAGCCTTAGCAGATAAATCATTACATTTTCAGGGTTGTTTTTTTGAATGGCAGGAGGCTGGGACGCTAGCCTCCTTGTCGAGGACTCTCCACCCATTCCAATCACATCCTGGTGTCAATCACATCATTGGAGATGACGGTGGGGTAGTAATGTCATTGGACTAGTAATCTAGAGATTGAGGCTAACGCTAGGAGGACAGGGGTTCACATCCTACCACAGGGGCTGTGGAATTTGAATTCAATTAATAAATCTGAAACATAAAGCTAGTCTCAGTAAATGTGGCCATAAAGCTATCATTGATTGTTGTAAAAACCTACCTGGTTCGTTAATGCCCCTTTACGGAAAAATATTTGACATCCTTATCTGGCCTACATGTGCATCTATCTCATAATAATGTGGTTGACTCTTAACTGCCTTCTGCAATTGTCTAGCAAGCCAGTCAGTTCATGGGTAATTAGGTTTGTGCAAAACAAAATGCACATAATCCATTAAGAAAAGAGCGCAGAAAAATAAAATCCTGAGACCTCCCATTACAATTTACTTGACTGCCAGAATGCTTCCCATGGGCCTATGGCTGCAACTTCCTGCAACCAAATTCCCACTCCTGCCTATTGGCCAGTTTCTGGATCGGACTATTTAATCTAGAATCAGGAAACCAATCATTTCTGGCAGCAATCATATCAATGTCTCATTCGACGCAATCGTCAAATGTAAATGCCCTAATTGGGCCAGCAGTCCAAAAGACGTGCTGGTTAGGTGCATTGGCCATGCTAAATTCTCCCTCAATATACCCGAACAATATACCCGAGTGTGGCGACTAAGGGACTTTCACAGTAACTTCATTGCAGTGTTAATGTAAGCCTACTTGTGACAATAATAAATAAACTTTAAACTTTTTGTCAGCTCGGCACCCAATTAGTGACGCCAAGAGATGGGAATAAAAATGGAAAATGCTGTAAAAACCCAGCAGGCCTGGCAGCATCCGTGGAGCATGAAACAGAGTTAATGCTGAGTCAACTCTGGAAGAGCAGTCGAACAGATAACTCAGCTCTGAAGACGAGTCATATGGACGCGAATCATTAACTCTCTTTCACTCTCCACAGATGCTGCCAGAAATGCTGAGTTTGTCCAACATTTTCTGTTTTTAATTTAGATTTTCAGCACCCGTAGCATTTCGCTTTTACTACCAGGTGATAGGAGCTGCCTGCAGAGCATGAACAGCGCAAGCAAATGGCAGCCATGATGGGGCCTTCCACTGTCTTGCAGAAAAACAAAGGCAGAACATTAAAGGACCACATGCACAGAAGTGGCCAAACGCAAGATACTGCATATGATCTACAGCATAATTCCCTCTTGCCAAAAGTTTCCATCATTAAAAAGACCTTTAATTTCTGCCCCAATTGAACTCAAGATAAATAAATTGAAAATTAATTTCTTGCCCTCCCTAGCCTACTCACAGTCTCTGCAAAGTGGCACACCATTAATTGGGAGCGACTGGGTGACCAACAACCCTCCTCGACAGGCCTTCAATTTGAAATTTCCAGCATGTGTCAGAGGTTTCAGCACATTGACATGCCATCCAGGGACGCTATTTTCAAAGCATTCCCAATCCTGTTTGGCTGCAACAGGTTTGCCTTCAGGCAAGTTACCAAGAAAATGTAAGTTAATGAGGTGTAGTCATTATAATCAGCTAGCCCTTGCTATCCCCAGGCTCTGAGTTCACTGGCCACTTTGGATCTTGCAAGCACCATGTCAGCACCACCAGCAACCCCACCCACCGCCCCCTTCCCCCCTTTAAAATCATGCTATATGCTTTCTTAATGCTGGGTGTAAATCTGCTATCACAACAGAAAAGACCGGGTTCAACATTCGATATAAATGAGGGCATGCATTTCTTCCAATATAAGGCACAAAATAACAGGGCCGATGATGAACGTGACAGAAAATGAATGGTTCAAATCATCACTGGCCAAAGGGAACAACTTTATTTATTTTATAATAAATTTGCTTCAAATGATTTGTTCAAGCAGTGAATGTGACCAAGAATAGGAACAAAAAAAAGGAGGAATTTGCAGGGCTGGGGGAAGGCGCAGGGGAACGGACTAGTTGCAGCTCTTTGAAAGAGCTGGCAGAGACTTGATGGGCCAACTGGCTTCTTTCTGCGCTGAATGATTCTATGATTCTAAGAACATAGGAATGATTAGGGACAGGAAAGGACTTGTTACGCCCAATAATTAATCCTTCTTTATTCACACTACTGTTGAAAAATATGTGGGTCCTCCCATTCCGTCACCATAATTTCAAATGTTTAGCAGGAATTCCATTGGCACAAAAGTTATAGCGGCAGTGTAGAACAGCCCCAAGGAATGTCAGCCCCATAAATATTTTTGCTCTTCAGCTTAATTGCTGATACTTAGCGTGAAAGGCAAAAGATTACGCAAATTTTCTCATAAATAATCTAATACAAAATCATAAAGTAAATTGATAAATTAGAATTTAAAACAGTTGCTGCTGTCTTATGAATGTTAATATTCTAGTAAATTAACTGGAAAATATCTACAATATTACTTCATGTTACATATTAAAACTTGAGATAAATATTTATAACTTTGATAAATACTGCGAAAATTCAAACGCCTTCAATTCCAATTCTCTTCCCACACATAGTGGTGTAGTAAGGCAGACTTCAAGTGCTTCCATAACTAGGAATTTTCAGAACAGGTCAGTAGTCTGTCACCAGGGGCTTATGGTTTGAGGAGCGCCACTCCACAGCAAGCGTGGTTGACCAGGAGTCTCTCCCACTCTTACCACCAGCCATTGGCGTGTTGGAAGGATTTGTAGGTTGACACTCAACCTTTTTGCATCTTCCTTAACCATTAATTCCTGGGGTGGGACTCGAAGCTGGAGCTTCTGGCTCAGAGGTAGTGACGCTACCCATTGTGCCACAAGACCTCCAAATGCTTTCAAAGCACACCAAAATAAAACTGAATGGACAGAACACTTTGCAGGGGGGCATGTCCTGGCTGAAACTGTGATGCTCCTTGCAGACTGTGACCCAAGTTCCAGCTTGAGTGCTTTGGGAGAGCCATGAATTTCAAAGTTGAGGAACTCTGAACATCATCACTTTCATCTGGACAAGTGCTTGCTTTTCTTCCTCTTTCATCAAGTGATTTGCAAAAGAAAACCTCAGCCCAATTCTAATCAATATTCATTTCAGAGGAATATTCATTCCAAACAGAGGAAAACAAAGTGATTTTGTTTCATTTCTACCCAACAGCTAAGGCCAGAAGTTGACAGCCTACTTTACGGGAAAAGCTCTTTTTTAAAAGAATTGCCGAAAATAAAAATTACGAGCAGCTGCAAGATGAAAATTTGGCCAAATACTTGGCAAACTGCCAAGAGCCCCCTGTAGACTGCATAATTTGCATATATGATAAATAAAATGACTTTGTTGAATTTATGCATCTATATAGAAAAGAAAATCAAAATTAGAATAGACCTACTCTGAATGATCACATTTTACTTTCTTAACAATGGTAACGTCGGTTAAGTCACCTATAAAACAAAATCTAACTTTACGCATCAATAGATTTAAAATATCTAAATTAAAATAGACCTAATTCTGAATCATCACTTTTTTCTTACCTTTTTACCTATAATTTTGTCAGTAAAGTCACCTTTAAAACAAAATCTAACTTTATGGATCAATAGTAGAACAAAAATCCAAATTAAAATAGACCTAACTCTGAACTTTCGCCTTATTTAACTTTTTTAACAGTAATTTCTCAATAAAGTCACCTTTAAAACAAAATCTAACTTAATATACTCAGAACCGGAGATTTTTTTCAGCTATTGATTCTTGTGATCAGAAAGCTTTGAATAATCGTTTCAGAATAATTGATAATTGTGGCTGCATAAGAAGCAATGCAAGCGTAAAACTTGTTCCCCAAATCAAAGGGACTATCCATAAACATGTAAATAAATGGTTTTATTTCGAATATGATGATGCTTTTGTTAAAATAATCATTTGCAAACATGAAGTGTAGGGTAAAGGTTAGCTTTTAAACCTCACAATAGAAATACAGCTTCCCATTTTCTTGATCTTTTGCTTGCTTTTTTTAATACCATCCAACTGGAAAAGGTTGGGAACCGCAAATGAGATGTTGAAGCTTGGTATGGTTCCTGCTCTGATCAAGACGGCAAGAAACTACAAAGGGTCGGGAACGAAGCCCAGTCCAAACCAGCCTCCCATCCATTGACTCTGTCTATACTTCCCGCTGCCTCAGAAAAGCAGCCAGCATAATCAAGGACCCCACGTATCTCGGACATACTCTCTTCCACCTTCTTCCATCAGGAAAAAGATACAAAAATCTGAGGTTACGTAACAACCGACTCAAGAACAGCTTCTTCCCTGCTGCCATCAGACTTTTGAATGTACCTACCTTATATTAAGTTGATCTTTCTCTACACCCTAGCTGTGATTGTAACATTACATTGTGCACACTCTCCTTTCCTTCTCTATGAACAGTATGCTTTCTCTGTATAGCACGCAAGAAACAATACTTTTCACTGTATACCAATACATATGACAATAATAAATCCAATCAATTCAAGTCAAATTAAGAACTGCATGCGGCTTCAGAGCCATAGGTTGCAGAACCCCCACCTCCCCCCCCCCCCCCACAACCAGCCCCACCCCGGCTGAGGCAATAGCTGTGACAAATATGTACTCTTAGATGTTACACACGTGTATAATTCTGTATATCTTTACCTTTTCCCTGGGATTTTTGTCTACGGATTCTTGGAGACATATAACCAACTGAAGACTTTTTTGTAACTTGCATAGCTTTCCTATTAGTCACAGTTTCTGAGGATACAGTGTCACCGGTTGGTAAACATGACCTTTGACCTTCAGGAAGTGAATGTCTGTTGGTAATGTCTGAAGATGGTGAACATATATGAAGATCACGTTTGGCTGTAGATCGACATGATTCCCTGAATGAGGTAGGACGCGGAATGGAATGTCCCAATAATCTGTCCTCATTTGTCATCTTAGATGGTGATGGGACAGGAGATCTGCTGGGTTTCATAGATTCCAGCTTTTGCCTACAGCAGACTGGAGTTTTTGAACCACTGTTAAGCTTGTGGTTGGTCAAGACTTCCTCCTTATTCTTTTTAGAAGGTTCTGTCTCTTGAAAACTGAACCCAAAATTCAAAGGGTTTTGCAGAGCTTCTATGTAAGATTCACGATAGCGACATTTCATCTCTTTGTGTTCCAAGTCTCTGCTTGACCTTCTGTTTAAGCATGGTGTACAAGGTTCTGCAGCAAACCTTATCGACCCTCCACATGCCCATGTGCCATTCATTGGAACTACTGAAGACGGAGGATGTGTAGTCCGCTTATCAGAACACTTTTCTTTAGAAAACATCATTAAATCTACATAGTCCCCTTCAACATTTTCAGTCGAGAGTTCGCATAGGTTTGGGGAGACCTTTCCCAATATCAGAGGCTGGTGAGTCAGACATTCTGCACCTTCTACCTGAGGCAAGTTAGGGGACAAGCTTTTATCATCTTTAGTATCAGAGTCTGGCTCGGAAGCGTTAAATAAACAATTAGTTTCCATTCCAGTTTGTAATGTCATCTCAGTGGGACCAAAGTCATTTTGTGTTTCCTGAACGGAACACATTTTGAGTCCAGGTGCTGGTGTTTCTTTGACTTTTGTTACAAATTCAGGATTCACTATTTTAGTCCAAAGTACTTTCACGACCCCATTCTCTGTGGCTAACAGGCACGTGTGTAATGGTATGCCAAAACGTTCACTGTTTATCATTTCCAACCATTCCGCTGTAAAAATATTGGTGTAGGAGACTTCTGGTACCAGCTTTTCCTCCACATTGCATAGGTCTTTGCTCAGGCATTTCAGCACGATTCGTGTAGATTGCCTTCCAACAGGTCGTATTTGTAGATAGAAATCACCAGGGCGCAAAAGGAAGATGTTGAATGATGACAATTGTATCACTATCCTCTCGTGGAGACACAAAGGCCAGCCTTCATGACGGAACAGGAGACTTGAATACCTAGTCTGAGGGGAAAGAACATGCAGGCTGCATTAATAGGAAACTTAGTCAAGCAAAATACTTACATGTAACTTTTTCTGTGAGCTACCTAAGCAAGTTATCCTTAATATGAAGATAGATATAAATCCTGCCTGTCAGTGGGCTGTTAAAACACCCAATATGCACTATCTGTGATCTTAACCTACAGGCTTCTGAAGTGTCAATAGGGTTCCAACTGCACTATCAACCTGAATAAGGAAACTGTCGCAGGAGGTTTTTGGCTGATTTTATTCATTTTAAACTCGGATAGCCAGTGATGTTTGTGCACTTAGGCTGGTTAAGTTACATAACTTGAGAACACGAGAATTTTGCACATTCAAATGCCAATGTTTAAAGAGCTTAATCTGGATATGGATGCTATTGTTTTTAAGTCAGTGTGACTTGATAGGGAGGATGACAAGAAAATGAATATCACCTGGGGGTTCAGGGAATTTTCATATTCACGTAACCAGTAGGTTTCTAAGTGCTTGGTGCATTAATGAAAACAAAACGTTAGCATATAACCTTTGATCATTGAATGAACGGGCTCTTGTACCATAATGTAATTATCCTTGTGCTGTTCCTCCAGTTTAAATGAAGCATTGAGCAAGATTCTTTGGCCTTCCCTTAGCTTTTTTTTCTCGGCAGCGGGAAGCAGGGCACCATTCACTGGTGATTGGAGCCTCTGGTACTGCCAGGAAACACGCAATAAGAGCGTGTGCCACTGGCGGGATCAGAGAACATCATCATCATCGTGAACAGCCGGAGAATTCCAGCTGGTAATTGTACATGTACCTAATTATTAGACATAGAAACATAGGGAATAGCAACAGGAGTCGGCTATTTAGCCCTTCGGACCTGTCCTGCCATTCAATATGATCATCCAACTCAACAAACTGCACCCACCCATATCCTCTTTTTCCCTTTTTATATCTATATCTAACACCTTCTTGATGTTTCAGTCTCAACTACTTTCTGTGATTGCGAATTCCATAGGCTTACCACTCTCTGGATGAAGAAGTTTCTCCTAATGTCAATCCTAAAATGTTTACCCCATCTCCTTAGGCCAGGACCCCTGGCTCTGACTCCCCACCATCGGGAACATCCTTCCTGAATCTAGCCTACCTAGGATAGATTGTTGGAATTTTATAGGTTTCTACGAGATCCCCCTCATTCTTCTGAACTCCAGCGAATATAATCCTAACAGACTCAACCTCTCCTCATATATCAGTCCCGCAATCCCAGGATTCAGTCTGATAAACCTTCTCTGCGCTCCCTCTATAGCAAGAATATCCTTCGTCAGATAATGAGGCCAAAACTGCACATAATATTCGAGGTGTGGCCTCACCAAGGCCCTGTATAATTGGAGCAAAACATCTCAGCTCCAGTATTTCAATGTAGACAATACTTAATTAAACAGACAAAAGCATTTAACAATCTTTTCTTAGCTAAGATTATAGCTTTGGGCTTTCTTAAAAATAAAAAAAAATGCCTGTAATCCTTAGTTTCAATTGAACTGATTTTTCTGTGCCTAAATTGAACGTGCTACAAAAATATATGGCTAGGGTTCCCACCACTTTGTGCTGGTTTTACTGGTAAAGTTCGTCAGAAAATAGACCAAACCAATTATCAAGGAGTTATAAGTGTTGGTTTATTTTGAGCGTAAATCGAGTTTTGCAATCTTTATTGCTAATTTTTAAAAATTTACATCAGAAGCATGGTGCACGGGCAGCACGGTGACACAATGGTTAGCATAGCTGCCTCACAGCGCGAGGGACCCGGGTTCAATTCAATGTGTGGAGTTTGCACGTTCTCCCCATGTCTGTGTAGGTTTCTTCTGGGTGCTCTGATTTCCTCCCACATTCCAAAGATGTGTGGGTTAGGTTATTGGCCATGCTAAATTGCCCCTTAGTGTCAGGGGGACTAGCTAGGGTAAATATGTGGGGTTACGGGGATAGAGTCTGGGTGGGATTGTGGTTGGTGCAGACTCGATGGGCTGAATGGCCTCCTTCTGCCTAGGATACTGTGAAAGCCAGTTCTCTATCACAAAATCAGCCATGCCCCCCAGTCAATATAACGAGAAGGGTGAGCTTCAAACCATTTGTGAAGGCTTGTCAAATTATGCTTTTTTTTAAGGTTCTCAGAAGGTAATAGGAACATTTCAAAAGTTCTTAAATACTGGAAAAGATGCAATTTACTAAGAAACTGTCTATTCTCCACCAATGAAACTTGTGAATGTTTCAGTACAATTTGCTTAATTCATCTTTTGTGTTTCAGTAAACATTCTTACTAAAAATATTTATATGTTATGTATGAATTCATTTTTGAATTTGCTTATTAAATTACAACGTTTTACTTCTCTTAAATATATCAAGGAATATATTTATTCCAAAGACACAATTGACACTCTCTACACTTCCCGCTGCCTCGGAAAAGCAGCCAGCTTAATTAAGGATCCCACGCACCCCGGACATTCCCTCTTCCACCTTCTTCTGTAGGGAAAAAGATACAAAAGTCTGAGGACACGTACCAACCGACTCAAGAACAGCTTCTTCCCTGCTGCCATCAGACTTTTGAATGGACCTACCTCACATTAAGTTGACCTTTCTCTACACCCTAGCTATGACTGTAACACCACATTCTGCACTCTCTCCTTCTCTATGAACGGTATGCTTTGACTGTGTAGCGCGTAAGAAACAATGTTTTTTGCTGTATACTAATGCCTGTGACAGAAATAAATCAACTCAAATCAAAATCAATAAATAATTATATTCCATTATGCTGCCAAATGGCTCATGGAATATTTTACATTTATATTTTTGTAAATAAGGTTGAGCAGAAATATGAAATATTGACCAGGTTCTTCCAATCTTCAGATGGTCAGAGACCAGATAGACCTCCCAAGATGCATGATGGAGCCCCTTGGAAGTCCTAATGCAATGATTCCAAGGGACTTAGCCAGGAACATTGAGCTTCTGAAGGGTAATTCCACTGCTTCCTGGGTCTCCATGAAGAAGTCTCCAATTCGGAGTTAGAATCAGAGACTTCGGACAATTCTGACTTACTTACCTGAATAGTTGCCCAGAAAATCTCACACAGAAGTCCTAGAGTAACTCTTGGGTAACTATACAACCCACCACCGTGTCCTTCCCTAAACTCCCCCCCCCCCCCGACCTCTTGATCCCTCCACTAATTCCCTGACTCCCCCACCCCTCAGTTCCCTCCTGACTGCCCGACTCTCCCCAATGACACCTAACAGGACCTGACCCAACCTCATCACCTGACCTCTCCCTGATTCGACGTCAGATTTGTACCCAGTTGCCACCCTATCCCCTCCCCCAATCTACCCCATTACCCATGCTGTTCCCTTGTCCACACCTCACCTATCCAACTCCCTTACCTTACCCACCCCATGCAGGAAAGACATTGCTTGATTGACAGCTGGGTTCTCTGATCAATACTGTCAATTTCACAATATTTGTTTACACAAGATAAAGAGATCTCAAATGCATGCAGTTTCAACTATTTATACTTGAAAAGTTCTGGATGATTGACACTTTTATTAGGTTGTAGTAAAAATTCGTTTTTTTAATAAAGCTTTTTTTTTACTTCATAGAAGCATAGAAATCATAGAAACCCTACAATGCAGAAAGAGACCATCTGGTCCACTGAGTCTGCACCGACCACAATCCCACCCAGGCCCTACCCCCATATCCCTACACATTTACCCACTAATCCCTCTAACCTACGCATCTCAGGACACTAAGGGGCAATTTTAGCATGGCCAATCAACCTAACCCGCACATCTTTGGACTGTGGGGGGAAACCGGAGCACCCGGAGGAAACCCACGCAGACACGAGGAGAATGTGCAAACTCCACACAGACAGTGACCCAAGCCAGGAATCGAACCCAGGTCCCTGGAGCTGTGAAACAGCAGTGCTAACCGTGCCGCCCTGACACATGCAACCGACACTATGGGTTCATTGCTGCTATACAGCATTTAGTGGCTTAATGGGCATGGATGTGCTATAGTTTGGCATAGGAGACATGTGGGTCATTGGGGGTGGGGAGCGGGCATACTTTGGCATGGGGGCATGATGAAACCCTTTGAAGTTATTCTTTAAACAGTTTACTGCAGAAGACTATGGATTACGGCACCTCTAGGGTGTCGTGAACCATGATTCTTTAAAAACAACTGGCCTGACTCCTTGACGGAGACTAGGACGTGCCTATCACTGCAATGGAGCTGGCCCGGTTGGCAGTGTAGGCTGCAGGTTCACCACCCAAATCAGCCCGCATCTTTAAAAGGCACTCCCGAAAATCGGAAACTCTGTGAATGGAGTCGGGAATCCTGGAATTGGGATCTGCCCGGCATTTATAAGAGGATTGCAAGTCATCCTGACCCTGCAACAATCAAGCCCCTCGTGTTCCAGCATTCAATGGGGACAAAGCCAATGGAAAAGAACAACCAATAATGAAGTAGTGAGGATTGATCTTCACCCAGAAGAAGAGTGTTAAGGGATGTGTGGCAATAGCTACCTTTAGAAGGTGATGCAGTAGGTCTCTTGTGCATAGATTTACATTGAATATACAGCACAGAAACAGGCCTTGTGGTCCAATTAGTCTATGTTGCCAGTTTTGTTTCACACAAACCTCCTCCTGTTAATTTTATCTAAATCAACCAGCATATCGTGCTATTCCTTTCACCCTAATATGACCATAAAACCATAAGAAATAGGAACGGGGGAGGCCATTCAGCCCTTCAAGGCTGCTACACAATTTAGGAGCATGGCTGATCTGACATTTCTCATGCCCACTTTCCTGCCCTTTCTCAGTAATTCTTGATTCCCTTCCTGATCACAAATCTATCTACCTCAGCCTTAGCTATACACAAGGACTCTGCCCCCATAGCTCTCTGTGACAGGGAGATTTTTTTTTCTAAAAACTCACAAAGAGAAGAAATTTTTTCACATCTTAGTCTCAAACTGACGTCCTTTATTCTGAGACTATGGCTTCCAATCCTATACTCTCCCATAAGGGGAAACATCCTTTCAACATTTACCCTGTCAAGCTCCTTAAGAATCCTCCATGTTTCAATGAGATCACCTCTCATTCTTATAAATTCAAAGAAGGAGAATCCCAACCTGTTTAACTTTTCCGCACAAGACAATCCCTCCATACCAGGGATCATCTCAGTGAACCTTTTCTCAACTGCCTCCAATGAAATAATGGGACGATTTTCACAAGAGAAAGTGCCCAAACGGCAGGAAAACAGGAGATTTTCCCACCTTAATTTTTGTGGGATGGATTTCTGTCACTCTATGCTTCACAGGGGGCTAAAACGGGTTCAAAGGCGCGTGCTCACTGCTCCCCCCCATCACTGGCCTCCCAATCACCGGCCTCCATGACCCCCTCCCCCACTGATCTCCGACCTCCGTGACCCCCCCCTTCCAATCATCGCCAGCCCCGATCTCTACCCTCCCTCCCTTCCTCCCTTTTCAACAAATCTCTAATGCAGAATGCGCAGCAGGACCTTCCCCCACGACCACCACCCCAGTAGGCCCCACCCCCTCATGTTCCAGCCCCCTCCTTTGTCAGTGTCTGGTGCCTGGTGGGCACTGTCAGGGTACTAGGCTGGCACTGCCCACTTGGCACACCACCCACCCCCAACCTCCTGTGGTGGGGAGGGGAGGGAGCTCAAAGCTTCTGTCCCCACCAGCAGGATGATTACGTCTGGTCCCCGTTGATGAGGCCAGACGTGATCCCCGCTGGTGGGAACCTCTCCTGGCACTGATGGCGGGGGGGGGGGGAGAGAAACGATACCGTCCCAGACTCACTTATGATATGGAAATGACGGTTTCCATATTGTAATCAGCCTCGCTTAAAGAAGAGCCCTCGCAAACTTGTGATAGGCTGGGCATCCCACTAAATTCCACTACACTGACATTTCCTGGCCCACTGCGCTACTGGAGCGAGACCGGAAATTCCCACCCGAAGTCAATGGAGATTTCCATTGTCGGAGCCTCGCCCGCTCTGATTCCGGGGCGGGTGAGGTGGTAGAGTTCCGGCCAATATCTTTTCTGAAACAAGGGGACCAGATTTGGTCTCACCAGTACCTTGTACGTCCTCTTAAATGCATCCAAACGTCTTGCTTCAAGAGAAAGTGTCTTCCACATTTGGAACACTTTTCTCACAATTGCAAAAAGACCAGACAAAAGATCAAATCTGAAATGACATGCTGCGAGAAAAGGAGGACACAGATTTAAATCAGACAGTGGACAGAGAACCACAGGGGCTGGCAGAGGGAACACATAATAGTAAAGTCTTGTGGCATTTGTGGCCAGTTTGTTTACGATGGTTGTCTGACTGAAATAAACCTCCTCTGTGTTCACAAAAAATATTCTAAACCGTTTCAAGAGAGGAATCTCAATAAATAACACACAATGAAACTGAATAAGCAAATGCGTTGTAGAATTGATAGCGCAACGCGATCATCTGCTGCCATTTTCCCTATTACAAATCAAGTTACCCTGTCGGAAGATGAGGCATTGTATTCAAATATCTGTGCCTCCTGGCAAAATAAGACTTTTAGCAGATTTAGATAGCGGATTTGGTGAATCTATGCAAAAATGTGTTTCTGCTACCATACTAGTTTATGTCAAACTTACCTCTTTAACTAAACTTTTATTAACCTGGTTTAATGGGTGGGATTTTTCACACCCCCATGGCATGTTTTGCCACAGCGGAGGCAGCCCGCCATTGGCCAGCGGTGGGTCCATCTGGTCCCACCACTGTCAACGAGGTTTGCCATTGTTCGCACCCTCTGCTGGCAGGAATTCCGCAGCACGGGATCACCGTCAGCGGGACCAAAAGATTCTGTCAATGGGAACGGCCAGAAAATCCCACTCATTGTCTCCTTATGTAGTTCAGTTTCAAATTCTGTTTGATATTGCTGCTTCGAAGTGCTTTGGGATGTTTTGTGACATTAAAGGCACACTATGTGCAAGTTGTTGTTGTCAGGATTTAAAGCCAAATTCTCATTTTACGGCCTGCACTCTCGACTGGTTGAGAGCAATGGACTGGTCATCTTGAAATAGGGCAACAAAATAGAATGTTCTAGAAATACAGTGCAGATTCATCAGCGCCTGATCAGAAAAAAAGAAAACTAACATTATAAATGGAGCCTTCATCCGAAGCCAGAAGGATTGAGGCGGGTTTGTGCCAATGTGGGCTCCTGGCACAGTTCAACAGACCGCAGTGTTTGATGCATCAAACAGATCAGAGTGTGAGAAGAATTAGCATGCAGATGCAATGCTTGCTTTCTCTTGAACACGTTATAAAAGTTCTGCTAATCTATGGGATTTAGGCAAACTTCAACTGTTCACAAGCTGTAAAATGTTCACTTCCTTCGGGAAAAATGCAGAACTAACATTCAGTCAGTGAGAATTACTTGGAAGACTGAAGAATCATTTAGAGCAATACTTTTCAGTTCTCTATTTTTGAACATTTGGCAGAATTCTTATTCAGAGTCGTTAACTCATATTCTCCCAGAAGAAGTAAGGCCTCTTTCCAACACACACAGCAAATAAACTTTCACAGTTGAGGGTGGATTTGAACTGCACATTCATGCTAAACAGTTATATTTCTGTGGGGCATCTGTAGAAAAACAAATGAATCACATGGATGCTGCACAGTTATTATCCTCCTGTTGGGTAGGAACAGTGCCGAAATTCAGTTCCAAGTGACCAGCTGTTTATCCCACTAACAATGTCTGCATTCAACATTCCTCTGGTCATGGGCCAGGACGCAAGAGCTTTTCTAACACACCCACCTCTCGTTCACAAAGAAATAGGGCGAATGGCAGAGGCGGTAATAAATCTGTAGGTTGGTCACTTAGGAACTAAACATTTTTTTTTTCCTTTGATAGACATTAAGGATCATAATACTAAAACTAGTTTAGGTCAATCTCAATCATGATGTGGGTCTCAATCAGGTCAGGCATCCGCAGCACAAAAGGAAAGTTAATTTCGAGTCAGGCACTAATTTGACAGGTACAGTTAAAGAGGTCACAATGTAGAGGCTAAGAAAAGGAAATAGTAGGCTGCAGTGAGGGTTATTAACATGCAGTGGAAGCATTTTGTTAATACAATGTGTGAGTGCACTTTCCTTGCAATCAGCTTGTGCCATAATTGAACTGAAACTGCCACGATCAGGATGAAAAGTAAATAAAGGGGGTCGAGATACAGCACCATTATCTGTCACTTCTGCATTCAAAGAAAGAGCTAAAGCAACATTGTCTTCTGGAGTGACAGTGCAATATGGTTGATGGTTGCATTGCATAATTTTAAGTATTTTTACATGGGTGTGCTTTTTGATTATACAATTTCTGATTTTATCTTTTTCTGGCTGGACTTAAAACTGGGACCTTTTGCAGACAATAACAAAACTGCCCAACATGCTGCAATACACACAAGTTTACTAAACTTCCTGGGAGGCATGAAAGATCCCATCTCTTGTTGATTCACCCCATCCTGAGACATTTTAAATGTTTCTGAGGTGAGATATCAAAATGCAATTAGCTGTTCTGAAACAATAATTGCAGCAGGTATGAACTAATAGAATTTCTTTGGAATATACATCCAACAAGGTGCTTCAAGGACCCTTACCAAACAAAAGAGAGATGAACAACAGACAATGCTGACTGAACCCAGGTTGTTTGAGGCTGTGAACGCTTTCCGTCTGTCTATCTCAGAGATGCTGTACCCAATTCGCAAAGTAACCATCCTGCGAAGACAAATCTACCACAACCTGAGATCTTTTCAGAAGAAAGTGTGGAGATTTATTCTATACAACATCCAGGAGGGCAGCTGAATAAAACAGCTGGAAAACTATTGCAACAAGACCAGCCAAGGAACAGCTAACCCTACCTGTACTCATATGCTTTATCTTTCATGAGCTGCAAAAATTCCTGTAAGCCTATCCTGTTACTCTATCATCTATACTGATGAATGTGAGTCCGGCCAAATGTGTGAAATGTGGTTGTGATTTATCTTTTTTTTTAGTTCAGGAAATAGTTTCAATAAACTTATCTTGTTCTTTGTTTAACCTAAGAAAACCTGTCTGACTAATTCTTTACACCCTTAAGTGTAAATTGTAGCAATCTTACAGACATGGTGAAGTGTATCCTCGCTAAATATACTACTAAATATGTTACGATCAAACCTGGAATGGGAGAATAATCATTTCACCCCCTCCCTCACATGGTTGTAACAGTATTCATATCCCTACGACATAACCTCCACCTTACACTGAGATTTAACAAACTATCAGCAGAGCTTGCCAAATAATCTTTTGTTCCAGGATCCTAAACTATGAATTATCGGCTGTTTAATTTTCATTGGCTTTAACAATACGCGCACTGTAAATTAAATGGAGGATACAGTTTCCCTGTATTTTTATATCATATTTT
Source organism: Mustelus asterias (assembly GCF_964213995.1). Classification (NCBI taxonomy): domain Eukaryota; kingdom Metazoa; phylum Chordata; class Chondrichthyes; order Carcharhiniformes; family Triakidae; genus Mustelus; species Mustelus asterias. Next base: position 34,260,852 of record NC_135820.1, on the reverse strand, counting down.
ACTGGTCTTAATATCTTTCATGACTTCTTTGCTTTAAAAAGTGAGCCAGACTTATTCACAGTAATAACAGATGCATGGGAGTACTAAACATCTTGAAATGTTGCATTATCAAAACAATTTTCACTCCGTGAACTCTTTCAGCTTTTAATGATGATTCTGTTGGTTTGTTTGACAGAAATGTTCTGGCCTCGAACATGTCAGGACTTATTTGGAGCAAAATCCTCAGAGTCTGAAGCTATTTCTTTATTCAAATAGAAAATTAAACTTGGTAAAATTTAAAGTGCATTCCTCAGACTCAAATATTGTTTTTACCTCAGTTATCGATCAGATACTAGGGAAGAAAACAAATTATGTTTTTCATAACTCCATCACTTTTACAATCTGGTAATCAAACATTTCAAATTTTGTTAGACTTTTAATTATTTTGCACGATCTGGAAATTACTAATCTGCTTATAGTACTCATCAAGATATTTCTGTGTTAAGAATCTTAGATGACTTGTGTTAATTTAAAGTTGAATTGTGTTATTTGAAACAATAAGCTTTTGTATTGATTGAGGGTGTACTTAGTCACTCTGGTTTGTATTTTTTTTTATACTTTTCCAATTCAATCAAATCAAATCCAATTCAGAGTCTCAACAAGTTGAGACATTTCAGATCCAGGCTGACAAGACAGGACGGGAGACCAAAACCACCCTGTCCTGGGTCTGATCTACATGAGTCAAGCTGATTGGAGAAGGGGGAGGATCCTCCTCCAAGACTTGAGCTCATTTGCATCCTAGCCAAAAGGCCGAGATGCCGCTTTTAAAAATTGCTTCATATGAAACATATGAAGCCTCAGCGTAACCTAATGACCTCAACCAAGTGCAGGCGATCCATACTACACTTGATCTTAGCCAAAAGGCCGAGTTTATATTTTGAGGCCATCGGGAGGCCATAGCAAGCCAATGCCTGCTGCATGCAAGGCTCAGGCAGTATGGGACCATGGAAGGTTTAACCCTATTTTTGTAAAGTTGCTCCGATTTTGAGCTCCCGGCGAGGAAGTGCAAGCGCATTGCAGCAAACCATGGGGGCACAGTTCATGTCCCTCTGTTGTGTTCCAATGCTGACACTTAAAACTGCTAACCACAGGGACAATCAGGAAAGATACAAATTAACCTGGTGTCCAACTTCAAGCCTAACTCACGTGAAAGCACCCAGAGGCCTTAGGCCTCATTATTAGGGTGAACTGGTGATGTCTCTTGTACCTTCATGAGCTGTATTCAGTTAAAAGCAAGAAGCACTTAAATATGTTCCTGTTATCCAAATTTTTATTAGAACATATTTGAGGTTTTTCTTTCAAACAACACAATCCTGTCAGTTTATTTATTGAATTTCAATTTAATAAATGTTTCTTCCACCATGTACATTACCTAAATGCAATGAATATTTACAAGTTAAATGCGATAATGTTATCAACAATGAATTCCAGATCCACTGGAGTCCAGAGGGAAAACAGCTCACAATACAAACAATATAATCCGCAGTCATTTTCCAAACAGGGATCTGACTAGAATGTGCACCATGTAGAATGGCTCCATCTTTCCCAGTCGACCGTAGGGCAATATTCCAGCCACTCCTACCAGCGGTATCTTCCGGTCCCGCTGACGACAATAACCCGCCGCTAGTTCTCCAGCAGCAGGGGTGCAAATAACAGGAAACCCTGTTGACAGTAGTGGGATCAGAAGATCCCGTCACTAGTCGATGGTGGGCAGCCTACTCTGCTGCAAAACATTTTTATGGGGAACGCATTAAATCCCATCTGTAATCTATGAAGCAGACTGAGTTGTTCATGTTTGCGTCATTATAGCTATAGATGAGGAGATAACACAGAAATTTTAATTGAAAGGCTGAGTTCATTAGAATACGTCTTTTCATGTCTGAGATCTGAGTTATGTTACTCCAACAAATAGGTAGAATAAAACCTGGACAAAATTGTACAGCTGTTCCTGTTGGTGGGATCTTCCAGCCCTGCCGACAGCAACCCCCCTGCCATGGGTGCCCTGGCAGCGAAGGGTGCAAAAAACAGGAAAACCCACTGACAGCAGCAGGATGGGAAGATCCCAAAACCAGCCAATGCCACAGAGTGTGAGAGTGAGGGTGTGAGTGTGTGAGAGAGTGTGAGTGTGAGAGAGTGTGAGTGTGAGAGTGTGTGTGTGCAGATGATCCCGCCCATTGCTTTTCTCCCAAGTGTGTAGGTTAAAATTACTTTGCATGGCGTCCACTGCACAAGTCAGATCATAATTCAGCACTGTCGCGCAGAGAATCAGAATTCGTCCTCCTCTAAAATGAATTCCAAATAGATTTTTCAAACAAAATTAATGGAAATTGGGATGCTTCAGGTTTTTTAAAAAACCACAAACTATCATTTGGCCCAATTTCAATGCTTCTGATTGCTTGGGGCCAAAATTGGACAGCTCTTGAAAATGGGCTCTTGGTTCATGATGCATCTTTAACCTGCACATGTTGCTTCCAATTCAGACACCATGCTCATCTCATGCTGTCCACTCATTTAAATGATTGCGGCATGCAGCCCTGTGTCAAACCTGCTTTTAAGTGGCTGCATGACTCAGGGGGCCCAAGTTAGTCTCCAGTGTGAAAGTAGTGGCCAGCATCATGAGAAAATTCATCCACAGTGCAGCATCTGATGTGACGTCTCACTTTCCATCACAGTACAAGGAGAAATCACCCCAGATTTGGGTGCCACCGTGGAAGCTGAGCCTGATGCAAGATCAGATTGTTGCCATCATAGCTGTGGATACCTGTGCTCAAACAAGGTCTACCGGCTATCCTCAGTAATCCAGAAACCTGCCCTCCAAGGCACTGCGAGGGCTATTGAGGCATTACTGTAAGAAAGCAGTGGCAGCATGGAGCAGACTTGTTCACAGCCTTCATGTTCCCATCACTGCCGCTTTGCCAGGCCCCTGGTTCTTTACTGTTAGCTAACCAATGCAGACTTGCTGCTGTTCATGCCGTGATGATGCAGTTTGCTGTCTGGTTTTCTGGCGGTTCAGACATGGGCGGTGCAGTGGCACAGTGGTTAGTACTGCTGCCTCACAGCACCAGGGACCCCGGGTTCAATTCAGCCTCAGGTGACTCTCTGTATGGAGTCTGCACATTCTCCCCGTGTCTGCGTGGGTTTCCTCTGGGTGCTCTGGTTTCCTCCACAATCCAAAGATATGCAGGTTAGGTGGATTGGCCATGCTAAATTGCGCCTTAGGGTCCCAAGATGTGTAGATTAGATGAATCAGCCAGGGTGGCAAGGGTGGGAAAAAGAACAAAAGAGAAGATCTGTGATAGGGTGGAAGGCAAGAAAGGCTAAAACCAAAAATGTTCATGATGCAAAGCAAAAGGGAGTGGCAACGGGATAAACAAAGATTGAAAAGATGAGTCGAGGGGGGAGAGAATGGAGAATCATAAAGAGCGGCAGTCTGAAAGCAAAAAAAAACACAGTAAAAGGAAGAAGTGTGAGGAAAAGCAGCAAAGAAACAGGAAACAAAATAGAACTGAGGTTCTGATCAGAAACAGTTGAACTCAATGCTGAGCCCAGCAAGCTGTATATTTCCCAGTTGCAAGATGAGGTTCTTTGCTTCAAATAAGTTAATACTCTATAATTGTATTGCTGGTGGTGATGGGGTTGTGGGAGGCGGGGGGGGGGGGGGGGGGGGGGGGGGGTGGAGGGCGGTGGGGGGTGGGGGGAGTGATTGGGAATATTCAGCTGGGTGAGGTTAAGAGAGGACACTAATGTATTAACTTATTTCAAGTTAGTTGCTGATTGCTTTCAAAGTTGTAGAAGCGTGGTTTTTACTGATATTTAAAGTTTAAAGGGAATTATGTATGTACTGGGTGACTGGGGCTATCGACTGACCATATGGCCACTGACTCCGATAACAAAAGCCAAGCTATGCACAAGGGGCATGATCTTCTGGCTCTCCATGCCAGCTGGATCTTCTGGTCGCACTGCGAAACCTCGCTGCGGGTTTCCTGGCAGTGTGGGAAATCCCATTGACAGCGGCAGGACCAGAAGATCCCGCTGCCGGCCAATGGCTTGCCGCCTCCCACCACTGAGAAAAGTACTGCGGCAAGGCCAGAGAATCTAGGCGAAGATGTTGTGGGATAGATCATTTGAGTGCCCAGCAACATGTCTGCTGTGTTGAGGCCCAAATCAGCAGCACTGGCATCAAATGCTCGCTGACTGTCAATTAGTCTGCCTACACTACATCCTTCCAATTTCCACTCCATGCAGCCACAATAAAAAAACAGTAGCTGCATAAGTGCATTTTGTGGCTCCTATCTTTTTGTGAAAATTATTCTGCATGTGTATATATTTATATATATATTCGCCGCCAGCATCGTGGATGTGGACTATGTAAAGCAGGCACCTCAAAACCCTGGAGTAGTTCTACCAGCGCTCCCTCTGCAAGATCTTGCAAATCTATTGTCAGGTTAGGCATACTAACGTCAGTGTTCTCACTCAGGCTGACATCTCCTGCAATGAAGTATTGACCACACTCGTTCATCTCTGCTGGACAAACCATATCATCCACATGCCTGACACAAGACTCCCAAAACAATGCTTCGGAGCTTGACAAGCAAGCCCCAGGAGAGCAGAGGGAACACTTCAAGGACATCCTCAAAGCCTCTTTGGAGGAAGTGCAACATCCCCACCAACACCTGGGAATCCCTGGTCAAGACCACCCAAAGTGAAGGAACAGCATCCAGGAGGGATCTGAACATCTTCGAGTTTCATTGCCAAGCGTCAAAGCGGCAAGTGAAAGGAGCGCATGGCAAACCGGCACTCCTCCCACCTCCTCCTCCAACCACCGTCTTCCCCACCTGTGACAGAAACTGTGGGTGGGATTCTCTGGTCTCATCCATAGCGTTCCAGCCAAAACTCCATTCACTCTCAGTGACACTGGCAAATCCCAGCCACAAACAAGGATGGAAGATTTTCATAGAATCATTGAGTCCCTACAGTACAGAAGGAGGCTATTCGGCCCACCGAATCTGCACCAACAACAATCCCACCCAGGTCTTATCCCCGAAACCCCACATGTTAACCCTGCTAATCCCCTTAACCTACGCATCCCGGGACACTAAGGGGCAATTTAGCATGGCCAATCAACCTAACCTGCACATCTTTGGACTGTGGGAGGAAACGCGAGCACCCGGAGGAAAGCCACGCAGAAACGAGGAGAATGTGCAAACCCACACAGACAGTGACCCAAGCCGGGAATCGAACCCAGGTCTCTGGAGTTGTGAGACAGCAGTGCTAACCACTGTGCCACCGTGCTGTCCATAAATTGGTCTGTAGGTCATGCATTGGTCTCCTCAGTCACCTAAGAACTAATTTTTAACGTGGAAGCTAGTCATCCTTTATCCAGAGGGACTCTCTGAGAAGATAGATAGATATATATATATATATATATATAAATACAGTGGAGCCCCAATTTTACACGCCCCAATTTAGTGCAAAATTGGATATTACGCAATCGCGCAACGGATCCTTTTTTTTTACTATTTCCGGTTTAGTGAATTAGCGTGACCCCGATTTAGCGCGACCCCGATAACATTCGCGATCACATTTTATGGACCCCAACCATCGCGTTAAAATGGGGCTCCACTGTATATGTACCATGGTAAGAAGTCTCACAATACCAGGTTAAAGTCCAACAGGTTTATTTGGTAGCAAATACCATAAGCTTTCGGAGCAGAGCTCCTTCGTCAGATGGAGTGGATATCTGTTCTCAAACAGGGCACAGACACAGAAATCAAATTACAGAATACTGATTAGAATGCAAATCTCTACAGCCAGCCAGGTCTTAAATGTACAGACAATGTGGGTGGAGGGAGCATTCAACACAGGTATGTACCATGGGACAGCTTCCCGATAATCCTTTCCATGCAGGATATAACATTTCAATATTGCTGACAAAAATATTTATCTATTTTCATGTTTCAAAGTCCTGGTGCTTGAAGGTGACTGGGATGGATGGAATGCACTATTTTAAAGTATATTTATTTACATCTGCTCTTCCATCCAACAGTCAAGGTTGTGTGATAATCCTGAGTCGAAATTAGTTGTTTCCCAGTGCAACAGAAAAGTTGTATTTCAACCAACTCTGGTTTGCCAGAACATCACACAATGCTGGATAGAAGTATAAAATGTTTTTCAGTGCTGTAAGCCACTCCTTCTACAGTATCTGTATAATTGTGCGCATGTTCAATTAACTGACTCTATGAGCTTGCTGAATCTTCTAATGGAAGATTCTTAAGAATGTCTCCATGGCCCTCAAAGGTAATTAGGTGAAACTTCAGACAGTCTACTTCATCTGTTCAATTCTCTTTGGCTGCTTCATATAGATGATATATTCTCAGTTCCATAGCAACGTAGGAATCACTGTGTTCCATGGATAATATTATTAACTTCGTCTTATCTTAAACCTTTATTCCTCCAACCCATTTGTGATCAGCTGTTTACCCTTTATTAAATAAGAAGAGTTAATTTGACACAGCCTTGGGAGTCTATCCTAATGCACAAACTGATGAAAAATGACAGCAAAAGGTCGTGAATGTAGCCCAATCCATCATGTAAAACAGCCTCCCATCCATTGACTTTGTCTACACTTGCCGCTGCCTCGGCAAAGCAGCCAGCATAATTAAGGACCCCACGCACCCCGGACATTCTCTCTTCCACTTTCTTCCATCGGAAAAAAGATACAGAAGTCTGAGGTCACGTACCAACCGACTCAAGAACAGCTTCTTCCCTGCTGCCATCAGACTTTGAATGGACCAACCCTGCATTAAGTTGATCTTTTTCGACACTCTTACTATAATTTTAACACTACATTCTGCACTCTCTCGTTTTCTTCTCTATGAATGGTATGCTTTGTCCGTATAGCACGCAAGAAACAATACTTTTCACTGTATGCTAATATATGTGACAGTAACAAATCAAACCAGCTGGTCCATTGAGCCTGTCACATTTTGGCACAATGTAACTTTCACGCCAATTCCATCATTTGCTGGCTACCTCTACACAAATATGCAATCTCTTGGAACAAGTGGAAAAAAAAGAGAAAAAAACCTCGAGGCTCATCCACTGCCCATTTAAATCTTTATTGTAACCTCAGGTTTATTAATCTTGCATTTGTGCCTCTTAGTTTATGCTTACAACCCCATGTTAATATCCTGCTACATCTTGAATATTGCTCCTATTGTATCGGTCAGCTGCTTCACCTATTTTCAGGAAAGAATAGACCTACCCTCTGACTTCCACTGTGATGCATTACATTCACTGAATCACTATTGTTATAAGCGCATTTCAACTTCCTATGAGTTTTTTTTTCAATTAGAATGATGAATAATGGTTGTTTAGCTGGTGGAGTGATTGCAGATTCCTGCAGTTTCCACACAGGTTTCGAAATATCATTGGTTTCCATCTTCTCTTACACAGGATCTCTAAGTTGTAGCAGTTCAAACCAGGTAGATGCTCAAAGCCTCTGACTTAATCCATTTATTCCTTAACTTTCTATACAGAATGTAGTAAGCAGCAAATGCATGGTTTTGAAATCTATTAAAGTAATAGATTGCTAAATCCTCTCTAAATAATAATGTGAATTGTTCATTGATCTAATTCTGTAGCTCATTATTCACTCAGCACTAAAATCTTGGCAGTGTAAATTTTCTTAGAATATTTAAGTGAACATAGAAACCCTACAGTACAGAAAGAGGCCATCTGGCCCATCGAGTCTGCACCGACCACAATCCCACCCAGGCCCTACTCCCTTATCCCTACATATTTACCCGCTAATCCCTCTAACCTATGCATCTCAGGACACTAAGGGGCAATTTTAGCATGACCAATCAACCTAACCCGCACATCTTTAGACTGTGGGAGGAAACCGGAGCACCCAGAGGAAACCCATGCAGACACAAGGAGAATGTGCAAACTCCACACAGACAGTGACCCAAGCTGGGAATCGAACCCAGGTCGCTGGAGCTGTGAAGCAGCAGTGCTAACCACTGTGCTACCATGCCGCCCACCCCTTAACTCTTTTACTATATTTATGATAACCATGCCTCTCAAAGCAATCGGAAACCATCTGAACCAAGCAAACACGGCTTTAGTTTAATATATCAACTTATGGAGACACCTTCAGCATTTCACTGGAGTATATATTCAAACATATATAGTGGAACTGAGGTCAAGGAAACTGGAAGTGGGTCCAATGGTCAAGTTGAAAAGACAAGAGGAGAAATAGAAGAGAAACAAAAGAAATATGGGGGTTCAGGGTGAGGACAGGAGGTGGTCAGGGTAAAGGGAGGGAAGCAGATTAATGCAGCTGAATAAATTGTCTCAACCTTACTGACAAGAAAGTCCATGAGCTCCTGGCATGTTGGGACATGGGATATGGGTTTAGAGAAAGTCAGTCATGAAGAAAATGACACAAAGATTATCTTTGCTCCGATAATCCTGAAATAATGAACGATTGTATCAGGGAAAATTAAAGGCTAATAGTGTTTGACAAGATCCAGTCAGATGTATAGATGAAGCAATTGATTGTCAAATTAGTTCAAATGTGTCTATTTTATAGCTAAATAGAGAGTGTTGTGAAATTCCATCACATAATGCCTAAAGCAAATGGATTCAATGGCCCAATCTATGACCATGTAGAGGAATGCTACAGGTTGTGTAGTTCATTAAACAGAATGGTCCACCCAACATATAAAGGGCAGGAGACCCAGATTATTTTAATAAAGAGAATACCTTCAGAAAGAAGGTAAACAGGTTCATATTAATTCAGATCGCAGCAATTAACCTGTCTTCCCGCTCTTTGCGATTTAAATAAAGACAGGCAGACAAGCACATTGTCATTCGTCACACTTACACAAGCCTCTTGCTGCACAGTCTCCAGGATACGCTTTGCCGGAATTAGGAAATCCAGTAAACAGCACAGCCCATCTCCCTTGTACACTGTGTCAATGACCCTGAAAATCTGGCTGAGAACCGTGGGAGCAGTGGCATCAAACGGAGGATACAAAGCAGAGAGGATGCGTTGAATGCAGGTGTCCAGCGATTGTGAATTCTGAGTGAAAGAAGAAATATTTATCAGTAACTTCTTCCAAACACAACTGTTCAATTTCACGGACTAATTATGAGTTCTGGTCAAATACAGAAATGGGTAACACAGGAGAACATAAGTGGAACATATTTCCATGGGTTTTGTATTATAAACATATGAACTAGGAGCAGGAGTGGGCCTCAAGCCTACTCCATCACTCAATAAGATCATGGCTGCATTGTGGCCTCAACTCCACAGTCTATCTACCCTCAATAACCTAGCTCCCTTGTTAGTCAAGAATCGATCTACCTCAGCCTTAAATATTCAATGACCCTGCCTCTAACACTCATGGAAGAGAGTTCCAAAGACTCATGACCCTCTAAGAGAAAAGATCCTTCTTATCTCCATCTGAAATGGGAGACCCTCTATTTTTAAACTATGCCCCCTAGTTCTAGTCTTTCTCACAAGGGGAAACATCCACCCTGGAAGTCCCCCTGGGATCTTCTATGTTTCAATCAGATCACCTCTCATTCTTCTAACCTTCAACGAATACAAGCTCAGCCTGACTAACCTTGACTCATAAGATAACACCCACCCCCCCCATCGCAGGTATCAGTGAAATGAATGTTCTCTGCACTGCTTCTAACGCAGTCATATCCTTTCTTAAATAAAGGGACCAAACAGTGTACACAACACAGATGGAGTCTCGCCAACATTCTCTACAACTGTAGCAGAACATCCCTACTTTTATATTCCATTCCTTTTCCAATAAATAACATAATTCCATTTGCCTTCCTAATCTCTTGCTGTACCAGCACTTGTGTAAGAAAACTATAAATAAATGGTTATAATTTCAACAACAACTTATGGTTACATAGGACATTTAACATAATAATGTTTCCTAAGACACTCCACATGAATATTATAAAACAAAATATGACACCACGCCCCATATTTGTTTGATGACTAAAACCATGGGCTGGAACTCTCTGGCTGTTCACACCGGCGGGATCTTCCTGTCCCACTGACGACACACCCCAGCCGCAGGTTTCCCGGCAGCGTGGGATGGAATAAATGGGAAATACCATCGACAGGGTGGGACCAGAAGATCCTGCCAGCAGCAAGTGTCATGCCACCTCCCACTGTCGATAAACACACGGCTGGAAGGCCAGAGAGTCCTGTCCATGTTCAGAAAGGAAGGTTTTATGTGGAAAGTGAGGTAGAGAGTTGGAGAGGTATACAAGGGAATTCTAAGCCTTGACACAGAGACAACTGAAGGCACAGCCACCAATTAATGAGTGATTACATTTTGGGATGTTCAAGGGGTCAGAATAAAATGAGTGCAGATACCTCCAAGAGTTTGGGGGCTGCAGGATATAACACAGAGAGGGAGGGAATGTGGCCATGGAGGAATTTGAACAGAAGGATGGAAATGTTAAAATCAAGATCACAGAATTGTTACAGTGCAGAAGGAGGCCATTTGGCCCATTGTGTGTGCACCGGCTCTCCAAATGAGTATCAAAGATGTTGTTTGAGCAAGAGCCAACGTAAAAAATGTTCCACTGGAACCATCCGCCTGAGCTCCTTGGCAAGTTGAGGTGTCTGGGGATGCAGGAGCAGCCAGCACAGGGATCCCCGCTGTGTAATGTGTAATGGCACAGGAGAAATTCTCTGTAGATGGCTCCAGTTGCGAGGCATAGATTTTAGCCAGAGGTTTCAGAGGTGGCTGACGTGGGAGGAGGTAGCAGAAAGCAGACAGGATTAGGATAAGTTGTACTTGACTTGCCAAGTACACATAGTAGCTATCTGTGTTTCTAGAAAACCCAGGTGTGCTGGATTTGGAAGACTTAATTTTAATTAACTATGCCCAACGAAGATTGTGTAGGCATACAGAAGCTTGTCACTTCATGTTCACTTGCTGTAAAATTTAACCTTTCAGGATGCAGTCCTTAATCAAATCAGGTCATAGAAACCATAGAATCATAGAAACGCTACAGTGCAGAAGGAGGCCATTCAGCCCATCGAGTCTGCACCAACAACAATCCCACCCAGGTCCTATCCCCGAAACCCCATATGTTAACCCTGCTAATCCCTTTAACCTACACATCCCGTGACACTAAGGGGCAATTTAGCATGGCCAATCAACCTAACTTGCACATCTTTGGACTGTGGGAGGAAACCCGAGCACCCGGAGGAAACCCACACAGACAGTGACCCAAGCCGGGAATCGAACCCAGGTCCCTGGAGTTGTGAGACAGCAGTGCTAACCACTGTGCTACCGTGCCACCCACTCAAATATTAATTTATCAGAACAAACCAGATTAAAATTTTCAATGGTAGACCTTGAAATATTATATTTTAAGGATTATGGAATTAGAGGGAACTTTCAGAAGGGGGTTAACAATTGGTTTTGAGGTATAGACAATGTCGGGATAAAGGGAGTGTGACATGTGGTGTTGCCTAGCGAAATGTACCAGTGTCTCAGCCTTTCATCGTATATACCAATGACTTGGATGAACAAATACAGAGTTTATCGACCAAGTTTGAAGTTGGCATTAAGTTAGGAGGAGCAATAAGATAGAATTGCAAAGATGTCATAGAAGGATCTGGTACATTAAAGGTTAACCTGGGTCTGAGTACAGTGCTGCCTACCTGTGATGTAAGAAGGCACCTGACCTAAAGTGTAGGTTAGCAGTACTGTACAGAGCTAGGTAGCAACATGCAAGGACATGCCATGCCGCCTTTCCATACTTGTACCCTCTACTGCAAATGTGTACATAATTCAGCAATGTTAATAACACCTTCTTGGTAACTTCTACAAGACTGCTTAATGGTATCTAAGTGGCACACACCACAGGCAACATCAACCCAACAAAACAATAGGCAGACTGAGTGAGTAGGAAAAACTGTGGCTGGAGTTTAATGTGAGAAAGGGTGAGGTCGTCCATTTTGGATCCAAGAAAGGCAAATCAGAATATGGTCTTAATGACGAGAAACAGGAGGAGCAATGGCATCTTATTCTTTAGGTACATGAACCACTAAAAATTAGTGCACAAGTACATAGAGAGCAACATTCAGTTCATCTTTATCTCATAAAAGATGAAAGATAAAGAAGAGGAAATAATGCTTCAGTTTTAGAGAGTCTTGGTCAGAGCTCCTCTGGAGAATTGCATTTAGTTTTGGGCACTGGACCACAGGAAGGATATCGTGGCCTTGGAGGGTGTCACAAAACAGAACATTCAGCAAATTGATTCATAGAATTTTACACACAGGAGGCCATTCGGCCCATCATGTCTGCACCAGCTCCCAAAAAAGCTACACAGCTAGTCCCATTCTCCAGCCTCATTTGTATCTGTATCTGGCATTGCACTGGCACTGAAATTCATATACTGTACTATATTTGTATGGTAGGCAGAACTTCCTTTTGGCTTGACAACAGCATTGTGATACTGGTAAATACCACCTATGTGAAATGCTAACTTCACCTCTTTCTCACATTTTTGTGATACTCTACTCTTCCAGGTTTATTTGAGAGAGACTGGGCATTTTTCTGGTCTGAAATCGATGGCCTCGGGATCAGCGCATGGCATCTCCCTTCAGCTGCTGGCAATACACAGAGTACTGACTATACTCTAAAAGCCTGGGTTTGCAATGCTCAGAATGTAACATCTAACATTAGATGTGATTCCACACTTGGGCAGCACTTGCTGAACAATCCCGAGTCTGCAAAGAATTACGCTAACAACCAATTTAAGATTATCAGTTGGGCTCACAGAAACTACATAAAATCACATGCAGGAACCTGTCGATTGCCGGCAAAAAGAAACTACCCAGGAATTGTGACTTTGTTGAATTAAACAAAAGCATAGGGAACAATAGTTTCCTGTGCATTTGCCATGGCAACACCTTAACCAACCAGAGTTGACTTGTACCATTTTCTTCATGCAATATAAATTGCTGCTCCCTTTGAACTTTGACATTCTTGCATCTGTCCTAGTGAGTTCAAAATGAAAAATCTTAACACATGTCTCTTTTTTCAGCAATACCCAAAGCTCTGTACTACCAAACAACTTATTTATTTTTCATTCCTACATATTCCCAATTAACCTTCCTCCTTCTTCTTTCTAGCTAGGTATCTTCTTCCATTTCCATTAGCTTGACTGCTTTCTCAATCTCAGTGAAATAATGACTCTTAAACCTTAAGGATGACAGCCTTGATCTATGCTCAGCTCATTTTTACATGTCAGATCCTCACTGTTACACTGTTTAGGCTAGCCATTCATAATGGGTGGCACCATGGCACAGTGGTTAGCACTGCTGCCTCACAGCACTAGGGACCTGGGTTCGATTCCCGGCTTGGGTCACTGTCTGTGTAGAGTTTGCGCATTCTCCCTGTGTCTGTGTGGGTTTCCTCCGGGTACTCCGGCTTCCTCCCACAGTCCAAAGATGTGTGGGTTCGGTGGATTGGCCATGCTAAATTGCCCATTAGTGTCAGGGGAACTAGCTAGGGTAAATGCATGGGGATATGGGGATAGGGCCTGAATGGCATTGTGGTCGGTGCAGATTCGATGGGCCGAACGGCCTCCTTCTGCATTGTAGGATTTTATGGTAAAATAACATAATTGAGCACCACTTCCTGTATGTTTCTTCACTAATTTTTCTGGCTGGTTGTTTTTCTTCAAGTAACTCACAATAGCTCAGGGGCTAAGAAAGAATCAGCCTTCATTGGAAATCTTAATGGAACATCTGCATTTGCATGATCTGCTGTTTTATGGTATTTAATATTGTACTAATTGGTGGACCATCGAATTCCATGCCTACTTCTGAGGCTGTGCCATCTTGAGGGATTTTGCTCCCTTCTTTGAATCACATATAATCGTAAGGACTTGATGTTCGGTTAATAAAGTGAACCCATAGAGGTATTTGTGGGACTTTGTAACATCATACATGATCGCTAATGTCTCTTTCTCAACTTGAGTAATTTTGCTCCGACTTGGTTAAAGTATGTGAAACATATGCTACGGACTTCCCCACAGTATCTTCCATTGTGTGAGATAACATCACATCTAATCCTTGTGGTGAGGCATTGCACGCTCAAACCAGTTGTTTCTTGGGATCATAGTGGGTCACGACAGCATACTGGTCAGTGCTTTCTTCACTCTTTCAGATGTTTTCTGACACTCCACAGACCACTCCCAATCTATTCCATCTTTCAGCAGTTGATTCTGTGGAGCTAATAGACTAATAGCTCTATTAGCTATTAGTTAGACTAATAGCTAAGTCATAGAATAATACACAATAATTCCGATGAATGTTTTAACTTCCTTCTTATCTGCTCTCTTTGCTTTCAAAATCCCCTCAACTTTCTCCTGTATTGGGTAGATACCGTCACCAACTATTTGGTGACCCAAGTGTATTACACTTGACGCCATGAAGCAACATTTATGCTTTTTAGCTTTGGTGCCATACTCTTGAAGTTCATCTAAAACTGTGTTCAACTTTACACTGAGCGCTTTCTCTGTCCTACCGATGATGTCTAAGAAGCAGCACACTCCTTTCATCCCACTTAGTGCCTGACCCATGATGCTCTGGAACATTACAGGAGCAGTAGGCACTCCAAATAGTTACCTAACTGTACAACCCATTTTGTGCATGAATAATAAACAGTTCCTTGACCTCTTGTCAGTTAATTCTAATTGCAAATATGCTGAACATCTTTCCATTGACTAAATAAAAAAAAAACTGTTAGCTTATAATCTTCATAAATCCAAAATAACCTATTTGGTTTTTGAACTACCTGAGCAGCCCATTCACTGCTCCTCACCTTCTTAACTGGCCCTGTTCTTTCTAATCTAGTAAGAGTTTTAACAACACCAGGTTAAAGTCCAACAGGTTTATTTGGTAGCAAATACCATTAGCTTTCGGAGCGCTGCTCCTTCGTCAGATGGAGTGGAAATGTGCTCTCAAACAGGGCATAGAGACACAAAATCAAGTTACAGAATACTGATTAGAATGCGAATCCCTACAACCAACCAGATCTTAAAGATACAGACAATGTGGGTGGAGGGAGCATTAAGCACAGGTTAAAGAGATGTGTATTGTCTCCAGACAGGATAGCCCGCAAGTCCAGGAGGCAAGCTGTGGGGGTTGTGCCCTGTTTGAGAGCACATTTCCACTCCATCTGACGAAGGAGCAGCGCTCCGAAAGCTAATGGTATTTGCTACCAAATAAACCTGTTGGACTTTAACCTGGTGTTGTTAAAACTCTTACTGTGTTCACCCCAGTCCAACGCCGGCATCTCCACATCACTTTCTAATCTATCCAGCTCTTTATTTACTTACTGCTTTGGATTGTGCACAAACACTGGCTTAGCCTTGCCAAATGTTGGTTGTACATTGCCCTTTATCATGACTTCAGCTTTGTGATATCTAATTCGATTATTTGAGTCCACTTATTCAAAGACCACTCTTAGTACTTTCCCAATGCCAGACATACTCTTATTGATCCCTCCCATAAATAATTCAGCACAGTTTAACCACTTCTTCTAAAACCATTTTTCCTATCCGGGAGACTTTGTTCCTTCCTATTACCATCAATTGCACCCTGATACTAACTTGACCTGATACTGCAATACTGTTTATTGGAATTACTAGCTAGTTTCACATTTGTTTTGTTTTGTAATGAAACGTGCCTTGGTAAGGTCCTGCATTCTGCCTCTGAGATAACTGACACTTTTGCAGCTGTATCAACAAACAAATGTAAGTTGTGAATCTCTGACTCTTCTACTAACTGCTAAAATTATTTCTTCAGCCCTATTACATTCATTTTCCATGCGTTGTTTTGCTTGTTCTCTTGGATACAATTTCTTATCTTCCTGCTGAATAACACCAGCTTCTGTTTCCATCTCTATCATATGTGCACTTAAGAACTTCCAGGCTGCTGAACTAGTTTTAGATGTACTGTGCCCGTAATCTAGTCCATGGCTGCAACCTGCTGTTTAACACAACCTGGAGCTTTAGATTTCCCTGTTCCTGCATGCATATAAGCAACTTTCCCACAGGCGCAGCAATTAGACTGCAAATAGACGCATTTAGATGATTGGTGGCTACCATGGCTTGTAACATCTGAATTCCTGACTTTGAGCCTGTGAACTTGGTTTCTGTGGCCTGGATCCCACTGAAAAGCAGTGGACCTCTTCTGCCAGTTCAAAAAAAGAACTTCCTTGCAAATTGCAAATATCTTTCTGCCATTTCCATGGTTGTGGCCTCATCTCTGGCTTCCTTCCATGTTATCTTATTGCCTTTGCTCAAAAGCGTGGCCTGATTTGTATTTTAGGCCTCCTATAAAGGTGTCTCTAAGTTTGACTTTTAAGTTCACATCACACATACTTTGCTGAGAGAGTTTCCTTTACGCAATAATGTAATCTGCAACTGGCTCATTTGGCCTCTGTTTCCTTTAATGGAATGCAACTCTCAGTGTAATTTCATTCTTAGTCATGTTGTAACAGGAGTCTAGGATCTCATTCATTTCAGCATATTACGGTGGCATAGTGGTTAGCACTGCTGCCTCACAGAGCCAGGCGTCCGGGTTCAATTCCCGGCTTGGGTCACTGTCTGTGCGGCGTCTGTACGCTCTCCCCGTCTCTGCATGGGTTTCCTCTGGATGCTCCTGTTTCCTCCCACAATCTGAAAGACGTGCTGGTTAGGTGCATTGGCCATGCTAAATTCTCCCTCAGTGTACCCAAACATGCGGCAGAGTGTGGCAACTAAGGGATTTTCACAGTAACTGCATTGCAGTGTTAATGTAAGCCTACTTGTGACACCAATAAATAAACAAACGAATACGACATCTTACTGGGAGGTCATGATCAACACTGATTAAGTGCCACATCTGCCCCCATCATGGGAAGGAAAACATTTACTTTATTCTCATCTCCTATTTTATTCATTTTAAGCCAAATATGATACCTTTTTGGTAATTATACCTCATTGTTAGAGTTGAATTCCGCATTGTCCCCAAACATGCCCTAAGTGCCAATTTAGTTCTTTGAATTGTGTACTATACTGTCTCAGTGAGCTTAACACAATCTTTCACACTGATCAAACTTCCTCCAAATCAACTTTAGGAATTGCAAAAATGTGTCACAATGTTCTTCAGTCCTTCATTTCTCAAAGGAAATGTAAAATGGAGCAGCATGGTGGCACAATGGTTCGTACTGCTGCCTCACAGCGCCATGGACCAGCGTTCAATTCCGGCCTCGGGTCACTGTCTGTGTGGAGTTTGCACGTTCTCCCCGAGTCTGCATGGGTTTGCTTTGGGTGCTCCAGTTTCCTCCCACAGTACAGCGATGTGTAAAATTGCCCCTTAGTGTCCCAAGATGCCTAGATTAGCAGGGTAAATACATGGGGTTACAGGGATAGGGCCTGGATAAGATGCTCTGTTGGAGAGTAGGTGCAGACTCAATGGGCCGAACGGCCTCCTTCTATACTGAAGGGATTCTCTGAAAACAGAATTCCATCTTATCCTTGTCACCATCGTTCTGTTGGGTAATGCAATGAGAAAGGACCAGTGGATTCATCACAAGCAGCCATTGAACTAGCGACACATCCTCAACAGACAGGGTAGCAGAGAGCCAGCTGTACAATATGTTGCACAAACTTAATGTCACATTTCACCCTGAGATGTGATTCCAACTGTGTTTTCACTCCATCACTAAAACAGTGCATTTCCATTTCTGTAACAGCATCCAACTCCATTCCTGCCTCAGCTCATCTGCTGATGAAACCCTCAACCATGTTGTTGTTACCTCTAGACTTGACTATATCAACATGCTCCTGCTGGTATCCCACATTCTACCCTTCATAAACTAGAGGTCATCAAATCTCATTTGTCCCTGTCCTACTTGGTACCAAGACCTGTTCACCTATGACCCCTATGCTCGCTAACTTATACTGTCTCTCAATTAACAATGCTTCAATTTTAAAATTCCCATCCTTTTTTCAAATTCCTCTGAGATACCTACACTTCTCTAATTCTAATATTTTGACTATCCCAGTTGTAATTGCTCCATCATTAGTGGCTGTGATTTCACCCACCATAGACCCCAAATCACTCCATCTCCCTATCTCCCTTTCCCCCTTTAAGATGCTTCTTAAAATACTTTTTAAAGCCTACTTCTTTGACCAACCATTTGCCCGAATATTTCCTTATGCCATTCAGCATCAAATCTTTACCATGCTTCAGTGAAACGCACTAGATAAATACAAATTATTGCTGTGCTGTTGCTCCTTGTGAGTTAGAGTTCATACCATTTTAAAACAATAAAGTTGTTTTGGCATTTAGGGGGCAACGCCTCATGGTATTTTAGGGTTTTAGTGAATGTTTTGTGATGGAATTCTACAACCTTGTCCATTAGGAAAGATTGTAAATCCTTTAATACATACCTTCCTTTATTTTTGCACTTAATTTTCACTCATTATCCATTTTGAGGACTGAGGATACAACGCAAGATTATACAGGAGATACATATATTTGATACTTTATAATACTGAAAGGGGAGGTTGTAACTCTGGAAGTATACCATTGGCATGATCATGTATTTTCATCACAGTGGGTTGATTTTACTGGAGGATTCACAGAACTATAGAAGGGATCATGGAATTTGTCATCCTGGGGGCAGGGTGCTGGAGTTTGGTGGATGGCAAGAATGTGGAGAAGATCTGAAATGTCAGAGAACTAGGGTGTCAAAGAACTGGGGTCATGGGGGTGGGGGGAGTATCGATGCTTTAGTTAGGAGGGAGGGGGACAAAAGGCAAGGAGGAAGACCCGGGTATCACAGCAATGGGAAACGCAGCATTGCAGCTATGACAGGACTGGTTTGAGTGCGAGAGAGAGAGAGGAGAATGAAAAAAGGAATTAGGTGAGTGACTAAGAGAAATTTAACGAGGAGCTCCCCAGCCCAGGAAGTGTGGCTGTGATATAGCAGAAGTCATCACCAGGTAGAAGTTGAACATGGATATGATACATACTTAAGTACACAAACACACCTTTGGCTTTTAATGCCACTGCAATGACTACATTACACAATTCATTCTGACTCACAACTCTGAAGCAGTATTTGCAACAATTTGCAAATTACAGTGTTACAATGTTGCCTCCGGGTTATGAAGGCAGTTTTGATCCATGCCACAAAAATGTCTTTGGATTCGGCTATCGTCCCGACAACCTAGGCTTTTCACATACAGCTCATAAGCAACTAGTATTTCAAATGTAAAATTTGGAATTCTTCTCATTCATATATTATTGGGAGAATGGTCTTCAAGGAGTTAAATTGTTGCATTTCTAAATAAAATTAAAACTCTACGTTATGCATAAATTTAAATAACACTGACTGTATTCAAACCAGTTCATCTGGTGTTTATGTTCCACATGCGCCAACTTCCACTTTATCTAATTCTATCATGTTATACAATTTATCTTACTGCCAAATGACAGATATCATCAAGTACTATTTGTTTTGAAGTGTATTACTGATAGTTGTTATCACTTTGCTGCTATTTCATATACAGGTCATTTTGTTTATATTTCTTGTCCTTTACCCGGCTCCTTCTGCCCCCAGAACAGACAAAATCACCACAACAGTTCGATTAGAAATTCCCATCCCAATTTCTTCCTCGTGATATTTTGAGCTGATTCCAATTTTGAATAAACAGTGTTACCATATTTTTTTTGTCCATACAGAACAGACCCAGCTTCAAGAGGTGAATTTTGAAGTGGGAAAGTGCAGTAGATTCACCACAAAAATCAGATGGTTTCTGGTACGCTTTGGCAAGAAGTATTCAGCTCTTTATTCCTGCTCATTTCACACACCACATATAATCTGCACGATTGTAGCTTCAATGCTATTTAAATAATCTCTTGAGGTGCAGTATAAAAATACTCTTTGATCCCAATAGCAATCAAGCAGTAATTCCAAATTACCTACCTCCAACCCTACTCTGCTGCCCTCCGTAGGCAGCCATTTCTCCTGCAGCCCCAATACCTTTGGAATCATCTGGTCCAGTGCTTTTTACAAATAGTTCAGCATTGAAACGCTTACAACAGTGGGAAATGCTGGACGAACGTTTCTAGTTGAAAATTGGACCCAGCAAGTCCTTTTAACTTCAATTTATGTGTTGCTGTAACAATACGATGCCCCAAGGGATGAGTTTTCACCTGTGATTCACCACACGCCTGCATGAGGCACGAAAGGTAAATTAAGTGCTTTCAACACTGGGAGGGGCAGAGATTATCAATCAGGAGCAGCCAGCTGCACGATGTTGTGGTTTAGAGGGCAGAATTCTCCCCCTCTTGAATCAGAAATTTCTGGATTCAAGTCACACTTCAGACACCTGGGGCTGAGTTTTCAGGGTTCCCCAAAGATGGGAATGGAGGTGGGGATAGTCCTGTAAATATCGGCACCAGGCGTTGCCAATCCTGGTGCCAGTAATTGTCACCAGAGTGGTGGAAGGTGGGACATCAATCCCACTCTCCTCGCCTTCAAGGTCAATTGCACTTGTTCGAGCCCATTGAAGTCAAAGGATGGAATACTCAAGGGACAGATTCAGAAGCTGTTAGTTTGAGAACGGTTGAGGAGAGGTGGGTAGACAGTGGGGAACCAGTCAAAGCTGCTCCAGGTCATCACTCTCACCCTATAAGAGAGTCACCTGACATCAGGCAATTAGGTGCCCTTAGTGCTGCACAGGCGACAGGGAGAGTGGACATACAGCAGTCAGTATTGTGTGATCCCCACCCCCTCCCCCTGCCCATCGACATCACGGGGGCAGAGGAGCAGGGGGCAAGGTTGTCATCGCAATAGGACAGCCACCTACCTAAAAGGCTACAACTGGCAATAGGGGCATGACTGTCAGATTTTGGACCAGTGGTGCTGAGAGGCAAGAAGGCATTGTGGGGCATGAGAGAGGAGCAAGGTGCAGAAAGGCAAATGGAGGCCGAATCCTTTCAGGATCTACCACCAAAGATGTAGCTACCGTGACATGACTGAGACCCAGTGCCAAAGGTGGCAGTGATTCTCCACACAGATTGGCACTGACATCTGTGCCCTTGTTGCCAAAGAACTCACACCTCACAGCTTTGGTCACCATGCCCTGTCAGTGGCCATCAAACTCACTATGGCCTTGAAATTCTTCACTCCTGAATCCTTCCAAAAATCAACTGCAGACATGAGTGGCATCTCACAAACAGCTGTAGACCAATGCATCTTGCAAGATGAAAGACTTTGGCACAAACCACTGATTACATAGACTCATAGATCCCTACAGTACAGAAGGAAGCCATTTGGCCCATCGAGTCTGCACCATCTCTCCAACAGAGCATCTTACCCAGGCCCTATCCCCACATATTTACTTGCTAACCCCCTAACTTATACATCTGGGGCACTAAGGGGCCCATGCAATGGCCTTTGGGCAGGGTTGGCACACATCTCCCACAGCAGGTTCCATCACAGTGAGACCAGAAAATTATCTCCATATCAATTCAGGGCTTTCCTGACACGACAATATGTACTTTCATCAGGGGGCCATTGTTTCTGAGCCAAAAACTGATCCAGCTCCTGTTTCCTGCCTTCCGAACAAAAATTCAGTCCATGGCCAGAAAGGTTAAGAACATAAGAACTAGCAGCAGGAGTAGGCCATCTGGCCCCTCGAGCCTACTCCGCCATTCAATAAGATCATGGCTGATCTTTTCGTTGACTCAGCTCCACTTACCCGCCCGCTCACCATAACCCTTAATTCCTTTACTGTTCAAAAATTTATCTATCCTTGCCTTAAAAACATTCAATGAGGTAGCCTCAACTGCTTCACTGGGCAGGGAATTCCACAGATTCACAACCCTTTGCGTGAAGAAGTTCCTCCTCAATTCAGTCTTAAATCTGCTTCCCCTTATTTTAAGGCTATGCCCCCTAGTTCTAGTTTCACCCACCAGTGGAAACAACTTCCCTGCTTCTATCTTATCTATTCCCTTCATAATCTTATATGTTTCTATAAGATCTCCCCTCATTCTTCTGAATTCCAATGAGTATAGCCCCAGTCTACTCAGTTTCTCCTCATAAGCCAACCCTCTCAACTCCGGAATCAACCTAGTGAATCTCCTCTGCACCCCCTCCACTGCCAGTATATCCTTTCTCAAGTCAGGAGACCAAAACTGTACACGGTACTCCAGGTGTGGCCTCACCAGCACCTTATAGAGCTGCAACATAATCTCGCTGTTTTTAAACTCCATCCCACTAGCAATGAAGGACAAAATTCCATTTGCCTTCTTAATTACCTGCTGCACCTGCAAATCAACTCCTTGAGATTCCTGCACAAGGACACCCAGGTCCCTCTGCACAGCAGCATGTTGCAATTTTTTACCATTTAAATAATAGTCAATTTTGCTGTTATTCCTACCAAAATGGATGACCTCACATTTACAAAGCTGACATTTCATGTTTAGATGACCCTTCGTCAAAGCTCTGAAGAAGGGTCACCTAGACTCGAAAAGTAAGCTGTATGCTCTCCCCACGGATGCTGTCAGACCTGCTGAGGTTTTCCAGCTTTTTCTGTTTTTGTTTCAGATTCCAGCATCCGCAGTATTTTGCATTTATCTAAGGTTAGGCTGATGGTGTAGTGCTGAGTGAGTGCTGCACCATCAGAAGTGCTGTTTTTCAGATGACTCATTCAGTCAAGACCACATCTGCCTTTCCAGGTGGACCCTCTGCCCTTTTCAAAGTTCTGCCGAATGTGTCCTGACCAATCTTTATTACTCAATATTTATTCATCATTCAAAAAAATAGCCAATCATTACTGTTTGCAAGAACTTTGCTGTCTGAAAATTGGCTGAATGCTTCATTCATTACAAGACTGGCTTCAATTGTTATGAAGTGCTTTGGTTTGTTCCAAGGTCGTGAAAGGCTCTACATGAATGCAACTCTTTCTTACAAAGCACGCTATCACCTACCAACCAAAAATAGTGCAGAACAAAAGATTTTCGTTCAGATTCATCATCCCCAGCCATTTTTTAAAGGTATTTCCTCAGGAAAATAAATTGTTCAGTAAAATGCCCATGACTGAGCAGCATCAGAAATCATTCTTACAAGTGTCATTGCACACAACTTATACAATTAAAGATTTCATAGAAACCCGACAGTGCAGAAGGAGGCCATTCAGCCCATCGAGTCTGCATTGACTCTCCAACAGAACATTTTACCCATGCCCTAACCCCGTAACCCCACATATTTATCCCATTAATCATAGAAACCCTACAGTACAGAAATGGCCATTCAGCCCATCGAGTCTGCACAGACCACAATCCCACCCAGGCCCTACCCCCATATCCCTACATATTTACCCACTAATCCCTCTAACCTACGCATCTCAGGACACTAAGGGCAATTTTTAGCATGGCCAATCAACCTAACCCGCACATCTTTGGACTGTGGGAGGAAACCGGAGCACCCGGAGGAAACCCACACAGACACGAGGAGAATGTGCAAACTCCACACAGACAGTGACCCAAGCCAGGAATCGAACCCAGGCCCCTGGAGCTGTGAAGCAGCAGTGCTAACCACTGTGCTACCGTGCCGCCCAACCTCCAAACCTAATCCTCCTATCCTACACATCTTTGGACACCAAGGGGCAAATTAGCATGGCCAATCCACCTAACCGGCACATCTTTGGACTGTGGGAGGAAACTGGAGCACCCGGAGGAAACCCACACTGACGCAGTGAGAACGTGCAAACTCCACACAGTCGCCTAAGGCCAGAATTGAACCCGGGTCTCTGACACCATGAGGGAGCAGTGCTAACCCATACTTGAATGTGATTTACACATTTTTAAAATATTCAACTGTTCAACTTTTGGGAGCTTCTGGAAAATTCTTTGGCTTCCCATTTTGGGGCAGGACCAAGAACACAGCAGTGACTCAGTCTACTTCCAGTGTATTGTGGAGGACTGTGTACTGAGCGAGAGGAGGTATTCTGGTTTCCAGTGGAGTCCAGCCAGAGAAGCAGTCCAGGGACCAAGAAAAAGCTTGAACCCCTAAGCATTGTGGGCCTTGGAGACGTAAGTAAGGGGGAGGTAGCACCAAGCAAACACTCCTGCCATCCTGTACTAACAAGCACAAGCAGTGGGAACTCCACTTTTGGCTGCTCCGTCTCAGTGCTGCTTTAAAAGAAAATTTCAAACCTCAGTGAAATGTTACCTCTGGACGCACTTTATTCTATAAATCCTGCAGAGAGTCCATTCAAAACACAGCTTACTTGACATTTTAATCAGTAACAAATTTGCATCACTACAGTATTCTGTGAAGTATCACTAGATTTGCCAACTGTGATTAAACTTTTTCTTGGAAATTTCATCACATGACTTGCCCCCACGCTCCAGTCATTGGTCAGCCAACACATCCATCTTTCTGATCTTTCCCTACACAAATTGGAAAGCAAAAAGACCCATTACCCAATTGAACGATTTTTGTTTTGTTCTTTCATGGGATGTGGGCATCGCCGACAAGGCCAGAATGTGTTGCCCATCCCTAGTTGCCTCTTGAACTGAGTGGCTTGATAGGCCATTTCAGAGGGAATTTAAGAGTCAACAGTCTGGAGTCACATGGAGGCCAGATCAGGAAAGGATGGCAGCCTTCCTTCCCTAAACGACATTAGTGAGTTTGAATGAGGGTGAACCGGATGTGCCTTTACAACAATCGACAAAGGTTTCATGGTCATCATTAAACTTTGAATTTCAGATTCTTATTAAATTCAAATTCCTTCATCTGCCATGGTGGGATTCAAACCCGGGTCCCCAGAGCATTATCTGGGGTCTCTAGATTACTAGCCCAGCGACAATAACACTATGTCACCACCTCCTTGTTTGACTGTCAGCCAAACCGGTTTTTTTCCCCCAATATTTTTATATCTGAGAGAAATGTTCGAAGAAAATGACAAAAGAAAACTTTTTCAGTGTCCCACTGTTTTTTCTCCAGGGTTGTACACAGTAGTGTCCTGCAAATCTATCTTCAATTTTTGATGGCTCTACGCCAATCCGAGAGGATTGGCAACCCTAAGTATGATTGATAAATGTAATTTACTGCAGATCAATAGGCTATTCAGCAAAAGCCAACTGAAGGCCCTATTTTACAATTTAACCACACTGAAAGGGCTTTACTGCTGGATCACTCGAGGATGTACATTAAAGAGTGTTTCATTTTTCAGCCTCCAGCAGTTGACCTAATCGCTTCAATAAAAAAAGTTCTGACCCATAACTACTGACAAATTTACATCAAAATCTGTGATCTACATTGGCAGCTGTTATTCACTGTTCTCTAGCTCTTCCCCAAAACAGAGGGGAATAAAACTGATTCAAACTCTTCGTCAGAATTAGATTTATCGTGGTCAATTCTGAATTGAAGGTATTTCTGAATTAAAAATAAGCACCAGTAAACGAAACATATAGCCAAGCTCACATCTAAACAGCAACTGATAGGTGGTATTTAATGTAGGTGACAGGCGTCTCAACCACTGGCGAGAGCTTCCTGTCTTTTAGGGAGGCACGTCAAGATAAGTGCCACTCGAAGCACTTAATAGGACAGCGGCAGGCCTATCTCGAGATCGAGGACCAGATGGTGACAGTCCCTCCTGCCTCTGGACAATCAGAGGCCAACAGCAGGCCATGGCTCCAGGTGTTATGACACCTGTCCAAGGCCTAAGATCACCACTGGATCCCAGGTCACATGTAAGTGACGGTGAGAACGGGATCATGAGGAGGGAGTCGCAGGGGAAGGGTGGGTGGAGGAGGGGAGTTGCAGAGGGAGATGAAGTCATTAGCAAGGACAAGTGGTGTAGCTCTCAGTCAGCTCCTCGTCCTGATGCTTGGTCACAAAAGACACAAAGTGCCTGACATTGAAGGACACTACCAATGACTCCCCCCCTCCCCCCAACTCCAGCCCCATCAGGAGCCTGCAAGCAATCATGCAAGGTTTGCTGTTGTGCTCCCCCAAATGAGCCCCCCACTTACTGTTGGGTTAATGTCAACAGTGGTGGAATGAGACTCTAAAGTGGGTATTAATTGATGGCTGGGTAGGAAAGTCGACCATGGGTCTTCCCACCACAGACTTAACCAAAGTGGAGGCGGGAAGGTAGTGGGGTCCCCATCTGCCATCCTCTCTCCTGATTAAATGCCAGCCCATCACCAAACTCACCATTGGAGAGGGCATTAAATTCTGTCCATGCAGTATGGCACATGCTGGTCTTCTCTGTTATGCATTGTTATTTTGCATTAAAACGTACAACCCTGTCATTGGAAGTGGGAATGAGGAATCCATATGCCTATGGATATGCTTTGCGGATATTCTTCTTGCAATTTCTTTTTGAGAGGGGCTGTACAATTGATCTCTGGAGTTCTGATATGGATATGGATTCTGGCTTTCCCTGGGAACCTGGTGAGGATGTTATCTTTCATGATTCACCACCTGCTTTGTAGAAGAAGAGGACACAAGAAAAAGCATAACCTACACCTTGTCTGTGATAATATAACTACAGTAAGAAGTCTCACAACACCAGGTTAAAGTCCAACAGGTTTATTTGGTAGCAAAAGTCACTAGCTTTCGGAGCGCTGCCCCTTCATCAGGTGAGGCAGCGCTCCGAAAGCTAGTGGCTTTTGCTACCAAATAAACCTGTTGGACTTTAACCTGGTGTTGTGAGACTTCTTACTGTGTTTACCCCAGTCCAATGCCGGCATCTCCACATCATAATATAACTAGTCAAACGTTTCTCAGTCCTGGGCTTTAGTTGAGGGTGAAAGGTAAAGGACATTATCAGCTGCAATTAAGTGGGATATACGTGTAAATTCCAGTCCCAATAATGTACTGGAACCTCTCTATTTTTGCAATGACCACTTTCACATTTTAGCTGTTCTGAACTGTTGTATTCCCTTAAGCATATTTTTTAATTTCTCTCAAGCAATGGTATTATCATATATTAACATCAATATTCGAGCCGAGTAGTATTGAGAGGAGAAATATAGTTAGGAGAGGCCAGACATTTCAGCACACACATAGCAACTACTTTTTTTAAGAAGATTGTATTTGTGTCTATTGTAAAAATCTACAGTCGACTCCTATCCCAGCACCATCGCTTAGCACGCCATACTCATGAATGTTTACACAGAGGAGCGTTGAGTCAAACAAATCCATCTGCACAATAAGGCAAAGTGGACACCAATCACAAGCTTGTACAAAACTATTGACTCATAGAATCCCTACAGTGCAGAAGGAGGCCTTTTGGCCCATCAAGTTTGCACCAACTCGCCGACAGAGCATCTTACCCACGCACTATCCCCATAACCTCATACATTTCCCATGGCTAATCCCCCGAAATAATACATCTTTGGACACCAAGGGGCAATTTAACATGGCCAATCTACCTAGGCTGCACATCTTTGGACTATGGCAGGAAACCAGAGCACCTGGAGGAAACCCATGCAGACACAGGGAGAATGCGCAAACTCCACGCAGTCACCCAATGCAGGGTGGGGCTGTGAGGCAGCAGTGCTAACCAAATTGAAGGCAAATGAACCTCTGCATCTTTCAAAATGTCAGGAAGAATAAAGAGTGTCTCTCCAAATGTTTCATTTAGTTCCTGAAGTTGAATTCAAATCTCAGTAAGCGATTAAACATTTTAGTTTGAACCCTATCACTCAGCCTCCTTTTGGCTGGGATCAGGTGTGGTGTGGGGAGGATGCTGCGCTTGGTTGGGGCCATTGGGTTGCATTTGGGCTTCGTATTCATATGAAGCAATTTTTGGAGGCGGCATCTCGGCCTTTTGGCTGGGATGCAAATGAGATCAAGTCTTGGAGGAGAAAACCTCCCCCTCCTCCAATCAGCTTGGCTAGTGTGGATCAGGCCCAGGACGGGTGTGGGGGCCCTGTCTTGTTGGCTTGGATCGGGGATGTCTGGACTTGTTGGGACTCTGAATTGGACTTGATTTGATTGAATTGGAAAAGTATTTTAAAAAATCACTCAGCCTAGATTAATGGGGTGAAAAACTTCCATATCTCACGTTTGTAAAACAGCAGAATCTTGAATATGAAAGACAACTTCAGTCAGATTGTCAATGCAATATTGCTTTGCCATGATGGGAATTAAAAGTTCTTATAGCTTTGGATTCTATTGTCAGAAGGATGGATTGGATGGGGCTGGAACATTGACTGGAATCAGCTTTACTCAACAATTGACCTTCGATAAAGAGCTAAATGTTAAAATGCTCCACAAGCCAACAGGCAAAACGCTTGGTCCAAGTACTTCTGGCTGCATTGGTGGGGGTAGTATTTCAAATAGCTTCTGAATATTGTCTGTGATATTTAGACATAGTCTATTTATTTCTTTATTATATATAAATGAACCATGACAGACTGGAATCCTAAACCCAAATTAGCATTTCCTAATATTACCTCACGATTTAAATATCAGCAGACTTCTCTTCAGTGGTCTAGCATGCAGCTGCGATAGACTATTAAAAGCCTCTCCCTAATAGAGTCCAATAATCAGCAAGCCAGTAATAAAGTTGGTTTTTAAGTCAGATGGTGTTCGAGTCCTCTAAGCCAGGCTCTCCAAAGTATCTTAGCACAGGTAGAGGTAGAGGGAATATTGACAACCCTCCTACTATAAAGTCTGGGAGAGTCTCGAGTGAAGTTGACACAGCAGCAAATTATAAACCTGCCTCACAGTCAAAAATTGCAAAATTCACTATGCTGACAAAGTCCCTTAGCATGACTACAGGGTGGAATCTTCTACCCCCTCCTGTCATGAGTTTGATGGTGGTGAGGTATTTAAACAGGTGGGAGGGTCGCAGGTGGGGTCTCCACATTACCACCTCCACACTACGTCTGTGGACAACCTTCCCGGCGCCATTGAGAACTTTAAGTGGCCAATTAATGGGTGGAAGACTCACCATGTGAGCAGCATGACACGCAAACCCTGCCTGTGGATTCCCAGGGGTGGGGTGTCTCTCATTCAAAAACACTAAGTGCCTGATAAAGGGACCCTAACATCAAGAATGGGGACCCCACTGAGAGCCATTTCCTGTGCTTGCTGCTGACCCCAAGCCTCCGCTGTGGGCCCAACCCTGTAGTCCCCCTTCTCTTTCCCTCCTCATCCCCCCCCATCTATCTTTGACCTGGGATATTTCTGTGTGTCGTACTGACGGCAGCCACCACCTCCCCAGTGATGCTACCATTGAGCATGGGTACTCAGGGCACATTGCAAGACTATGTACAGGGTAATTATTTATATATTTGCTTCAGCACACTGACGTAATGTCAGCCGCACCAGCACAGTAAAACAAATAGCACCTCTTCACATCCTGAGCAGACAAAAGTGCTTGAGCCCTTTGTTTACTCATTGCCTGATAACATAAGATTGTTCTCCGATTCCTCTCTCGGTAGTGATGAAGCATTTGCATGCAAACTCAATGAGAAATTGTGCCAGGGCCTGACATTTTCAGCCATTGATTTCTTTATTAGAGGTTACTGACATCTAGTCATGTTATTAGATTTAACACCACTTATGTAATGTTTATAAATTTAATTCTTTAGCGACATAAATGTTCCTACATAAAAGAGGTCGTTGCACAGTTAAACATGTTACTATCAGCAACTCAAACAAATGAGCACGCAGGAAGCTGACCTTTGGCTGATATTCTATGGAATTTTTCTCTAAGAAAATTAGTTTGCTTTTGTCCAGTGAAGGAACAGTGTAAATAAAGATATTGTGAAATGTCTAAAAGTTTTAGATCCGAGTAATTTCCACAAGGTTCACAGTATTATTTCCTATAAGGTACATGAACACTATACGGTTAACTATCTCGAAGAAAACCTGAAGCCAACCAGCAGAAGTCGGAACCTAACCAAGTATCAAACCTTCATCTTGAAGCTCTGAATCAATAAATTGTCTCACTCAATGTACATCTATTCGTAATCCTCACATTTCATTTAACATTACACAAAATAGATGCATCAAAGATAGGTTAGGGTTGTATAGAGTCATGTGCCTCATTGATAGAGTATACAAGATTTTAAAACAATTCTGTTCTGAACAAGCTAAGCCCCTGATCCCACTCTGAGGGCTGTGATAATCAAGAAGACACAATCAAGTTGGGCAATATCTTGGTATATGCTTTAATACTAATCTCAAATACAGGCTAAAATATTTAAAATTAAACGAGCACAAATGCCTGAGTCTACTAGCCACCATGCAAATATATATATAATATTATGACATTGTATATGGAAAGCCAGATCTTAGCCCAAAATTAACCCCAATTTTACAAGAAGTGAATTCATGCTGCCATCGCACGAATGTGCCGGTAACAAATGTAAAGTGGAATGTAGAAAGGCCTTCTTCACAAACTGTCTAAACGACAAGTTGTGTGAAAACAAAGCTTAGTACTTACCTGGATCTCTTTTCCTTGCAGACAAATAATCAAAACATTTGGTTGCAGTGGCTAAATCCTCAGAACATGAGCTGCTACATGTCTTTGACTCATTCAGTATTGGCCCCACCCCCCACTCCCACACAATCCTGATTCAGATTAGCAAACACACCTGATAATGTAACAAATACATATTGGCTGAGATCATTCTGTCCCAATAACTAATTCCTACCTGCAAAGTAACACTGTCTAGGATTGCCTTGCAATCATTTTGCTCAGAGAGCTCGTTTGGCAAATTTTGGCAATCAATATTAATGCTGTGAGGCATCTAAAACATTCATTATTAAGTAACATTTTGGGGGGATTTTTACAATAGATAATTTCTCAGATTCAGTGTTGCTATGTACTACCATAAGCAACCTCCTTGCCTCTGTGAATTAAAATGCAACTTTTACCACCTCTTATCTAGATAAATTATAACCTGAGCCCAGAATCATAACAACAATTTACATTTATATGACACCTTTAACATTCCAAGGATCTTTACTGGAACCTATTCAAACAGAAAGCTGACAAGGGACATAAAGACCCATCAGAACAAGTGATTCAAGGATTTGACAAAAAGAATTGACAAAAAAAAGGATAAAGAGATAGAGAGATGGCCTTAAGGAGGGAATTCCAGAACTTAGGGCGTAAGTATTTCAAAATAAGGT
This sequence comes from Mustelus asterias, assembly GCF_964213995.1. NCBI lineage: Eukaryota > Metazoa > Chordata > Chondrichthyes > Carcharhiniformes > Triakidae > Mustelus > Mustelus asterias. The sequence goes on along the minus strand of NC_135820.1, from coordinate 34,229,578 downwards.
TGTAAGTCATGGGGTGACAGAAATTGAGAATGAGCCAAAGGCTAGAATTGGAGGAGAAAGTTTCTTTTGTTTATCAACTATTGCAAGAAATCAAGTGCCTCCAAGTGAATTCTCCTTGCTGCACTGACCACAACCATGATGCAAATCGAGAGGTGGCACTGGACCATTTTGAAGACACAATGGGTGCAAGATTCGCTGTCATCATGCAGCTGGAGGCAGAGCTACAGAGACACTGTACTGCTTCACTGGGGCAATACGTGCTTGTCAGTCATTTCCTACGTGGACAACATGGCAATTCCATCAGGAATAGGACGCAGGTAGTGACAACCCCAGTGCATGGTGGAACGTGGTGAAGGAGCCTGCACATCTGACACAATGCGGGGATCCCAAATTTGGACCATGCTGAACAATGTAATAAATTTGTCAATCACTCATCAAACAACAAGCATTTAACTGTAAAAAGGGTTCTTCATCGGCGTGACCCAATTGCAGGCATGGTCATTTTCAAGAAACCCAGCTCATGGGAAGAGTCTGGAAAAACTCGAGGGTAATTTTAGGTGTGTTGTACTGACTTGTTGGATCTGGCGAAGATTATTACTGCATCCTCACAGGGTGGGCCAAGGATTTGGTGACCTGTCCACACACAAAGGCTGTCTTGAGGGTACTGTAATGACAGGGAGATGGGTTCGGAGAGGGTTACTGATGCCCTCTGCTAAAAGGAACTGGAGTCTCATGCTTCTTAACAATGGTAAGAATTATTTTGGCAAAGAAGCCAATGTATTCAGCATCTCAGCGTGCAGTATATAAGTTTTTATTGTCGCTGCAGGTTGGTGTGAGACTGGAGCAGGCTGGAGAAGACAGGTGGAGAGGATTGGGGATGATACACATTTCAGGATTGGTGAATATACCATTGTGCTTATCTTCCTGGCTCTGATTCAAAACTTAATATACAGGCATGGCACGGCATTGCTGTCGCTAATCTCATGGGCAACTATAGTTACTCCTTTGTTTCACTGGCATGATGGCCTAGCCCGCTTGACGGGCCACTGTTCCACTGAGCTACATCCAAGTGCTCTTAAGGGAGGAATACGGGAAGGGCACAAGAAGAAAAATGGTGAAAGGGGACATGACGGAGGAGGTTCAGCACAAAAAGCCTCCACTTCCCATCGTGCCAGTCAGTGGCCCACCTGCTGCCTTATCTCCTGACCACTGAATCTGCCCCTTCACAGATGCAGGTGGAACATTCTCTGACAGGGCTCTCACGATCATCAAAACTCAAAAAACATCAACCAAGAGCATCTCCACACTCACAGCAGGAATCTGAGCAACCTGCCTCTATCTCTGCTAAAGTCACAGAGGTTGCAGCACCTTGAAGTGCTCGAAAAATGTCGAGTAAAGATTTGCCTGAGGGAATGTACATGGGCATATCACATGATGTTAGAGTTGTAAATTTGTGCTTTATGTTTGGAGCCGCAGAAATATTTCTTTCCACCACTTCCTCATTCTGCCTGGTCACTTTCTGGCAAGTGGTCTTTTCACTTGTGATGAATGGGCAGAGAAGAACTGACATCGAGCAATGTTAGAGGGTGGATGGAGGGGATGGTGATTTTAAGAACTGCTTTGTATTGGCAGAGTATGGAGGTTGGCATAACTGGGGTGGCAGCGGAAAGTGCATGTGGTTGTCAGATGGGTGGACTTTTGGAACCTAACTAATACTCACAATAACAAAGGCATTTTGAGCAGCAATGTGTGTCACTGTTGACACACTGACCAAATCATTTTCCACCTCCTCCTCCTCAGAATCATATGAAGATCTATGCCTTGCTCTGGTTTAGGTTCAACCCACATTGCTGTGCAATATATTACCGTGGGAGCAAACTACATCACTGCTGGAGATTCTGGTTGCTCGGTAATGAAGGATGCTTCCAGGTCGGTCCAGGCAGCTTTAGCACTTCCTCAGTCTGTCGATGGCTTGTTCAAAGACACATCTGGCTATTATGTGGCTCTCATTGCATCACTCCTGTGACTCATTGGTTGGGTTTCTATGGGTGTTGTCAGCCATATTTTAAGTAGCTATCCATTGTCTCCGAGCAGCCGGCTGGTAAACCTGCTTTGATGTGCAAAGAAATGAGGGAGTGGGAGCTGCCACGGAACAAAAACATTAGGGCAGCTGTCCAGCAATCTTTCTCACACATGCATGAGCATCTTTTTGTGGACGCCCCATGATAAACACTCCAGGATGATGAGTGGGTGGCTTTGTTTCCATTAGTATGCAGTTGATGACACCCTGCACCTGTGGGAAGCCAACCAGCGCTGCAATCCCAAGTGCCTGCTTATTCTGACTGGCATCATCCATGGCAAAGTTGGCATAATAGGCCTCCCCAGTAAACAAGCCATCAGTCTATCAGTCTTATCAGGCACTCATTACAAGGTCCTGTAAATGTCTCCATCTCTGGAAAGATACATTGGCAAAAAGACGAGGCTGGTAGTGACTTTGATAGTCATTGGTGAAGCACAGCCACTAGATCCACCTGACAGCAGGTCTTATTCCAACAGGCTGTTAATGTCTCTCGCCATCTGACACGAGGACCTGGAGCCTCCCTGAGCCGCTGGCGATCTGACACATTGAGTAAGATTATCCTCTGCCTGTACATCCTGTGTGACTGCTATCACTTCCTTTCATCTGCACCTGCAGCTCCACAGGAGAGATTCCCTCTCTCCTGTGGAGCTGCAGATCCGAGAGTAATGCACCATCGCAGCTTCCACTTCTTCATGCTCCCAGCGATGCTGTTGCTGCTGCCACTGGTCACTTTGGTCATCTTCCAAAGTCCAAAGTAGAACAACCTCAGCAGCACCTCTGCAGATCAAATAGATCCGAGCTCCTAAACAGGAGATCAGGCATACAAATCTCCAAAGTTATTCAAGTAACCGCTCAGCACAGGAATTGTGAACAAAGCCTTTCACACAAGCAGGCAAGGAAGCAGCTGTGAGGTTTCAGCACTTTTTGACTTGTTTCTCAGACATGTCTTCAACGCTATCAGTTGCCACTGTGTTCTCACCTGGCTTTTATCGGCAAGTTCCAGGAAGCCCATGAAATCCCTAGACCCACAGTTAAAGAGCAAAAGCCATGTTAATGTCTTAATGATTGTGAATTTAACATTGTGAAACAGACAACACACGTCTCCCAAGGAAGCTGCTCACAGGTAACCCAATGCACTAGGTTACATGTGGTTACAGTTACACTAGGTTACAGTTAAGTGCAGGGGTTGGCAGGTTTCAGCCATCTTCCTGATGCATTGCCAATTTCCCCAATGTTAACTTCCATCCGTACCCAAACCCATGTGCTCCTGTATAAGAAAATTCAGCCTGGAGTCACGGCTCAATTACCTATCAATTACAAAGGGGCCCATCTAATTCCGTCGCTGTCCCCCAGATTGGTGGTCATTCCTTAGCGGTGTGACTGGTGATCTTCCAGAAATCCGAGTGACAATAATAAAAACAGAAGATGCTGGAAATATGGGTCGGGCAGCGACTGTAGAGAGAAACGTCAAATGACCAGAGTTTGGGTGAAAGGTCATCGACCTGAAACAGCTATTTCTCTCAAATGCTGCTGCCAGACCCTCTGAGTGTTTCCGGCGTTTTCTATTTTACTTTCAGGTTTCCAGCATCCACAGTGTTTTGCTTTTCGCCTTGCGTCGCAATGATATTTATGTTTAATGATAGGTCATGTCCGGCTATAGCACGAGGTAAAAATAATGGGCCCCTACCCAGGATCATTAACCAATTAACACTGCAAAAGAGCATTGTTTGGGCTAAAACAAACTTGCCTTGCTCACACAGCTGTCTGGTCCCAGCTGCTCGGTTCTGCTGACGTGAAGAGTTTGTGTGATCTTGGGTGGTAAAGAGTTACGATGCTGCTTTAAGTAGTCCAAAAATATAAAAGTATGGGAGTAGGCCATTCAGTCTCTTAATCCTGTTCCTTCATTCAGTTGGGTCATGGCAGATCTATATCCCGAAGTGCCGGAGTGTGGTGACTAGGGGAATTTCACAGTAACTTCATTACAGTGTTAATGTGAGCCTTACTTGTGACTAATAAATATGCTTACTTTATCTTACCTCCATTCACCAACCTTGCTCCAGTAATCTCTAATGTCCTTACCCACTAGAAGTCTAGCAATGTTAATTTTGAAATTTTCAGTTTACTCAGCCTCAGCTGTCTTTTGTCGAGAAAATTTCAGATTTCCACCACTGTTTGGATGAGATTTAATGCCCTCCCCTGAGGCGAGTATGGTGGCGGGTGGGGATGGGGGCAGCATTTAATTGGGTGGGAGACAGTTAGGGACCATGCCATCTTTCCATCTCTGCCCTGAATAAGTCTGGGGCAGGAAGGATTGTGGACAATCAGTTGAGGCCCTAAAATGGGCAATCAATACCCACTTAAGGCACTCATCTCACCTCCATGGGTATTCAACCAGCACCGGGTGCTGCACTCACCATGCTCGTAGCCAAAAAGTAAACTCTGCCATGTTTGCTTGCAAGCTTTCATGGAGACTCCTTTGTTCAAAGACAATCAATACCTGATCGAGAGCTTGGCACTGAAAAAGAGGAGGCCACTGAAAACTAACTCTTGCCCTTGCCCTCTTCCCCATCCCGCCATCACTCACTTGTGGCCTGGGTGCCACGGTGATCCTGGGCCTCAGGTGGGTGTAATGCCAGCAACTGCCACTGCACTCTTGGTGACACTGCTGGACAATGCACAGCCTCTGGCTTCTGACTTGGGGAGCGGGATTTCTGCCTCTGGTGTCCTTGATCCCAGGGCAAGCCAATCAGTGCCCATTTGTGCTTAATTTGGCGGGACTTCATAAAAGGAGATGACACAGGCTCTCACTTGCTTTCCAATGGATACCTCACACATTCCCACATTTAACTCTATCGACCACAGTTCTTCCCATTCATTACTTAATCAATTAATGTCCTGCCACAATTTATATAAAAGAAAAATACTGTGGATGCTGGAATCTGAAACAAATTTCAGCAGGTCTGACAGCATCTGTGGGGAGAGAATAGAGCCAACGTTTTGGGTCTAGATGACCCTTCATCAGTCCAGCATTTTCTGTTCCTGTCACAACTTCCTGCTTCCATCTAGACTATGGTGTCATCTTAATGTTATAGATCTCTATTCCTTCATCCAAATCACTCAAAAATCTGGTGAAAAGCTGAACTCCAGCACAGATTCCCTGGGGAACCCCAGCAGTCACATACTGCCAATTGGAGCTCAGACCCATTTTTCTAACTCTCTGCTTCCCATCTGTTACCAATTTCTCATCCAATCCAATTGGCTGCTTCCATTTCTATGTACTCTCATCTTTATTAACAGTCTCTTATGTGGAACCTTGTTAAATGCCTTTAGCAAATCCATATTAATAATGTCCTTAGATACTCCTTTGTAAAAATACATCGAAACATTCTCTTTGCCGTAGCAATCAATTCAATTTGACATAATTTGGCATTTAAGACTTTATACAGGATTCTTCAATTTGAAAACTAGGGTCAGCTCTAACCTGCCAGCGGTAACCACCATTGAGCACAATATCATTGTCACTTTGTAGTAGAATTCCCCATGGCAATGCTTGAGCCAGAGTCAACCCGCCTGGTTTCAATTTAAACAAAAACTTGGCATTTAACTGTTCACTGATGCATTCACCATGGCAATGCCTCTACCAATCTTGCCAACAATTAAACACTGTCTTCTCATGCAGTATAAATTGTTTCTGTTAGATTTAGTATTCTTGCAAATCTGTCCTGATGAGCGCAAGACTAAAAGCTTCAAATATTTAATATGAACATGGGAATTACAAACTCTAACAATAGCACAAGAGTCATCTGCAGTATCCAGTGAAGGAGTAGCAGTATCAACTGTGACTATATTTTGTCAATGGACAATAGAATAGCTACATTTGCCATACTGCTGATCCCAGTGCTCACATTTCAGCTTGTAATGCTTCCACTAACTTGCTGGGCTATCAGTTTATTTGCATTGATTGCCAGTGTAAGGTGTAAATTGGACTGCTACTTCTAACAGACAAAATGCCTGCACACGAACAGGTCCACATATTATATGAACTATGCATCGTCCTTAAAATAATTCTATAATATTATAGAAACTCTCTGACTGCACTTTATCACATTAAAATTATACCACAAACCAACTACAGTCTAACTATTGAGCTTAATCCAGTGAGAATCTGAGTGATACAGAGCACCAACATCCCAGGTTAACGCCAAATACCTCCGATCTCGTCCACGCCTGGGATTCTCCAGTGCTGCTGAAAGTGAATGAGGTTTTGGCTGGAATGCCAAATTCGCCGTTCTCACTTACAAAAGGGCAGGATTGGAGAATCCCGCCCTAAATCTCTGGCTTTGGAGGGTGTGAGTGTGTGTGTGTGTATGCATGCAACAACACCTGTGCATGCATGTATATGTACATGTGTGTGCGTCTGAACATGCTCATGCACATTTGTCCCATGCAAGTACATGTATGTATGCATTGCCATGTATGCGTGTTTGTGCATGCATGTGGACATTGAACAAGGGTAGGATTAGGCTTGGCTGTGACACTCTGGTGAAAAACTCACATTAATAATGGGTATTTTAGCATAGTGACAGAGAGTGCCCAGTAACTATAACTCAGTCAATATTTGATTCAATACAGAAGAGGAAAGTGGTAAATAAGAACAAGATAACTTTTACCACGGATCAATGTCCAATCCCTTAACTAACACCATCACTGAGAGTCGGGGAGTATTGCAACATTTTTACTCACCAGGAGTATGGGAAAGGGGAAAGGAGCTGCAATTAGTAGGTGGAAAACCTGGAAACCCAGGTTTCCCCAGGTGCTGTGGAGTTTGAGTTCCATTGTTGTAACATCATCAACAGCTTTCCTGCCCAGAAGTCAGCTTCATTGACAAGTTTAGCATCCAGTCGAGCAGGACCGCTGGAGAAGAGGCTACAGGACAAGATAGGTCAACGCCCAAACTCGTGTGAGGCCTGAAGGGGGGGAATTGGAGACTGTAGGTGGGAGCATCGGGGTGGAGGGAATCAGAGACCTTGGGTGCAGGTTGGGAGGGGTCAGAAACCTGAGGATGGTGACATCAGAGGGCTCTGGGATGGTTTCAACTCTCAGAATCAGAGAATCATAGAAACCCTACAGTGCAGAAGAGGCCATTCGACCCATCAAATGTACACTGAGTCTCTGACAGTGTATCTTACCCAGGCCCTCTCCCCGCCCTATCCTGGCAACCCCACACATTTATCATGACTAATCTACCTAACCTACACATCTTGGGACAATAAGAGGCAATTTAGCATGGTCAATCCACCTAACCTACACATCTTGTGACACTACGGGGAAATTTAGCATGGCCAATTCACCTAGCTTGCACATCTTTGGACTGTGGGAGGAAACTGAAGCACCCGGAGGAAAGCCATGCAGACAGGGGGAGAACATGCAAACTCCATGCAGACAGTCACCCAAGGCTGGAATTGGGTCCCCGAAGCTGTGAGGCAGCAGTGCTAACACTGTGCCACCAGAGGATTGGAGACCACAAGAGGGCATCAAAGCCCCAAGGGGTTAAATTGGAAGCCTCGGGGTGAGACGGTGAAGATCAGGTGGGGGTGGGGGGTGTGATTATGGATTTACAGAGCTGGATTCAGCAGATGATGGAAACCCATTCACCTCCTGGATCCAACAGCTCAGTAAACCCGGCCACCCAGAACTAAATTCAGAATGGTGCCAAAATAAGAGGCTGCTTGCCTCACTATAATTATTTATGTTTTTTCTCAGGGAGGAGGTGGTGTGCCCTCCTCCTGTTTCCACCTCTGTTAAAACCAGAGATCGGCTGGTTATAGGCACGTTGGGGTTTGGATAGAGATTTTTAACACTTGAACCTCACACCCAACCCAAACCAATTTGGAATTAAAATCTCCCCACTCACTGGTGTAAATGAAACATTCTGCAAATTTCCCTCATTTATCATATTTGATGTTAGACACTTAAAGAAGTTCAATACTGTAAAATGAAACTCCATAGCCTTAAGCAATAAACTTGTGGAGTGAATTAAGAGGACAGCTGTTCATGTTAGACACCAGCCTACGTATCACATGCCACTTAATAGACCCAAGATTAATCAGCTATAATGTTTTGTGCGCTCTTCCCAAAACATAGGCGTTTTGTGTTGTCAGCTGCTCTTCAACAAAGAAAGTCAATCACTAGCATGGCTCACTGACAATAACAGGCCAGGCATGAACAAGTGATGCGGTGAGTTCATCCCTGCCAAACAAATCTAATATTAACAGTAGCAGTCTGAAAATTGGCCTTTAGTTTATCAATTAGATTCACAAGATAGAAGCAAATGTTTACTCAGTTAACTTATTGACTTGTCTTGCCATCAGAACTTGCTATATATTTAAAACAAGAAAAATGAGTGTTCATAAAATCTCTACAATGCAGAAGGAGGCCATTTGGCCCATAGGTGGCACAATGGTTAGCACTGCTGCCTCACAGTGCCAGGGACCCAGGTTCAATTCCGGTCTCGGGTCACTGTCTGTGTGGAGTTTGCACATTCTCCCTGTGTCTGCGTGGGTTTCCTCCAGTTTCCTCACACAATCCAAAGATGTTAGGGTTAGGTTGATTGGTCATGCTGATTTGCCCTTTAGTGTCCCAAGATATGTAGGTTAGGGGGATTAGCAGGATAAATACGCAGGGTTATGGGTATAGGGGCTGGATGGGATCGTTGTCGGTGCAGGCTCAATAAGCCGAAAGGCCTCCTTCTGCACTGTAGGGATTCTATGATTTTATGATTCTAGTCTGCACCGACTCTCAAACAGAGCATCCCACCAGGCCCTATCCGCATAACCACACGTATTTACCCTGCTAATTCCCCTAATCTACACATCTTGAGACACTAAGGGACAATTTAACATGACCAATCTGCACATCTTTGGACTGTGGGCAGAAACCGGAGTGCCCGGAGGAAACCCACGCAGACATGGGGAGAACGTGCAAATGCCACACAGACAGTGACCCAAGCCTGGAATTGAACCCAGATCCCTGGTCCTGCGAGGTAGCAGTGCTAAACAATATGGCCCCATTAAACTATAGGATGTTAAACTACAGGATGCCAATAGTATTCCGACAATGGTTGCGACAGTGAGAAGCCGCTAGACACATTGAACTTTTTGTATAAAAGCAAAATACTGCAGATGCTGGAAATCTGAAATAAAAACAGAAAATGCTCGAAAAACTCAGCAGGTTTGGCAGCAACTATGGAGAGAAAAACTGAGTTAACATTACAAGTCCATATGACTCTTTCATAGAATAGAAACCCTACAGTGCAGAAAGAGGCCATTTGGCCCATCGAGTCTGCACCGACCACAATCCCACCCAGGCCCTACTCCCATATCCCTACATATTTACCCGCTAATCCCTCTAACCTATGCCTCTCGGGACACTAAGGGGCAATTTTAGCATGGCCAATCAACCTAACCCGCACATCTTTAGACTGTGGGAGGAAACCGGAGCAACCGGAGGAAACCCATGCAGACACGAGGAGAATGTGCAAACTCCACACAGACAGTGACCCAAGCCGGGAATCGAACCCAGGTCGCTGGAGCTGTGCAGCAGCAGTGCTAAACACTGTGCTACCGTGCCGCCCCTAACCACTGTGCTACCGTGTCGCCCATTTAAAATTACTCTTCTGCAGAACTGTTCCTGCATTTTGTGTTTCAATTTATAATTGAGCTTTTTTTAACTGTGTGAAATGAACTTGCATCAGATATTAAGCTTTTCAACACTGATAAACATTGGGTGATAGAGCAGAGAGAGAAGAATTGCGACAGTCATAGCAACATGTTTCCACTGCTTGGTAAAAATATGATTACGATTTTACTGGCAATACCAACCAGTTGAAATATTTATGAAAACATCTGCACATATCCACGTGTAGCAATCTTTTCCTCCACTGCTTTTGAATTTTCTCCCCAAGGGAATCTATTTTCTGTCAACGTATAACAACCTCAGAGATTAAATGTAAATCTGTCATCAAATCCCTCAGATCGACATTTACAGGCTCAAGGAAAATACCTTCAGGGCATCTTAAACCTGCAATGCTATTAATAAAAAATGCTTAACACTGTTGTTGGGTGTTGGTTACAGTTCAGTAGGTCTGAAGAAGTCTTCATAATCATAGATAGATTAACTGTAAATCCTTATTGATTAGGAGAATTATTTACAAATATACTGTAAAAGGTCCTGTAGTAAATTCAAAGGCAAATCATTGTGCCTTCAAGCAATAATTGGTTTATTAACAAATATTATATATATATAAGTATAGAAATAAGAGTCTGACCGAACTGCTCAGTTCTTCCCTCTTCTCTCTTCTCCTCCCTGGCTCCAACTGAGAGCCTCCCCATCCCAGGACATGTGCCCTTGCTCCCAACAGGCTGGGCTTCCCGTGCAGCCTCTCTGTAGTTCCAGCCCAATCACGAGGCCCTCAAAGGATCACCCCCTTAAAAGGGGCCACATTACCACACACCTTCCCCTCCTAACTCCTGAGTCCAGCTATGAATGAAACAAAAGGAACATCATTAAACATTGGCATGCTTGCCACAACAGCATGTCGGGGGCACCCCAGGAAAAAACTCATCACAAAGTCAATCGGTCTGGAGACTTCCAGACTCTGGAAGAACATCTGAACTTGGTACTGGGTCCTTCAGTGAGTAAGGAATCCAGGCAGGCAAATTCAAAAGGCAAACTCATCAATCCAGGGTTTACATCCTCCTCTGTAGCTATTGCCTCCTCGGAAACTGTGGGTTGTTCCATCTCCACAGGAATCCTTGGATCAGTTACTGGCAAACACGAGTCCACTGTAGGACATACCTGTTGGTCTCCTGTATCAGACACAACTCTCTTCCTCGAATGATCCACATGTTCTTTTTACATGCCCATCTTGTACTTCTGCAATGTAGGAGACTGGTCCCATTCTTTCCAGTCTTATCGACGACCCATGTCGGTCCAGCTGCAAAGTTCCTGGCCATAACTAAATGATCAACTTGGAGAACTCTGTCCCTTTTTCTTGAGTCATGGTTTTCTTTCTGGGAGGTTTGTCTAGCCTCCACCCACCCCGCCAACACTGGAAATACTAAATCCAAACGGGTTCGAATGCAGGGTCACATTCAGCTGGCATAGCCCCTGTGGTTGCATTCAGTATGGTATTACATGACAAGAAACTTGCCAAACGTAAAGGCACTGGCTTGTGAACTTGCTTTTTCATCAATGATTTAAACGTTTGTACGGTTCATTCTGCTAAGTGGTTCCCAAAGGGTGCGGCGCGCCACACTGGTGCAGCGAGAGAGGATGGCGGGAAGATTCAAGGACAATCAAAGAAACATTTAAACATTCATGTATAGAAACCCATAGAAGTTTCCAGATTTCATGCCATCTCTCTTTGTGTTCAGACTTAACACCAGTGTGGCGCGCCGCACCTTTTGGGAACCACTAAACCATTGGAAATTGGCTGGTAAGGAACTGACCGAACGTGGCGAATACTGCTTGACTTAACAAATTTTCAAAAGTCCTCTACTGCGTGGGTTTCCTCCAGTTTCCTCCCACAGTCCAAAGATATGCTTGTTAGGTTGATTGGTCATGCTAAATTGACCCTCGTGTCCGGGGAATTGGCGGGGTAAAAATGTGGCATTATGGGAATAAGGCCGAGGTGCGATTATGGCCGGTGCAGTCTTGATGGGCCGAATGGCCTCCTTCTGTAGGGATTCTATGATTCTATGAGAAATGCTGCACCATTGTCTGACACTAAGACCTCTGGGATGCCATGGATGGCAAAGATCTGCTATTGCTGTGGCCTTTGTAGACTTGATCAATTCATCCAGCCATTTCGATTAAGCATCAACCCCCAGTCTGAAGTACATATGTCCCGTGAAGAGTCCTGCAAATTTTATGTGCAGTCTTGACCACGGCTGACCACTCCCACGGATGCATATAGCCAGTGGTGGCAATGACTTCTGGGCTTCACAATTCAAGCACTTTTACTGACCATTCATTCCATTTCTTTGTTGAAGTTCAGCCACCAACTGTAACTTCAGGCTAGTGCTTTCATCTCACTTTGTTCGGGGTGTGCATCATGCAATTCTTATAATAAAAGCCTTTGGCCCAGGGGTGACACTATAACACGAGCCCCCCACATGTTATCTCGATCCTATGCTGCTGGCAAGTTCTGATTTGCATTGCCTTATCATAGCACCATCCTTGCATTACCATGCTCTTAACATTTGACAACACTGAGTCCCTTTTGGTCCAAGTTTTTGTGAGTAGCTGAGACCAGCCAAGTCTCTATCAGGTACAATGCCAATACTACTTCTTATGGCACAGGTGGTACTGTCTCTGGCAGAGAGAGGCTGCCAAGATTGTCCGCATTCGACATTTGCGTTTCTGACCTATGCTGGAAAGAGTAGCTGTACGCAGCTAGAAATAGAACCCATCTCTGCACCCTCGCAGAGGCAATTGGTGGCACTGGTTTATCCTTTTGGAATAATCCTAACAACAGCTTGTGATCTGATACAATGGTGAAATGTCTGCCGTTGGGGTGGCACAGTGGTTAGCATTGCTGCCTTACAGCGCCAGGGACACAGGTTCAATTCCCGGCTTGGGTCACTGTCTGTGCGGAGTCTACACTTTCTCCCCGTATCTGCATAGGTTTCGTCCGGGTGCTCCGGTTTCCTCCCACAGTCTGAAAGATGTGCTGGTTAGGTGCATTGGCCATGCTAAATTCTCCCTCAGTGTACCCGAATAGGTGCCAGAGTGTGGCGATCAGAAGATTTTCACAGTAACTTCATTGCAGTGTTAATGTAAGCCTACTACTGACACTAATAAATAAAATAAATAAATATATAGATGAAACTTCTTCATCACATAAATTTCCACCAGACTTTCTTTGTCAATCTGAGAATATTTTTTCTTTGCATCTGACAAATGCAATTGGCCACTGTACTCTATCTGACATCTTATCGGACAAGACTGCTCCGACTCCAAATGGTGATGCGTCACAGGTACTACCAATGGTTTGGTGGGATTAAAATGCACAAGTGATGTAGACGACTGTAAAGCTTGCTTTACTTTTGCAAATGTCTCTTTTTGTGCTTCTCCCAATTTCCATTGCTGATAATTCTTTAAAAGCTGGTGAAGTGGTGCTAAAATTGTAGACACATTTTCTAAGCATCTCCTGTAATAATTCACTATTCCAATGAATGATTTTTATTGATACATTTTTAGGCTGCATTACATCCTTAATGGCTTTAACTTTATCCTCCAAAGGATGGAGGTCTTTAGCATTTACCCTGAAACCCAGGTATGTAACTTTATCCACCTGGAAAGTGCATTTCCCTCATTTTGAATGGACGCCCGCTTCTTTAAATCTTCTCATAACCTCCTCTAAGTTTGCCCTGTGCTCCTCAGGGGACATTCTGTAAGTTTGTGGATCACAGACTCAGTCATATCACTTTTCATTTTTCATCCACTGTGATCTCATTAGCTACAAAGAAATAATACAGCTCTTTGATATATTTCCACTCAGTTTTCCACTTCTGGATCAAATGGCTCAACCTTTCCGATTAAAGGCATTTTTATATGGCATATGTACCTGTCTCTTTGTAGCTTCGATGCTCCTCACCTCCCCATCAAACTGTGCATTGCGATCTCCTGATGACTAACAGGGTTTTTCCTCATCGCCAGTGTAGCAAATTCAAAGGGGAATTGTGGCTTCAAGCAATAATTGAAATATTGAGATATATATATATATATATATATATATACACACACAAATAAGAGTCTCATAGGATGTTTTCTCTTCTTCTCCCTGGCTCCAACAGACATTTTTCCCTGTCCCAGGATGTGTGTCCTTGCTCCCGATTGACTTGTCTTCCAGCGTGGTCTCTCCATTGGGTCCAGCCTGATCAAGTGGCCCTCAAAGGATTGCCTCCTTAAAGGGGCCATGTTACCACAGGTACAAGCTAGTTTACTGGTCTCCAAGTTTACTGGTTTTTGAGGCTCTGTCGAACACTAGACTAACCCTGAGTCCGGGTCTTTTCCTTTCACTGTGTGGGTAATGCTGTAATTAGTCCCATATTAACCCCTTAAGTGCCGGACCTACAAATACCATAATTAAATATTGAAGCAGGATGACATTCACTGAAGGAAGTACAAAATAAGTTTTTTTTAAAAAGACAGTTCATGGAGCAATATGATTTTAGAGAATCCTTTAAGTTATAGTAAAGCCAAAGAAAAGAAAGTTAAAGTTTATTTAATAGTCACAAGTAGGGTTACATTAACACTACAATGAAGTTACTGTGAAAATCCCCTCGTCACCACATTCCAGCAAATTACATTAGCCTGCTTAATGTATGGCCATTTAATGGTCATCTATACAAAAATTGCTTTTGCTGTAAACTCAACTGGCAATCTTGAAACAGGCAGCTTCAGCCAACTCCTATACTTGCCTAATGTTTAAATTCATTAAAATAAGTGGAACCACACCAGTATTGTGGTTCCTCGCCATAACTCACATAAGTGCACCAACTCTGCTGGGAAAAAGACCTGGAATAAAAGGTCTCTGTGAAGGCAGAAAATCAATAGCATTTAAACACAAAGAATCTATTAAAATATTTATATTTACAGTTGACAGGAACTCACAGCTTGAATCTAACACAACCTGTCAACTCTTTTTCTCGTGTACTTGCATGTTGCATTCAGCATTCCCCTGTCACACCACAACATTGGAATGATTGCTGAAAAGGTTTGAAAGTAAACAAAGCAGAGGATTGAGCTGTTCCTTCTGCCAAATCAAACTAGCCTGAAATATTATCTTAAACTAAGCTTATCTCAGGATGTCATGAGTGGTGCTTGACTGGTTTTAGAGTTTTAATAGTTTCTTCACTGTATTAGATCATGTGATGGAAAAGGGGGCTGTTACAAGGATGTTTTTTTTTTAAATTACAATTTCTAATTTCTCTTTTTCTGGCTGCATTTTAAAAATCAGCTGAAATCCTCTTTTGATTTGATTTGTTATTGTCACATGTATTAGTATACAGTGAAAAGTATTGTTTTTTGCATGCTATACAGGCAAAGCATACCGTACATAGGGAAGTAAAGGAGAGAGTGCAGAATGTAGTGTTACAGTCATAGCTTGGGCGTAAAGAAAGATCAACTTAATGCAAGGTAGGTCCATTCAAAAGTCTGATGGCAGCAGGGAAGAAGCTGTTTTTGAGTCGGTTGGTACATGTCCTCAGACTTTTGTATCTTTTGCCTGATGGAAGAAGGTGGAAGAAAGTACGTCCGGGGTATGTGGGGTCATTGATTATGCTGGCTGCTTTTCCAACACAGCGGAAAGGGTAGACAGTGTCAATAGATGGAGGCTAGTTTGAGTGATAGACTGGGCTTCGTTCACAACCCTTTGTAATTTATTGTGGTCTTGGACAGAGCAGAAACCATACCAAGCTGTGATACAACCAGAAAGAGTGCTTTCTGTGGTGCATCTGTAGAAATTGGAGAGAGTTGGAGTGGACATGCCAAATTTTCTTAGTCTCTGAGAAAGGTGGGCTTTCTTAACTATAGTGTCTTCATGGAGGGACCAGGACAGGTCGTTGATGATCTAGACACCTAAAAACTTAAAGCTCTTGACCATTTCTACTTTGTCCCCATCGATGTAGACAGGGGCATGTCCTCCACTTCGCTTCCTGAGGTCGATGACCATCTCCTTCGACATTGACATTTGTTGACATTGAAGGAGAGATTATTGTCGTCACCAGTAGTTCACCAGATTCTCTATCTCTTTCCTGTACTCCGTCTCGCCATTGTTTGAGATCTGACCCACAAAGGTGGTGTCATCAGCAAACTTGAAAATCGAGTTGGAGGGGAATTTCATCATAGGTGTTTATGATGTTAACCCTTTACTCGTAGTTTACTGGACATTGTGGGGTCAGATAATGGTCCTCAATTTGCTAAGAAATTATTCCACAACTTTACACAGGAATATGGTTTCATGTGTGTGACTAGTTTGCCTAGATTCCTCAGTCGAATGGAGAGGCAGAAAGAGGAGTTCAATCAATCAAAGAACTGATAAAAAAGGACAAAAATATTAACCTAGCCTTTCTTAACCACAGAACCTCACTACTGAAAAAAAGCTTCTCATCATTGGAATTATTGATGGAAAGGCTGTGGACACTACAAGATGGCTCCAACTACACATCAAACTCTAAAATCTAACATTACCTCAGATGAGCATGAGAAAGTTAGGAAGCATAAAGAATAACAAAGGGACGGTCAAGTTCATAACTTCAATTTCAGGCATAGAGCATGCGAGTTGGAAGTGCTACAGCCCGAGGACAGAGTATGGATATGAAATCAACAAAAATAAGGCATCGTAATAGAAAGAGCTTCGCAGCCGAGATCTTATAGAATTGAGATTGACCAGGGATATACCAGAAGAAACCAAAGAACCTTAAAATCATTTGGAAGGAAACCAATGGAAGCTTGGACAATGCTATTTAGATCTGGATGGAGACAGTGAACCAAAACCAAATAGAGATTCCGCCAGGTGGAAGACACTTCACAAGAGTACAATTCATTCTAAACCATGAAACTAAGTCAGGACCAGATCAGGGAGATTGGTCAATGCCAGAGGTAGACTTAGTGAAACACATAGTGCTGCAGTGCAGGGTCCCAGCCAATAGGGGGGCCTCATACTGAGAGATGGGACTTGCCCAACAGCCCGAAGCCGAGTGGCTCTTCTTCTATTATCACCACTCATTTTTTAACAATCATTCCACTGGACCCTAATCCCCCACTGATCAAAGTGGCTTCAGCATTTCCCCCTCCCCCTGACTTCTCAGCAGCAAGAGTGAGGGAAGGGTACAACCCACAGTATTCGCCTTTAATCTGATTTCATAGAATCTACAGTGCAGAAGGAGGCCATTTGGCCCATCGAGTCTGCACCAATGACAAATCCACCCAGGCCCTATCCCGTAACCCCATATATTTACCCTCCTAATCCCCCTGACACTAAGGGGCAATTTATCATGACCAATCTACCTAACCCGCACATCTTTGGATTGATTGAAATGATTTATTCATTTCACACTGCCTGACTCATTGTTTGGTTTCCCTGCACCAAACACTCACCATTTTAAAAAGTGATGACAGTTCAATGCTGTTTTTGCTTTATATTAAAAAAATCAAAGCTGTTTTTGCTTTATATTAAAAAAATCAAAGCCCGTCATCCCGGTCATCAAGAGATAAACATATGGCTGCTGTTCAGGTATTGTGGCTGATTTTGACTTCAGCAGCAGTTTGTAACCGAGCACCCCCACCCTCCCCGCCCGACCCCCACCTCAATCTCTGTTCAGATACTGACGGAGCAAGGGGGTAGAGGTTCAGAAAGGTCATGCCGTGACCCCAGTGGCCACCAGGAATTTACAGAGCCCTCAAACTACCCTAGTCGCAAAGTCAAGGTGCTGAATCACATCAGAGAAAACAAGGCACCGAAGGTTAGGAAGTGGTGAAGGAGAAACTCAAATCAAGATGGTGTCCACTTGCTGCACTGCTCCTTTCCCCCTTTCAGATTGAGTTTTTTTTAAAAAAACATACTCCACTGAGTCTGAAAGACACTGAAATACTTTCTGCATTGCTCAATTTCTGACCTGGTTAATGGTGTATGAGCATTTTTCCAGGACACGCTATTCCTCAAAGTGATAACACTGAGCTAGGAAACAGCCCCCAAAAATACCCACACACCCCAGCTCCAAGCCGCCGTCTCAGCCTCAGGAATCACACTGTTTCTCGCCCCAAAGTGAATGTGCCAAAGAATGGCTGTGGGTGGCCCCCGCTGCTCTCAGCCTGAGTCAGGGGCCATCTCTGCCAATGTGATGTGCCATTCACACACATGATGCATCAGAACCTCTGAAACCAGTTCATTGACTGGGAGAATGGACCCATTCCAGTACAACACTCGCAATAAACCATCTCTTACTGCTACCCTCATCCATCCATTAGTATGCAGCTTTTCAGATGGATAATGATCTTGATTGCCCCTAACCCGGTGCTAAAAGTAGGGGGGCGGAGGGGAGCTATTTGAGTGCATTGATCAGTGATTTGATTTGATTTATTATTGTCACATGTATTAACATACAGTGAAAAGTATTGTTTCTTGCGCGCCATACAGACAAAACATACTGTTCATAGAGAAGGAAACGAGAGAGTGCAGAATGAATTGTTACAGTCATAGCTAGGGTGAGAGAAAGATCAACTTAATGCAAGGTAAGTCCATTCAAAAGTCTGACAGCAGCAGGGAAGAAGCTGTTCTTGAGCCGGTTGGTATGTGACCTCAGACTTTTGTATCTTTTTCCCGAAGGAAGAAGGTGGAAGAGAGAATGTCCGAGGTGCGTGGAATCCTTAATTACGCTGGCTGCTTTGCCGAGGCAGTGGCAAGTGTAGACAGAGTCAATGGGTGGGAGGCTGGGTTGCGTGTTGGATTGGACTACATTCACAACCTTTTGTAATTTTGTGTGGTCTTGGGCAGAGCAGGAGCCATACCAAGCTGTGATACAACCAGAAAGAATGCTTTCTATGGGGCATCTGTAAAAGTTGGAGAGAGTCGTAACTGACATGCCAAATTTCCTTAGTTTTCTGAGAAAGTAGAGGCATTGGTGGGCTTTCTTAATTATAGTGTCGGCATGGGGGACCAGGACAGGTTGTTGGTGATAATGGACACCTAAAAACTTGAAGCTCTCGAGCCTTTCTACTTCATCCCTGTTGATGTAGACAGGGGCATGTTTTCCTTTACGCTTCCTGAAGTCGATGACAATCTCCTTTGTTTTGTTGATATTGAGGGAGACTATTGTTGCCACACCAGTTCACCAGTGGGCAAGGGGATGCCTGATTTTATCTTTAAATAATCACATGGAATCGTGACGTTTGACTTCCAGAAATCAAAGCTCAGCCCAGCACTCTGCAAATTATTATCCATCCATTACCACCTCCAAACATTTACTTATTGCACCGTGGTCCAGGAATGTGAGAGAGTGCTGGAGAATAGTGAACTGAGGCACACAAAACAGCAACTGCAATTTCAGACCATTTACTTTTGGGCTTTTTTTTATTAATGATAAGGCATCTGTGGAACCTTTTTTGTAAATATTAGGTGGAATTGCAAAACTCAGATGAGCAGCAGTAGTCAGGTGGGGCTAATGCATTCAGTTCAAATGCTAAATGTGTCTATGAGTGAAACAATTTAGCAAAAGTAAATGTAATACGCCCTATTTGGGGCTCACTGTCAGGAGCCAATGATGCCATTTGGGGTGGGGCTTGATGTCACTGGTGGGCAGGGCTTGACATCACTGGGGGTGGAGTGCCACATCACCAGGGGGTAGGGTGTGGCATCATGGGGGGTCCCTCATGGAGGCAGAGTGCGGGGCCCCCAAAGTTGTAAGTCCACCTCTGATCAAGGTACCAGAGAGACTAACCCTGTGAAGCCTGAGACTTTGAGAGGAGATGTAGGAGTAAGTACACAGTTGGGATAAAGACTTGGGGGGAGAAGATGTAGACTAAAGAATTAACTTCAGGAGCACCTGATACTGATGTACCTACGATGCACCTGTGATGTAATGTTACATGATTAATTAACTGCGTCTGAAAGGAAACAGAAGTACAACTGGTGTAAGGTCACTGAGATACACATAGATCTATAAATAAACAATAATTTTTTTTATAAATTACATGCAAAAATAGCTTTTTTCAGGAAACATGCAAACTGTAAAGAAACCCAATCTAGACACAAAACTCAAAACACAATGGAAACAGTTTGGTTTGACTACTGAAACCATTTTCCCAAAAAGGGAAGGCAAATTAACAGCAATGTCCTGCCAGACGCCAAGCATGGCTAAGTATTCTCTCAAGCAACATCATCAATCAAAGTAGACCGACTTCCATAATGTTCTCCCAACTGAATCCCAAGTGTCAAATTTAAATTCATGAAGTTAATCAATAAGTGGCTTTTCCATGTACAACCATAAACTCAACAAACGTACTTCACAACAATCACCACGCAATCAAAATATTCAACAGGTTTAAGACATGTGTTTGAATCTAAGTCTACATTTATTTGACACAGAGACTTCTGATGTTGCCAAATTCTGAAATGTTTGTGGAAGGTATAAATTGTTGTGTATACGGCAGAGGACAGAATATTCCAGTACTAAGTCAATATTCTAAGAATTGTTGACATGTCTTGTCAGAGATATCAAGAAAAATCAACCGCTAAGTGTAAATTTTTCCATTTCAGTTGAGTAAACTCAATCAATTTTATTGACTTGGTAATTGAGGCTTTTATAATGACTGGTTTACTGTTGTTGTTTTTTTGGATATGTAGCATAGAAATTAAAAAACAGATTTATCACAGAAATATCCAGATCCTTGAAGGAAGGAAAGCACAACTTTAGGTTGCACATAATGGCTTCAATATTCCCAGTGAGAATGAAGATTGACAGATTCCCCCGTCAGTCATGACTGGAGTCAATCATTGTTGTAAGTGACTGGGATTGACTTTACACATAACCAGAATTTTATGCTCACCCCTATCCCAAGCACCACCAACCACCACCTCACCCCAAGTTCTGAGGTGGCGGGGGGGGGGGGGAGGGAAGAAACGTGAAATTGCACAGATAGGATTTCCTCCAGGATCCTGCCGACTTGAATGGGATTTTATGGTGGGGCAGACATTACCTCGGGTGGGAAGCCTGCCCTGCTCCAATCAAGGCCCTACAGGCCCTTTCCTACCCAGTTTCAATTTTTAGGCTAACAGACGCCAGATTGTGAAGGTGGAAGTAACCCCACAGGTTACTTCCACCTCCCCTCGCTAGGACCACTAGTACTTACCCGAAATGCAGTCCTGGGATGTTGCCTCAGGCACGGCACTGCTGTACCTCTTCTGGCCACTGCAGGGCTGTGCCTGGGTGGGCAGAGAGTTGTTGGTCACTCTGAATTCCTTCAAAGTGAAGATGGAAGTCCCGCCTGCTGACAATCAATGCTCAATTGGGTATAAAATGGCAGCAGGCCTGTCGGAGATCCGTTCCCCGCTGACTCTCCAGGTGACGGATGCTGGGCCTTCACCATCTTAAAAATTCCAGCCATAATTTCTATGCAACTATCCTCCACTCACTGCACCACACTGCAGAAATCACGTTATACCATTGGGAGATACTGCTGCATTTTGATCCATGAGTTCTTTGACATTATTTGTAGAGATCCTTTTTAAATAGACTCTGTAGACTGTTTGCTGTGGTGTATATTTGAAATGCAGCATGTTCACAGAATATTTAGTTTGTTGCTAAAAAAAATTGTTCATCGTGAGGTTTTTCTTCTCCTTTGCTATTTCAGACAGAAGAAATTGTCTGTTCTTACATCTTGCTGAAGATAGAATAACTCAGGTCTTACAGATGTATAACTCCACTTTGGCAATTCCCCTGTGAAAACGTAGACTGCAGTGTAAACAGGAAATAAACTAAATTAGAAAGCCTTTTTGAATTAACCTGGTGAGCCCGAACTTCCATGTGAATGGCTTCATTCAGTGTGAAGAAAATGAATCCAAAGATCATGCTTAACGTCTTTTGAGTGTAGTGGAAAAGGCCAACTTTTTAATTAATGACATTGCACAGAGAACGCTGCTGCAGATCTCAAGAAACAACAATCCACTGAGTAAATAAAAATTCTCCTCACAGAATTGTTGGAAACCGTTAGGCTTTTCATGCTGAAATGTCCTTGCTAGTCTAAACACTAACAGCTTTGTCTTAATAAGTTCCATTCAGGGCTGTTATACCCACCTTCTTCATTTACTGTTTGTTGTTGGATAGCCTGTTCCCAACAGAGAGAATAAAGAAATCCATAAGAAGACCAAGGAATTAATATTTAATACGTTATTTTACTTCTCAAATGAAACATTAGGGGTGGAACTTAAGGCCCGGGACACCTCCCCTGGAGGCGAGTACCATATTACTCCAATTAAATTGAAGGTGGGGAGTTTTGTGGGTGAATTTCCCTCCTAGATGCCAATTGAGGCCTTTAAGTGGCTACTAATGCCCACTTAAAAGTCCCGATCCACAGCCAGTCCAATTTCCTAGTAGGGGGGGGTTGTGAGGCTTGGGGAAGAGAGTGCGGAGGTGGGGGGGGGGGGGGTGGAGTGGTTATGGGGTGTCCAAATAGAATCTCTCACTCAAAGGTTTTCAGCTTCTAATTGAGAGCCCTGTCACCATGGTGAGTTGCCGATCTCTAATTGACTGGAAGCTATCAGGAACAGGATTTCCACCCTACTGTGTGAAGTCCCACAATTCAATGTCCACCCTGGAGCAGGGAGGCCCACATTAATATATTCCCACTGCCAATTCCCCATTTAATTCCCTCAGGCTCCCAGGGATCAGGTTGGTGGGGGTGTCGAAAGGCATTGGGCATCCCACCAACCTCATTAAATCCTTTCCTAGGATTCTAATTATACTTTTGTTGTCAATACTTTAAAAGCATAAAAGGCACAATGATAAACAATTTAGAGGTCCAGAGATGGCCCTAGCCATTCCAGTCTTCAAGAGCCTCATGAATGATCCCACCATCATCCCCTGTCATCTTGAGCTCTCCCAAAACTGTCCAGATTCTAACTGATCCCTCACCCAGGTATTCACTGATGTACATTGGCTCCCAATGCGGCAGTGCCTTGATTTCTCATAGAATCTCTACAGTTCAGAAGGAGGCTACTTGGCCCATCGAGTCTTCACCGACTCTCTGACAGGGCATCTTACCAAGGCCCACCACCAGTAAACCCACATATTTAACCCAGTAATCCCCTTAATCTACACATCTTTGCATATTAAGGGGTAATTTAGCATGGCATCCACTCAACCTGCACATCTTTGGGACTATGGGAGGAAACCAAAGCACTGGAGGAAACCCACGCAGACACGGGGAGAACATGCAAACTCCACAGAGATCTTAAAATTCTCATCCGTGTTTTCAAATCACTTCAAGGCTTCATCCTTCCATATCTCTGGAACCACCCTTGCTCTTCCTTCCAATCCTGCCAGACCTAGCTCCAAGGCCTCAAAGTAGGCCGAAGTTCATAAGGCCCAGACAGATAATGCTTGCTGCCTACAATTCACTTTATTTATTCTCATGAATCACAAAGACAAATTGACTGAGTTCCTAGGGGACTCGGCATGAACTGTATTCGGCCCCCGGGGGTTGAGACCAGCTTATGCCCACATTAAACTGGGCATAAACAGGTCCCAATGTGGTTTGAACTAAAATGCTTAAAACTTCTGGTCTATCTCATAGCAAATCACATTAACCCATCACTTCTCTGCTTTCTGACCTTCACCGAGTCCCAGTCTAGCAATGCCTTACTTTTAAATTTTCTTCATTGACTCACTCATCCCGATCATTTCAACACCTCCAATCACATAAATCTTATATAGAGCCCTGCATTCTTCCACTACTGACCATTCCCTGACTGACTGCACACTTGCCTCACCCCCTTTTGACTCTCTCCCTTCCTTCAAGAACCTCTGAAAACCTGCCTCTGTGACCAAGCATTTAGACACCTATCGTACTGTCTCCTTCAGCCATGATCTTATTGAATGGCGGAGCAGGCTCGAGGGGCCAGATGGCCTACTCCTGCTCCTAGTTCTTAGGTTCTGTGGCAATTTTTGTTTGATTCCACTCCTGTGAAAGGTCTTGCAATATTTTACCATGTTAACGTTGCTATTTAATGCAAGTTATTGTTGTTGATTCCTTCAGGTTACAATAGACAATTCTGTTGGGGAACCAAAAGTAATAGCAGCAGGATAGATGAGAAGAAAATTGTTAATACAACTTTTGAATACAGTTAATACAGTGAATTTACAGAGGATATAAGCAGAGAAAGAATTGGCTTGGCTTGTTTCAGATTGACAAGTATGCCAGGGGCTTAATGTCTTCTGACCATGCACCTTGGTGTAAGATTTTTTAATGGGTTATTATTTTACTGTAGGTATCAAATTAAAATTGATTTTATTTTATAAGCAGCTGAAACAATACATGACTACACCCCGGGTCTGATGGAAAGAATTAGACATTTGAATGGCAGACAGATTTAATCAAGTTTATTGCTACATGAAATCTTCCATGTCAGCTGGAACAACATCAGTTGCTTCAGAAAGAGCAGAAGAGTCAAAGATACTAAGAATACTGGGCAAATATTTCAAGGGAACTATGTCAGCTGCAGGGATGTCAGACTGAATCAAAGTACAGACATCCCTTTAGGATTGAAATTTAAGTTGAAAATCTGTCATTAATATTGGAAAGAGAAGTCAGAAACTGGTGTGACCTGAGTTTCGATAAGGAACAAGAGCCTTGAGATAAAATTGACAGGAATTGGATTTGAAGAGATGATACAAATGTTGAAAAATGTAGGATAAAGGCAGTAGACTGAATGGTTTAAAAATGAAATAATATCGAGAGAAAGGTAAAAAAAAAGCTGCTCCTCGACATCAATTTATCAGGATTTGTAATTCAGAAATATTTACATCTAGGAATACCAATCCCACAATCTTAAGCTGTCAACAATCCTCAAACTGAAGAATGCTTTCTGCCAGGACAACGCATTGCACTTGCATGGTTTTTAAATGTCAAGAGGGTTTTATAAGTGACAATTATAAACTTTTACCATCCTAATGCACATTTTACACTGAGTTAATTGGTGGATACAATGATTCAAAAAACAATCATTCAAAAAACAAAAAAGCATGCTATGCGAATGGATGAATTCTAAAATGATCATAATGAAATTCAGACCGTCCATGTTTTCATATTTTTACTGCATCCCAAGTGACACACTGTGGAAACATGGAAGATGAAAAGAAATTTTCTTTCAAGGGACCAGCAGAAAGCAACGATAGTCTTGTTCTATTTTATAAGTACTGGTTGCCAAAATTCTACTTAACACAAACAGAATTCATTAAAAGTATCGGATTTTGTTTCCATCATAACCCTCATCCACTGGCTGAAACGTATGATTTGAATAATGCACCTTCTGCAAGATGGGATTCACTTGTAGATCAGATAAGTTTTGGTCGAACTCCCTTGCTGCAGTCACTTTGTAAGCATCAATGCAAGTGAAGTCTGCACAACATTGTTAATGCTGCTGCACGGTATGTACGATTCCAGTGCAATCCAGTACAATGTGGTTGACTCTCAACTTCCCTGGGGCAAGTTGGGATGGGCAATAAATGCTGGCCAACCAGCGACTCCCAAGTCCCATGAATGAATAAAAGAAATCTTGCCTAATACATTAGCCATATGATGCTCATTGGGGATCTGGATGTGACTAATTCAAATTTCTGATTAACAAATGAAAAAAGGACAAGTAGACACCATTGTTGGGTCGTTATTCTTGTGCATATTTCTGCGCATGTGTTGATAAAATGTTAAGGAACCAAGGAAAGTGTGTGGGTATGTTTCAATCACCATTGTGAGTACTTTACTTCTTTGGTTGTTAAATGGTGCTGGATGTTTAAGTAAATACATAAATGTGTTTATCTTTATCTTTAAGTAGCGCATTTATCTTTAAGTAGTGAATGCAAGTGGGTGTCTTCAACTACAATTAGTGAGGAAAACCATGTCACCACAGCCACACCTATGGCTAGTTACCAACCTCTACTGGACAATACTGTTTAAACATGGTTTGCTCTGATCAGCTGAAAGTTTTGGAAACCCAATGCACCCAAAGGACCTGATTCACTAAGTTCCCAATTCAAACTTTGTACTTTTCCCTAAAGCAAAATTATAGCCCAGGTGGAAATTTTTGATTTTTGTTCCTACATGTTGTCTTAGGGGGCAGCACGGTGGCACAGTGGTTAGCACTGCTACCTCACAGCGCCAGAGACCTGTGTTCAATTCCAGCCTTGGTTCACTGCCTGTGTGGAATTTGCACGTTCTTCCCATGTCTGCAGGGGTTTCCTTTGGGTGCTCCAGTTTCCGCCCACACTCAAGATGTGCAGGTTAGGTGGATTGGCCATGCTAAGTTGCCCTTCAGTGTCAGGGGGACTAGCAGGGTAAATACGTGGGGTTATGGGGATAGGGCCTGGGTGAGATTGTTGTCAGTGCAGGCTTGATGGGCTGAATGGTTTCCTTCTGCACTGTAGGGATTCAATGAAAAGCAGCTGTTTAAAAGTCCCTTGGTGCTCCGGGACTTGTGCCAGTTACAATAAAACCACAACATCAAAAATCAAAAACAGAAAATGCTAGAAAATCTCAGCAGGTCTGACAGCATCTGCAGAAAGAGAATAGAGCCAATGTTTCAAGTCAGGATAACCCTTGAAGGGTAAACCTGACTCGAAATGTTGGCTCTATTCTCTCTCCACAGATGATGTCAAACCTGCTGAGATTTTCCAGCATTTTCTATTTTTGTTTCAGATTCCAGCATCCACAGTATTTTGCTTTTACATTAAAAGCAGCTTTTTAACCCTCACCCCTCACATCCCCTCATCCCCCACACACTCCCCATTCCCCAAACATGCCAACACATGCCTTCTATGCACCACTTATGGCTCCTCATGGCCCTCTACCCAACCCCATGACCCCCATATCCTTTGTGCTAAGCTATTCCCTTCAACCACTGATAAACCTCATGCCAACCTATGTCCCTCCAGTCAGAGTTATCAAACAAGCAATGTTTTCCCAATGGTACAGTTATCCCAACAGACTAATGAACAGCCAAACCTTGTTGCAAAATGTTTACTTATGAAGAAAATGGAAAATTATGAATGACTTATTTTTAAATCTTGTTCCTACATCCTTTTGTTTCTCTATGTTTTACTGATTCTGTATAGAGTACATAGTGGGTGAATGAACATGGGAGTGCCGCAGCTTGACATGAAGGGTTTGAGGGGCTATGGGAGATGGGGTAGGTGGATAGCTTGGCATGGGGTGTATTGCTATGATCTTTTGAACTTAATTTTAAAAAGGGTTTCCTCACCCAGACTATGGTTCACGACAACTCTGACGAACCATGAACCATTAGTCCTCTAAATCTGACCCAACTCCATGAAAATTGCAATGGACTAGGAGATGCCCATCCCCACTATGGAGCTGGCCCACACCCATAACCAACACTGGTAAACTTTGGGGACATCAGGAAATAAGATGGGAATCCCAGAATCAGGTCCCGGTCGCCATTTTGCCACCTCCATGGAGTCTCCCTGACTCCATGAAAATCCAGCCCCATATCACTAACATTTACAATCTGTAAGAATGGATCAGATCAGATTGGAATCATGTCTCAATAGTGTAGGATGTTGCCCTCACATGCCGAGAAAATACATTTATGTTGAGAGTCTGAACTTAACATTTGGAGTTCAAAGCCCCAATTCAAAACTAAGCCCATTCAATGCCTCAGTACATTTGTTGGAAATGCTGTTTTTCAAATTAAGGATTAAATCTGTGTGTTCTGGTGGTTCAGGTGGATATAAAAGATCCCACAGCATTGTTTAAAAATAAACAGGCTACTCTCCAGGTCAACTGGTCACAAAGAATCCCTCAACTAGCGCCACAAAGAGCAGATTAATTGGACATCTAATTATCTGTCTCTGGGAAATTAGTTGCCATGTTTGCCTGCTTAAGAAAAGTGACTGCCGTTCACAAGTAATTAATTGATAGTGAAGCACTTTGTGAGATCTCCAGATGATGAAAAAAGGTGCAAAGAGTTGTTCCTTTTTATTGATAAAGTTCACATCCTATCAGTCTGTGGAGCACCATCATTGGCTGAGTTCCTTATGATGTACAAAAGTATTCTTTATTTACTTAAACAAAACAAATCAAACCAGATTTACAATGGAGATTTTCACACTACATTTGATGCTCTGTTGTAACACACGGGTTTTCCTGGCAATCAGTTTGGGCTTTCCAGGAATCAGGCATTTCCAAAGCCATCATTCTGAACAGTGACAACCATTTAAAATGCTAACACGATTTTTTAAATAGTTGTTTCCACAAAGCATTTCAACTATTTATGAATTAGGAAGAGACAAGTAAATTAGCTCACACTTGTCTCAGAATGGGATCATTGACTCACAGAAAAAGCTGAAGGCAAGATAGGGATGTACAAAACTTCAATCAAGTATTAACTCAAGGGCTGGCGTGAAATGTACACAAACTCACTGAGTTCTTTGCACAAAATGTGATTCCACTGAGAAAAATCCATAACCATGTTGCTACAACGTCAGTCAACAAGCCTTATCTGTGCTTATCGGCCATTCCCTGAGCACTTAACTACCTTCAGGTTAGCTTACTGCTCCCAACTCATGAGAAAGCTTTTCCTGCCGACAGTTCACATTTCCTCATTTTTCATTCACGTAGTTAATCATTTCCCTGGATGTATTTCTCTGCATTTCTGTTTGTGAAGATATGCCAAGCATGGAAACAATAACATTGTTAATAATTTGCTGAATATTAAAGAAACACAATGGGGGAAGCTTTCATTTTTGGCCACGGCAGAAATTGAACTAACTTGCATTTATTGTGGTAAAATGTCACAAGGTGCATTGCAAAAGTGTTATCAAACAGAATTTGGCACCAAGCCACATTAGGAGACATTAGGACAGATGACCAAAGGATTAGTTAAAGAGGTCAGTTTAAACGAGTGTCTCAAAGGAGGAAAGCAAAGTAGAGAGGCAAAAGGGTTTAAGGGGAGAAGCCTAGATTGGAAGGTCACCAATAGGAAGTTTTGAAGTCTATTTTCTAAGTCTTCTTTTCTAAGAAGGAGGAAAGCAAAGTAGAGAGGCAAAAGGGTTTAAGGGGAGAAGCCTAGATTGGAAGGTCACCAATAGGGTGAACACAAAACAACCAATAAAATAGACTTCAAAACTGAAGTGTAACAATGGTTAGAGATTTCTTCATGAACCCCTTATTTTAGAGATGTGGAAGACTGGCAAGACCTCATTTATTGCACATCATTAGTTGCCCTGAGAAATTGGTCCTGAACCATTGCTGTCTTTTAGATTGTGTTACTCCAACAATAGTGTTAGGTAGGGAAATCCATAGCGATCCAATGATAATGAAGGTACGGCAAGATATGTTTGGGTCAGGATGGTGTAACACTTACATATCAACTTGGAGGTGAAGTGTTTTCCTGTCCTTGTCGATGGTCGAGGTCTCAAGATAGGAAGGTGGTGTTGCAGCAACCTTGGTGAGTTGCCACAGTCTAGGACTAACAATAGCCACTTGGTTTGGGGTTATATTATATTCATATTATGCTAGGCGGCATGGCGGCACAATGGTTAGCATTGCTGCTTCATAGCGCCAGGGACCTGGGTTTGATTTTTGGCCTCAGATCACTGTCTGTGTGGAGTTTGCACATTCTCCCCATGTCTGCGTGGGTTTCCTCCAGGTGCTCCGATTTCCTCCCAAAGTCCAAAGATGTGCAGGTTAGTCAGATTGGCCATGCTAAATTCTCCTTCAGTGTACCCAAACAGGTGCCGGAATGTGGCGTCTGGGGATTTTCACAGGAACTTCATTGCAGTGTGAATGTGAGCCTACTTGTGATTAATAGATAAACTTTTAAATATTGAATTAAATGGCGGTTTAATCAAGCAAACTACTCTGTCTTAGATGCCACTGAGCTTGCTGAGTGGCGCTGCTGCTGTACCACTACAATGGTGACAAATCAATACTGCACAGGACACAATTTTAGCCACTGAGGACAGCATATATTACTGAAGAAAGTGGAGCCAGGCAGCATTACTGACACTGCCTTATCCTGCAGAATAAATGTGAACTGGTTCACTATGGAGCAGGCTGAAGATCACTTTGTTTCTATCAGCACTGTGAGCAGCTGAAGCTTCACCTCCTCCCTAGACAGATTAGAATGTTCCCACTGGCCTGTACAAAGCTGTGCCAGTCATTGTGGAGGAGGAGGAACCGCAAGGATATAATTACAGTTCGGGCAGTTTTAAAATGGGATCTGGCTACTATAGAAAGCAAACAGCAATACTGTACAAATTCAATGATCTGTATAGTAGCAGGAGCAGCAATACACAGCAGTATTGTTGAAACAGTTCTGCTGCACTGAGCTAACTGCATTCCTATTGTAAATATAGTGAACTGTGCACTCTGAAAGCGTTGGGTGTGGATAGTAGAATTAACACTGAACTCCACAATTGTTTTTCTAAACTGGAGATGATGAGCAAAATCAGCTGCAAGCATGCTCTCTGAGATATGGGGCAGCACGGTGGCACAGTGGTTAGCACTGCTGCTTCGCAGTGCCGGAGAACCGGGTTCAATTCCGGCCTTGAGTCACTCTGCGTGGGTTTCCTCCGGGTGCTCCGGTTTTCTCCCACACTCCAATGATGTGCAGGTTAGGTGGATTAGTGGGATAAATGTGTGGGGTTATGGGGATAGATACGGGCTGGGCCAGGGTAAGGTGCTGTGTCAAGAGAGTCGATGGGCCAAATGGCCTTCTTCTGCACTGTGGGGATTCTATGATTTGCTCCTGTTTCAGACATCAGCAGGAGCAAACCCATCAATGTAGGCAGGAGGAAGACCACCACCCAGCCTATTTATGGTATCATTATTCAAAATATCCCATTAAAATAAAAAGATGCATCCTATTAAGTTGAACTTGGAAAACATCTTGAATTGAACAGCTTAAGGATGGCTAAGTCACTGTGACACTATCTATTTATATCTTTCACATTAGCCATCTGGAACGGATTCAACCCAACACAAAACAGGTACCACAAACAAAATCTGTACCATGCATTAACACAGTAGCAAACACAATAGTATCATTGGCAGTCACCAGAACCAAATTCAAGGTCATCCAAGTTATTTTTGGGAGATGAAACCCCAGAAATAATACTCCCGGCATTAGCAG
This sequence comes from Mustelus asterias, assembly GCF_964213995.1. Taxonomy (NCBI): domain Eukaryota; kingdom Metazoa; phylum Chordata; class Chondrichthyes; order Carcharhiniformes; family Triakidae; genus Mustelus; species Mustelus asterias. Next base: position 34,198,568 of record NC_135820.1, on the reverse strand, counting down.
AAGCATTTATACGAGATCCCTCAGCTTGCTATTTCAGCACAGGTGTTATTCTCTTCAACAGAAAAAAGTTTTCATCTTCTTTCCAAAATAGCAGACTTTGTCAATTGGGCACCTTCCAATCATTTATAGAACGTTTATAGAAACGTCATCATTATGTAACATCAGACTCAAGAGAGATGATTTCATTGTAATTGTATTTCAAAACTGAGGAAGTGCAATTCAGGTTAAATGGCTAAGCGCACAGTCTCCTATATCTTTGCTTCTTAATGAAAGTTGTTCAAAAGAAACTACTCTAAAAGTTTTTAACTTGCATTTTACACGTGAACCTCCCTAACTAAGAGATATAGCTGAGGGCAATATTTAGTTATTAAGGAGTATGAGAAGTTTGGACTGTTAGCATTTACCATGACAATAATACGTTGAAAATAAAGTCATAGAGACTTGAAATGTTAATTCTGTTTCTTTCTCCACAGATGTTGCCAAACCCACTGAATTTTTCCAGCATTTTGTGTCTTTATTTCAGTAATACATTGGACCATGGCTAAATGACATATTTTTAATACTCTCATCATTGTTTTCAAATCTCTCCATGACGTTGTCCCTCCCTATCTCTGTAAACTCTCCCAGCCCTACAACTCTGCAAGATATCTGTGCATCTCCAATACTGGCTTATTGGACACCCCTGACTTTAACTGCCCCAGCATTACTGGCCATGCCTTCAGCTATCTGAACCCAAAGCTCTGAAATTCCTTTCCAAAACCTCTCTTCTCTTTATCTCACTTTCCTACTTTAAGATGATCATTTAAGAAGAGACTTGCTATCTAAGCTTTTCATCTTGTACTCATCAGGAGAGCTGGCAAGGAATTAACAATCATCGCTCCCATTTTGTTTACCAGTAGCTGTTGCTAATGATTCTCCCGTGGACACTTACAGCATCTTTAGACCAATCCTTTTCTTTTCCATCACCAACCTCTTTTTGCCTTACACCATCATCCCTTCTGTCATTCACATTCATTCCACTGCACTCCTTTACTGCCTTCCATTCTATCACAAACCTTCCCTTTTGTTCTTTCCTCTCTTCCCAGCCTTCCTGCCACTGTATGTGCTTAAAACCTATTTCACCTCCATGTTTTCCAGTTCTGATGAGCAGTCATTGGCCTAAAATGTTTACTCTCTTTCTCTCTCTACAGAAAGTGCCTGATTTGTTGAGCATTTCCAGAATTTTCTGTTTTATTCCAGCTTTTCCCTGTTTTTATTTCCGTTGTAATTTATTTTTCTGTGTGTGATAAATGCTAGCCCAGCCAGTGATGCCCGAATTGTAAGGGTGAACAAATTAAAGTGAGAAATAATTAAGCAGACTTTCAAGATATTGACAAGAAGAAATTTTGCAGACATGAAGTGGAGGAAAACATGAAACAGTGACGTGAACTTTTATTGATAGAACAAAGCAGGACAACTACAGGATTATTGACTGCAAGTCCAATAAATTAGGCCCCTTTAAAGTGAAGTTCATTTATTTGTCACAAGTAGGCTTATATTAATACTGCAGTGAAGTTACCGTGCGAACCTTCATTCAGTACCTAATAAATTTATTAAACCAATCCCTTAAACCAAATCTTAAAATGGGACAATATAGATGGATTCTTCAGGGTACTTAAGTGTAGTGCACTAATAATAGTGAGACAAATAAATATAGTTACAGGAGTTGATAACTATGCTTAAAGGTAAAGCAACAATCCCAAGACACTTCACAATGCATTCCATTGGAGTGCAGATTATGTAAAATAGGTAATTCTTACTGATTTTTGCTTCATTTAAGAAGCTCAGCAACATTACATAATGCTCATGATCATACTTAAAGAGCTGATAAAACATTAGCAATCTGTGTTGAATTGTGTACTATTCTTTGTAGTGGTTTTATTTGACTGTGTGACTTGCTAGACCACTTCCAAAGGCAGTTAAGAGCCTGCCAAATGGGCTTGAGACTGGAAGTACATACAGGCCTGAGCAGGTTTATTTCCCTAAAGCAACCTGTTATTTTTATATGAAAATCTGATAGCTTCAAGACCACTTTTACAGATTTTAAAAATTCACTTCAAATTTTCAAACTGCGAAGCTGAGATTTGAACACATGTTCAACATCCTGGCCTCAGCCTGCCTTCATGCTTACCTTGATCGGCCGGGGCATCGAGTATAAAAGTTCGCAAGTTATATTACAGCTGTATAAAACTTTAGTTAGGCTGCAATTGGAATATTGCATGCAGTTCTGGTCGCCACACTAACAGAAGGACGTGGATACTTTAGAGAGGGTACAAAGAAGGTTTACCAGGATGTTGTCTGATCTGGAGGATTTTAAGTATGAGGAGAAGTTGGATAAACTCGGACTGTTTGCACTGGAAAGCTGGAGGCTGAGAAGTGACCTGATAGAAGTCTACCAAAATTATGAGAGGCATAGATAGGGTGAATAGTCAGAGGCTTTTTCCCAGGTGGAAGGGTCATCTACAAGAGAGCACATGGTGAGAGGTGGTAAATTTAAGTGAGATGTGCGGGGAAAGTTTTTCCACAGGGTGGTGGTGGTGTCTGGAATGCACTGCCAGTGAAAATGGCAGAAGCAGGCATGTTAGCAACGTTCAGGTGTGTTTTGATAGACACATGAACAGGAGGCGAACAGAGGGATAGAAAGCAAGTATCGGTGCAGGCTTGGTGGCCTCCAAATGGCCCGTTCCTGTGCTGTATTGTTCTTTGTATCCATGTAAGAGTTTCTGTTGATTCAGGGGACATTCACATAGGTTAAAACCAAAAATGCAGCAACCACACTTATTTTACTTCTTATTCATGATGCTGAGACCAATTATGGGATCCTCTCTGATCCTAAGTGAGGTCATCTTGGATAAAGCATTGAACCTAGAAAATCTTGCTCTCCTCAAGTCCCTGCTCTTACTCGCTGGCTCAAGGGGCTGAATGGCCCATTCCTGCTCCCAGTTTGTATGTTCCTATGTATATGGTAACTCCCAATGGAGACTTGGGCACCCCTATTTACTAAAATGTTAAGGGAAATGGATCAGCTCGACTGATACAGGACGTGGCTAGAGAGTTGTTGGTATAGCCCCTTGTTCCTGCAGCATTATCAAAGCCTATAGTATCTTAGGAGACTAAGCATCAGTGTGAATTGCAAATAATGCAAGAAAGCCCTCACCACTCGTGGCGCTTAAGAGGAAATTGGATTATTATCTGAAAAGATCAAATATGCAGGGAGAAAACAGGGGAATGACACTCTGTGCTTTGTTCATTCGGAGAGCTGGTGCAGAAACAATGGGCTGAATGGACATTCTGTGCTGTAACAATTCTGTGTAAAATCAGCAACTGATCTTTAAAGAAACTGTTAACCCCAACCTCAAAGCTGTACCTTGGTGTAACACTGAAAGGCCCTCTCTCCTGAAGTTACATTAGAAAGGTTCCAGGGATTTTGGATTCCAGTTACATGGATATACTAAAGAATCTGAGTTTGTTCCCCTTGCAGTAGAGAGGGAGATTTAACAGCAGTGTTTAAAAACATCATGTGCATAGAAAGAATGAAGAAAGTGAAATTTTTTCCAACCATTGAAAGGTCAATAAGCAGAGAGCACAGATGTGGAGATGCTGGTGTTGGACTGGGGTGGGCAGTTCATCACTCACCTGATGAAGGAGCAGCACTCAGAAAGCTCATGTTTCCAAATAAACCTGCTGGACTTTAACTTGGTGTTGTGAGACTTCTTACAGAGGGCACAGATTTAAGGTGATTCAGTAATTCACCAAATGAATATTTACATTCTGAGGGAAATGGTCTAATGGCAAGTAACCTGGATTCTGCAGTTGTAATAGTAGCAAAAGTGGTTGAACGGAATCTCCCATCCCGCCTGTGGCAGATTTGGTGGCAGGTGGGAGCAGAGACAAAATCAGAAACCTGCCGTAGACAATCACATTGCAATTCTCCCAATGGCGGGTTGATGGTGGGTTAGCCTTCCCGCTGGCTGGTGGTGTAAATGCTATTTACAATCATTTGCATTTCATGAATGCTCATTAAAACAGTTGCCCACCAGCATTCTGTCAGGCTTTCCAATCTTACCTCATGCCAGATGGCAAATGGCATGAAAATGATGTCGGTCTAAAGTGCGACATGCGTAAGGCGGTCTTCAGTTCACTAGAGATTTCAAGGTGAGTGCAGCAATTTTTCTGCCATAAGGCTGCATTGCTCCTGATGCACTGTTCACCACTCTGCCGGGCAGACCAGTTCCTGCCCTTCATTTCCATGCCGAGTTGGTCTTAATGGACAGCACAATACTGCTGGGCCCACGGACCCTCCTGTGTTACCGTCTCGGATCAGTACTGTGACTGGGTTTGCGGAGTACAGGGGTTTCCTTCTTCCTGGTGCCACACACCAGTTTCTGTCTGGACAGCAGTGTGCTGCACTCATGCAGCCACTGCAATGAAGATTTGAAATGGCCTGACAAAGACAAGGTGGACAACATGGATGGAGGGCTGTGTAAGGGGGGTGGGGGGTTGCTGGAAAGGTGAGGCCTCACAATAACAGGCAGAAGGGAAAAGAGGTGGGCGAAGAAGATGAACGGTAGAAGGCAGATCATGGGGACAGAAGTTGAACCCCGATAAGGCTGCATGAAAAGCTCATAAACACGGGGTTCAAAGGGATACCACATTGTTTACTGGAAGGGGGTGTGGTGGGCAGAAGTCCAAGTATGGCACCTCACGGGTGATGGACTAGGGGGAGGGTGGTTGAATTGAGGGGTAGGCTTCTTCATGAGGCTGCTAGCCTTTATCCTCTGGACTGTTGACATCCTGCACAGTGTGGTGGAGACAGGTGGGCTAGAGTGAATGATATGAGTGTGCTGAACTGGTATTTAAATCTGGCACCTGGACCTTCAAATCCACCAGCTGGTGACGGGCAGACCTAGCTGCTGACTATCTGGTGACTCGGAAGGGAACTTGCCTGTAAATAATTAATGAGGTCTCTTGCACAAAAGCCATTCTGATCAGTGGGAAAGGTGCTCACCACTGCACTTAGTCTCAAAATCAGAGAATTCTGTCCTTTGTCATTAAAGGTGTGAAACTAAGAGCAATTTCTGCCATCCGTTCATACACAGTTAAACACAAGAAATCCAGAGGCTGCTGTCAGTGATTTCCGTCTTCTCCACAGGGTGCACTGTTAAACTCCCCACAGATGGAAGTCTTTAGAAATCATTTGAATTGGCATGAACATTCATTTATGCACCATTAGCCTCATGCTGCCAATAATATCCCACCCAAGGGATCACTGTCCACCTTGGCTTAGCATCTGCTTTCAGTCACAGTGATGGGATAACCAGGTAAAATTTCGCTCCAAATCTTCTCCATCAGAAAGACTGACTATTTTCACGACTGTAATATCACCCACTTTCACTCCGACCTCAGTCGATTTGCCTCTGAACCCAACAAGGTTCAGATGATGACTATTTCAAACAAGAGAGAATCTAACCACCTCTCCATGACATTCAATTACCATCAATGAATTCCCCACTTTCTGAATCCTGGAGTTTATCATTGATCAAAAATATAAGTGGACCAGCCGCATAAATACAATGATTGCAACGGCAAGTCAAACATTGAGAATTCTGAGGTGAGTACACCATCTGCTGACTTCCCAAGATATATCCACCACCTAAAAGCATATGATGGGATACTCTGTGCTTGCCTCAATAAGTGTGGCTCCAACAACAATCAAGAATCTCCATACCATCCAGGATAAAGAAACACATTTGAGTAGAATCCCATCCACCACCGCAAACATCAATTCCCTGCACCAGCAGCATTGTCAGCCGTTGTGTATCATCTATAAGATGCAGTAAGAAGTCTCACAACACCAGGTTAAAGTCCAACAGATTTATTTGGAATCATGAGCTTTCAGAGCGCTGTTCCTTCCTCAGGTGAGTCACCTGAGGAAGGAGCAGTGCTCCAAAAGCTTGTGATTCCAAATAAACCTGTTGGACTTTAACCTGGTGTGAGACTTCTTACTGTGCCCACCCCTGTCCAATGCTGGTATCTCCACATCATCTATAAGATGCACTGCGCTGCAGCAGCTCACCAATCTTCCTACCATCATCTATAAGATGCACTGCGCTGCAGCAGCTCACCAATCTTCCTACCACAGCACCTTCCAAACCCACGACCTCTGCCACCTGGATGGAAAAAGGCAGCAGGTGCATGTGAACACCACCACCTGCAATGTTCCCCCCAAGTTATGCATCATCCTGACTTGATAATTTATCACTGATCCTTCACTATTGCGGTTTCAAAATCCTGGAACTCCCTCCCTAGTAGCCTACACCACACAACTGTCCTTACCACTGATGGCCATATTCCCACAAATGACTAGAAAAAAATCATGTTCCAGATCAGATTACTCCAAAGTTTTCTTTGCTAGCTTCCCATGCTCAAGCTTTTTTCTCATTTCTGCTATTTGTACTCTATCCATCTGATGAAATTCTATCAGCAATACGCAAGGTGAGTAACCTACCCTTAGTCATTGACAATAACCAGCATATATTTCTGAATGCACAAGGCATCCCAAAGATGAATTAGTCGATTCCCATTAAGTGTCTAGATATGGTATTCAAAATAACAAGTTAAATATGAAACAGAAATTTACTCTCTATTAATCTTGAAATGTAATTATCTCCAACATTAATCTGCCAAAAGTGCTCACTCAAGTTCAGTTATTTTGCAAAATTAGCAAAGATAAATTTTTAGTCTAAAGTTAACAGACAAAAATACAACACAGACATCTGCAGTCAATCAAAAGCTTAGTCAACAGTTTTCTTACACCCAGAACATTCCTTCCTGTACTTTTCCAATACTGAATAATACTCCAAAGAATACTTCTTAATGTGTTAATATTTGCATTCATGTCCTCGATGTTTTTTAGGTTTATAAGTAGTATTCCAGTCCTCGGTACATTAAAGTGTTGCACATCCAGCTAAGTAACTTCTCTAAGCCAGCGTTTAAACATTTTGAAAAAGAGATCTTTACCATTTTCCTCAGAGTATTGCCGACATCCCATTGAACAACTGCATTGCTTGAGGATGTATGATCCGCCTACACCGTCTGTATTCAGAAGAACAAGCCTGTGCTAAGGGTCAGCACTCCCCACTCATAAACGATCAAAGTTCTGCATTCAGCCGCGCACACTGTAAGGGCAGCAAGCGCAGAGAATGCAGCATGACCCGATGAATTCAGAGCTCTGTTCGGCTCAGAACACTGATTAGCAGTGGGAGAAGTAATGCATGAATGTGACTCCTTCAGTGGACAAAGTAGGCTGATAAAAAAGGGGAGGGATGGGAGGGGAGGGAGGTCTGGGAAAATAAATCCTGTCTTCAGAAATTCCCAAAGCTTGAAGCCTCTTTACCAGTTCAACAAAAAACACTTCAACTGAACATTTCAGCCAGCAGTGAAGTAGGGGCTGAGCATTCATACAGCTCTTGAAAGGTTAGCAAACGGTTTCCATGAGAGATCTCCTCCCTCAAATATATTACCTTACTTTATTACGCAGAAGTTATATTTTGTCACTTTATTCGCAGGGGTCCTTAATCTTGAAACAACTATTTGCACTTGTCATCGAGAACCCGTGCTTCTCCCTTTATAGTGCTCACAGAGCCAAGGGGGAAAAAAGTGTCAAATTCTCTCTTTCACATTGTAAATAGGTTTTACAGCTTGTCCAAATACAAAGCCTCTTTCATAGAACATGCCCCATTTTTATGCTGTGCCCCACCGCTGTATAGACACCAGGTTAATTCTGGAATATTCAGTACTAAGTTTAGAAGTGCCTGCAGCCAGAGCTCAGTCTGAGCTACTGTAGCTCACTCTGTCGCTGTACTGTCCAGAACGCCTCTTTCCACTCACTAACCCAGCAACCCCGCCTCCAGCACTTCCTGACAAGGGAACGGCCTCCCTCTTCTAAGATATATAATGAAACTGTTAAATAAAAAACCCTCAAAAGGATTCATCCTTGGGCATTTTAGTGACCTTTTCCCCATCTTCCGGGCCCTATGTGGCATTTGTGTGACGTATGGAACAACTTTATGGGCTTTTAACATTGTGACAGCCCTACTGTGGTATCCTTAGCAGCCCCTGAATCAATGAGTGCACCGCTTGGCAACATGATCTCTGCAACTTCTAAATGGTCTGAAGATTGAGGGTGATGCTGATACTCAGCAGTGATTGCTAATGGCATTATCGTGTTGCTTGCAATTCTGAAATATCAGCATTTGCAATATTTATAGGGCTCTTTGAATTGTTGGCCTGCAGGACACAATATTCAGATGCACGGGGACATTTACAATAGATACCGTAAGAAGTCTCACAACACCAGGTTAAAGTGCAACAAGGTTTATTTGCAATCACAAGCTTTTGGAGTGCTGCCCCTTCATCAAGTGAGTGTTACATAATTGCTTCAAATATGAATAGCTTCTAAACATGTTGATTGATTTTATCTCCCCATTTGTCCAATTTTCATCCTTCCTCACCTGATATTCACTGTTCAAAGAGCATCAGCAGCCATCAGCTATCTCACCGAAAGTTATTATTCTTTATGTAGGACTCCTCAGTGATGAAGCTAGGACTTTTTTTTTCACTTCTATCACTGAATCTTCAGCAACACCGGAATGGACAGCAGGAAATAGGTTTGGTGATGCCCACTGCCATATTTCAGCCTTATTTACCTTGTTTTGATGTTGTGCCAGAGATGCCAAGTGATGTACAATATGCCTGCCCATCAACAGGTAATTCATTATAATAAATTCATTCATTCAATATACCTGCCCATAATTAAACAATAGGAGATGTGGTAACCAGAGGACACAGATTTAAGTTAATTTGCAAAATGTATTATGATCTGCAAGGCACTGCCCTAAAGAAGCAAATGTTATAGTAACTTTCAAAAGGGAATTGGTTAAACATTTAAGAGGATTTTTTTGCCAGGGATATGGGGAAAGAGAGGATTACTAGCTCATTCAGAGAGCTGGCATGTACAATGGGCAGAATGGTCTCCTTCTGTGCTGTCAATTAACTTCCTCAGCTGCACTTTCCAGCCAAAGCTTTTGGACTATCGTCTGAATGTTCCTTACAAGGTATTGGGGAAAAAAAACCCTTAAAGGGTTCAGTTTTGAGATGTTATAACACAAGACCAGTTAACACCACAAATGGTCTTTAACAATGCAGACTTAATGGGCTGACTTCAATGCCCTTCCCTATTGCAAGGTTGGAGGGAGGTATTTAATCGGGTGGGAGGGTGGCAGGTGAGGACCCCACCACCTTTCAGTCTCTGCCCCAATTAAGTCTGTGCAAGGATGCCCGCGCATGGCCTTTCTGCTCCCTGCCCTCAACCCCACTACCTGAGGCCCTTAATTGGACAATTAATGCATATTTAAGGGCTGCACCCTGTCACAGCTAGTATTCATCCAAGGGGACTTCCCATGAGAGAAGCCCAAAAGTGAGGGGTGTCCTATGTTGTCAAGCACTCTGTACTTGATCTAGAGGTCCAGCATTGGGAACGTGGGGGGTGGGGGCTGCAGATAGCTTTGCCGTTATTACCCCCTTCCCCAGTAACTCCCACCATGCAATCCACCTCCTGCCATCATTCACCTGTGGCCTCGGTCTCAGTATTTCTAGGTCCTGGATTGGTGCAATACAGGCAGCAGCCACCAAATCTGTGGTGTTACTGAGCAACAAAGAGCTGTTGACCTCTGATTGGCAGGCAGCTCTTGGCAGCGGGACTTCGAGCCCTGGGGTCCTTGACCGAGGGAAGGTCTGCTACTGTTTAATATGGAAGGCCCCCATTGTCTCCCTAACAGGTGAAAGGGACCCCACATCACCTATATATTAAACTCTGCCCAGCGAAGTGATATGTTATACAAGAGATTGAGTCCATTCAGAGTATTGAATTTCTGTATTCATGAAATTAAACAGCACAGGATGGTAACTACATCAACTCTTTTTCTCAGAAAATTTATCAGTAAGACTTCATTTGTAAGCAGGAGATAACATGGCAATTTTATTAGCTGCTGAATGTTTTATAAACTAGCTGACATGTGTGAACATTATGGACAAATGCAAGTTTCACTTGCATCATGAGATTAATCCAGTCAACAAACAGGCACCTTGAAAAGCTCCAGTGCTCATTTGGCTATCTGCTTCTGCTTTGTTAATAGTCCTCAGTGCCTGCCTGTGGATCTGGAATGCGGTGAATTGTTTTCCATAAGTTCTTTGCCAGATGTCTGCCTTTAATTGTCAAGGTTGTTTTTACTCTGAATCTAATCAACCCTCTCCTGTCACATGTAGAAATTTCTATACCCATTGGATAAACAATAAGCATTAGATTTCAGCCTTAAAAATGACCATTTCCAAAAGTTTTTATAGTTTGTTGATTTTGATTACCCCCATCATTTGTGCATGTGTCCTGAACACTTACATTTTGCAACTTAGCAGTCCCAGCAAAGAACAAGACAATCAGTGGGACCAATTAGTGCCTGGATTCTGGACATGCAACATTCTCAGGTGAGCAGGTTTGCCTAGACTGCTAAATCACTACATTTATTCCTATAATCTAACAGACAGCAGAATCCTCGAAAAGTAAACCAGGATAGATTTTTCTTCAAAAGATTCAAGTGTTTGTTATGATGTCCATGTGTGGGAATGTGTACTGGGGTTTATAATATTGTGGAGATGATGGGAATTTTGGCCACCAGCTGGAGTGCCAGCCACACACTTGCATTGGGCAAGGGAGGGGGAGACTGAGGGAAGGGTGTTTGTGAGCGAGAGTGAGAGACTGATGGAGTTCAGCAGGAAGGATGGGTGGTTGGAGCTTTCAGTAGGTAGCCGCTTCTCAGTGCTGGGTGCCGCAATCAGGCACTGAGTGCCTTTGAACTACGGATTCCCCCCGAAGTGCCCACCAGCAATCATGCCAGGGTTTGCTTGTCATGCTCAAGCCTGGTGAGTCCCCTGCTCGTGATTGGGTAATACCAGCAGCGGTGAGATGAGCCACTTAAGTGGGCAGTATTTGCCCAATTAGCAGTGGTGTGGGAAGAACATCCACGGGCCTTCCTGCCACAGGCAAAATTGGAATGGGAACAGGAAAAAAGCGAGATCCCACCTGACACCATCCCACCACCACCAAATTCAACATAAGGGAGGGTATTAAATTCTACCCTATGGGCATAACCGTACGACCACGTGCCACACATCTTTCGACGTGGTGAGGTGGTATAATCGGGTGAGAGACAAAAATGAGTACCATGCCTGATTTCTCTCTCCCCAATCGTACCAGCCTTGCTTTGCCGGTGAAAGTGGCTTTGCACCCAGAAAGGGCGTGAAGCCAATTTAAATATTAATGACATAATTTAAATCTCATTAGTGAGTCCCAGATGCCATTGCGGCTTATTGATGCCCGAAAGGGAACTCTGCACTCTGCTGGGATGGTGATCGGGGACGGACGGAACACTGCAGGGGTGGCAATTGGTGGGGAGAAGGAGGGAACTCTGCAGATGGGGCAATTGGCAGCGGGGTAGACTGGCGCAGAGGGCAACCCCTTTGACCTCTGATTAGCCAATGATTTACCCTTTCCAACCCTATGACTATATCCCCAAACCTCCAGCTACCCGCTTGACCCAATTACCAACTTAGCTATCAACCCAACCTACCCACTTGCCATCAACCCATCTCACGCACTTCACTCACGTGTCCACCTCAGACATCTACTAATTTACCTCACCCACCCAAACCCAGTCTACTCACTTACTCACGTCACCCACCCTTACCCACCTACCAATTCACTCACTCATACATGAATTAGAGTCTAAGGTGCTTTCTTGTGCATGCAGTATTTAATATATATAATATACATACAGAAGTTAAACTGTTACAACACATTGATATTCACTGAGTGAGCTATGTAGTAAATCTCCCCGCTCTTGCCTCTGTGTAATTGTTACACCCATACATTAACATTCAAAGACTGGACATTTAGATCCATGCTAGGACAGGCATGCCCTGCCTTCCCCAATGGATGGTGCACATTTCTGGAAAGCCGGCTTCAGAAGGTCCCGAAAGAAGTGAGGAGCTGTATCAAGTCAGGGGAATTTATGAGCGTAGTGACAATTTGGCTATCATTGCCACTGCTCAGATATTCAGGCCTAAAATTCATTACTGTTGCTGCAGTGAAGCATCAAATTATATTTGAGTCTATGTAACACCCAACTTTTCTATTCACATCTTGTTCAATGTTCCTTTTATCCACGTGCATTTTCACTTTTGTTGTCTCATTTTCTGATTCAATTTTTATTCATCATATTTTTGCTCATTTCTCTTTCCTTTGATCTTACCTCTGCTTTGTACTTTGCTGTTCATAGAAACCCTACAGTGCAGAAGGAGGCCATTCGGCCCATCGAATCTGCACCGACCACAATCCCACCTAGGCCCTACCCCCACATATTTACCCGCTAATCCCTCTAACCTACGCATCTCAGGACTCCAAGGGGCAATTTTTAACCTGGCCAATCAACCTAACCCGCACATCTTTGGACTTTATCAATTGGGGCAAATTACATCACATTTCACTTTGCCCTTTATTTTAACCTTCAGCTTCCTTTCTTGTGCTCTCCATCTGTCTCCTTTAATGAGTTACTGTATCGTATCTTTTGACACTGCCCCCGCTCCGCAGCTTCCTCCCTTTTTTCTTCTTTTGCTTCACTCTTTTCATTAGTCCACTGAGGATAGGCAAACCCAGCTGAAAAACACTTTAACCCAGAAACCAAGAGTGTGAGGTAAAGGAAACAAGATTGAGGTAAATAGTTTGCTGAGGGAGCCAATCTAATTCGCAGCAGCATGGTGTGGAGGCAGCAGAGGGCTTGAACTATATGCAGAGACAAGTGGAAACAATTACACAGAGGCAAGAGTGGGGAGATTTACTACGTAGCTCACTCAGTGAATATCAATGTGTTGTAACAGTTTAACATCTGTATGTATATTATGTATATTAAGTACTGCATGCACAAGAGAGCACCTTAGACTTTAATTCATGTTGTGAAGTGATAGTTATGGAAGTATTTTTGCCAAATGATTTTGAATTTTATTCAACAATTTGTGCTCACTATTTGTCCAGGAACTCAAGCATTCTGAACACATTTCTTCCTTCCCCATATTTCCCAACTCTTACCTCTCACTTGTCCTTGATGCTGGCAACACATTTTCCCCTGAGGTACATTTTGAATGATTCAGTTTTGTGCCTATATCATGCAACTGAACAAATAATGATTGATTCTTTATCATGTTTCCAGAACATCAGAGTTAGAGAAAATAATGGACCATAATAACAAGAGTGAATGCCCCCCGACAAATGGAATCAATGTATGTAAGTATATAAAACACTTAGAACAAAATTAGAGTGAGAAGCATGCAACTTAGATTTGCATGGGGTGGATTTAATGTTCCAAGTTATAACATTTTCAAAGGGATAGGGAGAGTTGCAGTATGGATACCAGTGTAGTTGAGGATCGTTTCACTGCAGTAGAATTTAAGGGTTGTGCTAAGGCAGAACCCATATGGATAGAATTAAGAAATAGGAAGGGAAATAGTTCAATTCTCGTGTGCATTACAGACCACTACAACATATGGAGATGAACTAGAGGGAGAGATCTACAAACAGTTCAAAGAACTATGCAACAACAACATGGCAAGAAAATTGGGTGATTTTCACTATCCCAGGGTAGACTGGTGGGTTTTTAGAATATATCCAATACTGCTCTTTGATAGGGGGAAAACATCAAATGTGGGCTGTATGTTTCTCTTCTGAAAACTTGGAGGCCAGCAACTGAATGTCCGATGTGGATATTATGCATCCATTTTCCGTCTGTATCAATTCTAGGGCAGGATGTTAAATGGTTCCTCAAATCAAGTGGGAGACTGATCGGTGTGCAATCTGAGTCCAATGCCTATTACAGAAGAATGCTAGGCTGCTGGGGGTTCAGCTCATGCCTGCCCTATTTCTTTAACTGTTGAAAGGTCTCATTAACAATCTTCAATGGGATTGTTGGAGGCTACTCCCAGAAGCAAAGGGTTGTTAACCTTTATAGGATCTTTGAGAGGGCAGGAAAAGTACCAATCTTCCACAAAGATTTTCCAGGGCATTCTTGACTTTGCACCTCAATCATATCCCCCACTGGTCTTACTTGGCAGCTTAGTCAGCACAAGGACAAAGGTTTGGTACATGCAGCTCACCAACAAAATGTTAATAAAGGCTATCATGACCAGTATTTCATAGCGCCTCTCTCTGCTTTATTCCCCCTTTACACCATTTTAATTTCAGTATGACCTTCTAGCATTTATTATATTTATGTCAATGATGTGGCCTCCACCTGTTTTGCCCTCGCTACCCAACCTTTCCGCTGAGGCCCCAGCATCAATCTGTCCCAATTTCTGCCTTTTATTCTACTTTCTTCAAAACATTCTGTCATCATTTGCATCCTCAAAATATCTCTCACTATCATGTTGATTTCTGTTAAAGTGCTTGAGGTATTGTTCTAGCTTTTTTCACAGTAAGTCAGGAATAACATTGACATTCCCTGTTTCCCGAGGCCTTTGCAGTGGCTGTAATGCTATCGTGTTCCACCTTCCTGTAATGACTTTCCACTCTCATCCATTCCCATGCCACTGCTCTTTCAAGGTTCTAGTAATGACTTAAATCAAAAATATTACAGGGTAAGTATTTTTAATTTGTGCTCCTGACTTGGATGTTGATCTCTGCACCTAAATTTCCCATGTGTGCACCAATGCACGAAGCTCCATGCTGGAAGTACAAATTCATAGAAACTACGTTTATGTTTTCTCAAAGAAAGTGCTACATATTCTAACTAGATAAGTGACTTTGACCAATTTAATTGAGTAAAGCCAAAGCCAGTCTTTATTGCTCCCTGCAACACTTACACATCCTTGTCATGACTCTTACAATCTTTCTGGGTACCCCTCAGGTTCAGGCAGGAGGCTTGGCACCTCAGTGAGCTCTTTGATCCCACAGCAAGATTCTATCCCACATCTGATGTCATTGAGGTTATTTTATTCCAACTCCAAAATGTCTCCTGTTTTCAAACCTATCTTTCATCCACCATTGCTGAGATCTCGGGGCACCAATCTCGGAAAGTCTTCCAGCCAACATCCCATTTTCCACCCTCCCCTAATTGCAACCCAGAGGTTGTCTGTCACCTCATGCACAAAATATCCATACCCACTCACTATCCTGGTCAGTCACATGCTCTTCAGCCCCTCGATGCCCAGAAAGTAACTGCCCCTCACTTTGTTGTCCATTCCTCCAACAATAAATTATTCCTCATACAGTGGAGTACAGTGCAGAAGGAGGCCATTCGGCCCATTGCATCTGCACCAGCCACAAACCCATCACGGCCCTATTCCCATATTTACCCTGCTAATCCCCTGACACTAGGGTCAATTTAGAATGGCCAATCAACCTAACCCGCACATCTTTGGACCATGGGAGGAAACCAGAGCACCCAGAGGAAACCCACGCAGACACGGGGAGAATGTGCAAACTCCACACAGACAATGATCTCAGGCCAGAATTGAACCCGAGTCCCTGGCGCTGTGAGGGAGCACTGCTAACCACTGTGCCACCATGCCGCCTTCACCCTCCAGCTCCCCACTGGTTACTGTTCTTACAGTCGCTTTGTCCCAGTTCTCCGAATCCCAACTCTTTAATTTTTTTTCACGTTAGTACCTTACTCCTTGATTTCAAAACTCTTAAAACCTTCGTCTTTTGTCTTTGTCACCACCTCCAATCATACTGAAGCCCTGCCATCATCTTTGACTTTCTTTGATAATGTGATAACATAAGAGCACGTGATAATGAGTCAGCAATCTCTTTGCAAACTCTCTCAATTTTTATTTCCATTGCAGTAATTATAAATGTAGAGTAATGTATTAATATATATAATATAGTAATATTAGATATATTATATATATAATATATTATATTATATATAATAGTCAGCTGATTTTTTAT
This sequence comes from Mustelus asterias, assembly GCF_964213995.1. Classification (NCBI taxonomy): domain Eukaryota; kingdom Metazoa; phylum Chordata; class Chondrichthyes; order Carcharhiniformes; family Triakidae; genus Mustelus; species Mustelus asterias. Next base: position 34,182,475 of record NC_135820.1, on the reverse strand, counting down.
CACCCAGGTTTCGCTGTCACACAAACATGGAATTTCTTCAGACAGAGAATGGTGAATCTGTGGAACTCTTTGCCGCAGAAGGCTGTGGAGGCCTTTAAGACAGTGTCTTTAAGACAGAGATAGATAGGTTCTTGATTAATAAGGGGATCAGGAGTTATGGGGAAAAGGCAGGAGAATGGGGATGAGAAAAATATCAGCCATGATAGAATGGCATTGCAGACGCGATGGGCCGAGTGGCCTAATTCTGCTCCTATGTCTTATGGTATGGTCTTATCAACCTTCCTATTTTTCTCTTTTATTCAAAAATTCATTCTTTTCCTCTTTTATTTATTCATTGTAGAGGAGTGGTTGCAGAGGGTTGTTTTTCAAACTGGAGGCCTCTGATCAGTGGTGTGCCTCAGGGATCAGTGCTGAGTCCACTGTTATTTGTAAGTGGAGTCACAGGTGGACAGAGTGGTGAAGAAGGCATTCATCATGCTTGGTTTCATTGGTCAGAACATTGAATACAGGAGTTGGGACATCTTGTTGAAGTTGTACAAGACATTGGTAAGGCCACACTTGTGTATAGTTCTGGTCACCCTATTATAGAAAGGGTATTATTAAACTAGAAAGAGTGCAGAAAAGATTTACTAGGATGCTATCGGGACTTGATTGTTTGAGTTATAAGGAGAGGCTGGATAGACTGGGACTTTTTTCTCTGGAGCGTAGGAGGCTGAGGGGTGATCTTATAGAGGTCTATAAAATAATGAGGGATATTGATCAGCTAGATAGTCAATATCTTTTCCCAAAGGAAGGGGAGTCTAAAACTAGAGGGCATAGGTTTAAAGTGAGAGGGGAGAGATACAAAAATGTCCAGAGGGGCAATTATTTCACACACAGGGTGGTAAGTGTCTGGAACAAGCTGCCAGAGGTCGTAGTAGAGGCAGGCACAATTTTGTCTTTTAAAAAGCATTTAGACAGTTACATGGGTAAGATGGGTATAGAGGGATATGGGCCAAATGCCGGCAATTGGGACTAAAAAAAAAGGATGGCATGGACAAGATGGGCTGAAGGGCCTATTTCCATGCTGTAAACCTCTATGACTCATTTGTGGGACATTGGCATCACTGGCTGTCCAGCATTTATGCCTATCCCTAGTTGCCCAAGGGCAGTTGAGAGTCAACCAAACCACTGTGGCTCTGGAGTTACACGTAGGCCAGACAAGAACAGCAGAATTCCTTCCCTAAAGGACATTGGTGAACTAGATGAGTTTTTCCAACAATCGACAATGGTTTTATGGTCATCAGTAGATTCTTAGTTTCAGATTTTTTTATTGAATTCAAATTCTACCAGCTGCCGTGGCGGGATTCGAATCTGGGTCCCCAGAACATTAGCTGAGTTTCTGGATTAACAATCTAGTGATAATACCACTAGGCCATCACCTGCCTTGTAAAGAGCTAGAAGCCATTTTTCCACACACGAAAAATGCTACATGAAGAATGCTCTCCAATTGTTGTCTGTTATTGATATCTACCCTTAAAATATAAGGAATGTAACAAAGGAAAAAGTGGAAATGAGGCAGTAATTGCAGTGATAAAGCAGGGCGTATGTAAAGACGCTCTTGGAACACCCAGGTAAACTCAATTGTAGTGACATTTGCTAAGTGCACTCCCTGGTGACCATGTTTTATTACTTTCTAAGGAAGTTATTTGTCTATTGATTTAATCTATCTAAATAAGGTCATTACACAACAAAGCTGTAGCATTATTTGCAGAAGGTCATTGATCAACTAAACCTTTGAGATAAGAGTAAAGCGGAAATGGATAAAACTTATTGGATTTCTTTAATAATTTACAGAGCCAAACAATTTCTATCTCCCCTGAGCTATTACAAAGTTGAATCTGGTTGGAAAATTGTAACTTCATACATAACTGCTGGAATTACTACCAGCAAGTTCAGGTAAAGAAGAGGTGATTTCATTTGGAGCTTGCTTTCAGGCAGTGCTCAGTAAAGTTGTTACTCTGCCCATCACCAGGAGGACCACCGATCAAATTAAGGTGATCAATTTTCATTTAAATAAAATCAGAGAGTTGTCTGCACTAAATCATTTCTAATGACTGTGAAATTTGACAGTGTTTCCACATAACTGAACCAACAGGGAGACCTGGGGGTGGGTGAGTCTGAACCTGACCTCCATGTAACTGGCCAAGGAGAAATGTACTTTCTACATTTTGAGATGGCAACACTGTATGTCAGGACGTCTTCTGGTGCAGTGATCGCATCCCTGCCTCTGAGCCAGAAGCTACGGGTTTGAATCCCATCCCAGGAAGCAGCGGCAAACAGGTTGAATGCGTCATCCTGCAAATCCTTCCAACTCTCCAATGGCTACCGTTAAGAGCAGGAGAGACTCCTGGTCAGCCATCCTTGATGTGGAGTGGTACCCCTCAAGCTATTAGTCCCTAGTGACTAGCTCTGGGAATCACTAGCAATGGAAACAGGTGAAAGTCGGCCTTAGTGCACCACTAGGTGCAGGAAGAGAATTTTCCCACCCTGCTGGCGCGGGGATCATAGCGGGAAAGGGGTGGACCATGCAAAGGCCCGTTGGCCTTGAGCGGGATTTTCTGGTTTTGGGGCAAGCACGGCTGGAAAATCCTGCGCTGTATGACACTACAGATATTTTACTTTTCTCAAGAGAGAATATTCTACCAGCATAGGTCATTCCTTATCACAACTCCTCTGTGAACATTGTGCATGCAGAAATAAGAACTTAGAAAGAATTAGGCAAAGGAGTAGGTCTTTCAGCCTCTCGAGCCTGTTCCCTTATTCAATTAGGTCATAGCTGACCTGCCACCTTAATTCAAACTATCCACTTGATTCCATTACTCTTGCCAATTAAAATTTATTAATCCCAGTTTTTAAGTTCTCGATTGAACTGGCCTCAACAGTGTTTTGGGGGAGAGAGTTACAAATTTCCACCATTCTTTGTATGAAGTGCTTCCTGACATCGTCCCTGTAAGATCTGGCTTTAGACTTTGTTCTGGATTCTCACATCAGAGGGAACAGATTCTCTCTATCTAACCTACCAACTCCTTTGATCATCTTAGCCACCACAATTAGCTCACTCCCTAATCTTCAAAATTCAAGCAAATGTATAAACATTTAATGTTTTTTCACAATTGTGATGTCAAGTTTATCTCCAACTTTTTAAAAAAGCAGACTCCAATGTGTAATTTTGTTGGCACAGTAAGAAGTCTCACAACACCAGGTTAAAGTCCAACAGGTTTATTTGGTAGCAAATTTGCTACCAAATAAACCTGTTGGACTTTAACCTGGTGTTGTGAGACTTCTTACTGTGCTTACCCCAGTCCAACGCCGGCATCTCCACATCATAATTTTGTTGGTCCATGGACTGCCCAGTAAAGCTCACCCAAGAAAATATTAAGAGTGAAGCAGAAGGTATTCATAGAATACCTACAGAGCAGAAAGAAGCCAATCAGCACATTGAACCTACATCGATAACAATTCCACCCAGGCCATATCCCCATAATTCCACCCTGTTAATCCCCCTGACATTAAAGGTCAATTTAGCATGGCCAATCAACCATACCCACACATCTTTGGAGTGTGGGAGGAAACCAGAGCACCCGGAGGAAACCCGTACAGACACAGGGAAAATGTGCAAATTCCACACAGACTGTCATAAGAGGCCAGAATTGAACCCGGGACCCTGGCACTGTGAGGTAGCAGTACTAACCACTGTGCCGCCCACACCCATATTCTAGTGGGTTGTCCCCATGGTCCTTTAGAGCTCTGATGCCTACTTTGTGCCAGCTCATGTCAATCCAGGATACCCCATCTACTGACCTTTACCCTTACACCCCTCCATGCAACTCACCCAAGATTCATTCAAAAGACACAATGAGATGAACATCTTCCAACATAGGGTTTTCCTCTTCTGCGGGTTATTCTCTGGAGTTTCATAGAAATCATAGAATCATAGAAACCCTACAGTGCAGAAGGAGGCCATTCGGCCCATCGAGTCTGCACCGACCACAATCCCACCCAGGCCCTACCCCCACATATTTACCCACTAATCCCTCTAACTACACAACTCAGGGACAATTTTTAACCTGGCCAATCAACCTAACCCGCACATCTTTGGAGTGTGGGAGGAAACCGGAGCACCCGGAGGAAACCCACGCAGACACAAGGAGAATGTGCAAACTCCACACAGACAGTGACCCGAGCTGGGAATCGAACCCGGGACCCTGGAGCTGTGAAGCAGCAGTGCTAACCACTGTGCTACCGTGCCGCCCCAGCAGTTTCGCTGCAGCAGGTCCTGAATCTCCAATTCTTATCTTTTTGTTAGCTCTTCTAAGATATTCTGCCTCTTCGTTATTGGTTCAAACTTCCTCACTTATTTCGCATTTTCTCCCATTGGACCTAGCGCAAGGTCCTAGGTTGGATTACCTCCTTGCTCGCTAGCTAAATAAGGGCTCATGCCTTACAATATTTCCTTTGTAACTAAGTAAGCTTAATCAGTTCAAGCCAGTTTCAAGTTGTAGGTTACTCCAGTTCAAGTAGAATTTGCAGACCTTAGCTGCCCCTTTTCAGTTCCTGGCCAACACCCTTTAGAGCTCTTATGCCTACTTTGTGTCAATCCATGATACCCCATCTACCAACCTTTACCCTTACATCCCTCCATGCCAACTCACCCAATATTCACGGGCAGACCTCAAAAGACACAGTGAGATGAAGTTAACAAAGGACAAAAATCAAAGAACAAAGAAAACTACAGCACAGGAACAGGCCCTTCGGCCCTCCAAGCCTGCACCGACCATGCTGCCCGACTTAACTAAAAACCCCTACCCTACCGGGGACCATATCCCTCTATTCCTATCCTATTCATGTATTTGTCAAGACACCCCTTAAAAGCCACTACTGTATCCGCTTCCACTACTTCCCCCAGCAGCAAGTTCCAGGCATCCACCACCCTCTGTAAAAAATCTGCCTCGTACATCTCCTTTAAACCTTGCCCCTTAAAACTGTGCCCCCTATTAATTGACTTTCCACCCTGGGAAAAAGCTTCTGACTATCTACTCTACCTATGCCTCTCAATCTTGTAGACTTCTATCAGGTTGCCCCTCAACCTCAGTCGTTCCAGTCAGAACAAATAAAATAAAGTTTTTAAGGCCTGAATTTTTGTACAGCCATAGGGGCAAGATCTTGTTTTCTGATCTTCCCCACCCCTGCAGGTGAGATAGCATTCTGGACGGGAACCTCAGTTAAATACATTTTAATAAATTTAAATACACAAAAGACCTCACCGCCATATGTTCCTCTCCCCCAAATTAAGAATTCCCCTCGCGCCAAACATGATGTCTTATCAGTAAGGTTTACAACTGTTTTTGAAATATATGAAGCAGTCAATGAGAAGCCGCCATGGGTGCAATGGTAAGTATAGGTTCCGGGGGGGGGGGAAGGGAACATGCTTGGGAAGGGCAATTCGGTACACTACCACTATACGAAATATAATAGTGAACTAAAATAGGGTATCCATGAAGTGCTGTGAACCAGCAACAGCAGAACTATATTCAACCACAATGTGTAACCTCATGGCCCAAAATGTCCCTCACTTTATCATCACCATCAAATCAGAAGAACTACCCTAATTCAACAAAGAGTGCAGGAGAGCAAGCCAGAGGCAAACCAAGCATATCTAAAAATTAGGTGGCAACCTACTGAAGCTACAACACAGAACTTCATACAGGCTAAACTGCAGAAACAGCATGTGAATTACAGCATACTAAACAATACTGCAACCAATGGATCAGATCAAAGCTCAGCAGGCCTATCACATCAAGTCTTGAATGCTGGTGAACAATAAAATTAACTGAAGGGGGAGGTTCCACAGGTCTCCCCATCCTGTTGGATCCTCAAGGTAATATCCTGGGTCACCAGCCTCTGCTGCTTCATCAATGACCTGCCCTCCCACATTGGATCAAAAGTGGAAATCTTCACTGTTTATTGCACAATATTTAGTTCTATTCACAACTGCTCAGATAATGAAGCAGTCCATGCCTACATGCAGCAAGATCTGAACAATATTCAGGTTGGGGATTGTGGTGAACCGTGGATGGTTACCACTATGGGTACTTGTACATATGTTACTCTTGTTGCTGTTGGGGTTAGGGTTGGGGTGTTCCACCTGTTAGCATTGTTCTGTGGTACACTCCGTTTGGCTCCACCTTCTTATAGGAGTATAAAGGTCAGTGCACTTCCTAGTGACCCTCAGTCTGGGATAGTATTGTTAAGCAGTATGCTCTATTCTTGTTGCGAATAAAAGCCTTTATTTCCCGAGTATGATCCAGCCTCTCGAGTGAATTAATCGCGCATCAGGGATGATAAGTGACAAACAATATTTGCACCACACAAGTTCCAAGCAATAGCTGTCTCCAACAAGAGCGAGTCTAACTAACTTCTGTTGACCTTCAATGGCATCACCATCATCCCATTAAGATTTTGGAAGTCATCAGAAACTTGGACCAACTATATAAATACCAGGACTAGAAAAACAGGTCAATAGTTCAGTATCTGTTGAGAGACACTCACTGCCTGATACTCCAAAGCATTTCCATGGATACAAGTCAGGAATGTGATAGAATACTCTCCACTTGTCTGTTGAGTGCACCTCCAACACCCTGAAGAGGTTTGATACCATCCAAGACAAAACAGCCCACTTAAGCAGCACCCTATCCACCACCCTATTGTGACAGCACAGCAACGCATTCAGTCTTTCTTTTAAGAATCCCTACAGTACAGAAGGAGGTAATTCAGCCCATCGAGTCTGTACGATCACAATCCCACCCAGGCCCTATTCCTGTCAACCTTACACATTTACCTTGCTAATCCCCCTGACACTAGTCAATTTAGCATGGCCAATCAACCTAACCCGCACATCTTTGGACCGTGGGAGGAAACTGGAGCATCTGGAGGAAACCTAAGCACACACGGGGAGAATGTGCAAACTCCACAGACAGTGACCCGAGGCCGGAATTGAACCTGGGACCCTGGCGCTGTGAGGCAGCAAAGCTAACTACTGTGCTACCATGCCACCCCGCTCTTTGACAACACTTCCAAAACCAGTGATCACAACCACCTAGAATGACAACGGCAGCAGACACACAAGAACAACACTGCTTCTAAGAGGTTGCAGATAGTTGAAGTAATGAGGTGCTGACAGAAGAATTTATAAACACTACAAATTTGAACAACAAGGGTAAATTTGGCAATCCTCACAGCATGATCACACACAAAGGTAATGTGGCTCAGAGCTACGTTGTGATTTCTTCAAACTTAACTTCCCGATAGCTGTGAATTTAGCACCTGAATTTACCACCATAAAATACTCAACTATAAACGTAAATAATATCAGTCCTGAAGTTGACCATCTTTAAATTACGAGGGCTTTGATATTTTTGAATATTATAGGCAATGAAATAAATCTTTTAAAGGCTGCAAAATTGGCTCTGAACGATTGTTCTCCGAGGAATGCTTCGAGTTTCATCTCCTATTTTTAGCAGCTGTTTTTTGTGGTGACAACAATCAGATTCTGGGCTGCAGTTGGGCAATGGTCTACGAGTTAGGAAAAGAAGATGAAGCCACTGTTCAGGAATGTGTGCTTTTTTTTCTGCTCTGGCTTTAATTAACTCTTAAAAACATGAACCAGAAGAAGGTCACTTTTTTTTATGAGCCTGGCAGCCTTGCACTCTCAGAAGACAAGCTGCCGAATTACAAACATTAGTAGCTTGGCTAGTCAACCTTTTTTAATTCAATGGAGAACATTCCTATTGTATGAAATGTTCACTTGGATCTCCACATGGTCACTGAGTGCATAAACATTGTGAGGTAAAAGTCAAGAGAGAGCAGGAAGGAATGGATTTCTTCCTTTTCTTCTGGCTACCCTCACGTTAGCTGTCAGCCTACTAACTATTAAGTTTAAGTTTATTTATTAGTGTCGCAAGTAAGCTTACATAAACATTGTAATGAAGTTACTGTGAAAATCTCCTTGTCATCACATTCCAGTGCCTGTTCGGGTACACTGAGGGAGAACTTAGCATGGCCAATGCACCTAACCAGCACGTCTTTCGGACTGTGGAAGGAAACCGGAGCACCCGGGAGGAAACCCACACAGACACCAGGAGAATGTTTTGAAGGGATCTGCACAGTCACCCAAGCCGGGAATTGAACCCAGGTCCCTGGCGCTGTGAGGCAGCAGTGCTAACCATTGTGCTGCCCCATATTAGACAATAACATAATTTTATTATATATAATATTGTTATATATTCTATGTTATATATTATTATTAATATATATTAACTATATAATAAATATTCTAATCATTTAGCAAAGGAATTATATAAGCTTCACTATGAAGTGTAGCAATATTCAGAAATATTTGCTATATTGTGTCACAGCCCTTGGGTGCTTTTTAACCATAGCTGCATCCTAAATGCTACCATTAACTTGCTTTGCAATTCAAAAGTATCCAATTTTAGGCACTGTAATTTGGTGAAATCAATTCTTGTACCAAAGTATTCCAGGATTTTTGCTTGGAAAATTCCTCAGAGCTCCGCTGCTGTTCAATTTGTGGAAATAGAGCCGAGACCACATTTGCACTTCAGGCGAAGTGTGGACAAATGAAATGAGGGGTTCCCTGGCTACACTTATTGAGAGGTGTGGGTTATTGTTATAGAAACTGTGGTTCCGCAATTTGCGACTGCCGACCCCTAGCCTGAGGGGAGGGCACAGCCAGATTTCCAAACTCTTATCCCAAACCTCTGATCTATGCTGGACATTGCACGTGAATGGAAATCAGTTGACGGCACGGATTGGATTTGACATGCTGACCTCAATTTTAACTCCAGGTGGGCATTCTGTTGATAAAAGCTGAAATCAACTCTGATTTCAAACAGCCTGTCAGTATTCATTGTTTCATCTAGATTAAGATTGACCACATGAGTGGGTTGTCATATCCGCATTACCTTTAGACTAAACACGTTTTACACTGCCTATCGATTTGAGACAATCAGTAAATAATAAATAATAGTTCACAAAGAATTTTCAAATCTAGCACTAGAATTGGATAAATAACATGAATTGACAAACTAGTCAATGTGGAATCGCTCCGTAATGAATCTAATGCTCTACAACTCATTTTCCCATGCAAAGGGGGGGGTAAAATAACAACTGTTACTTACAGGATGTAAAGGTGTGAAATTATGACTGTTACAGCCTTGCCTAGATTTCTGGAGAAGTATGACTATAGATTAGAACACTAACACATTAATTATTAACACTAGACATGATTCAGTGTAATGTCAGGTTGGCCAGAGTCTGCCTGTATCATTCAGTTGCGAGTGATCGTATAGTGTTGTGTCTGATAGAGCTCACAATAGAGACTAGGGAATGGGGTATTCTACATTTCTTGTGTAATATGCCAGCACCTGTACAAAAACAGCGAAAAGAGTAATGAGGTGTTATCAATGGTAAAAGCTAATTGTGTGATTCATCATTGCTGCTCTATTATTTATTTCCCTTAAGAAACATTTCGAAATATCTCAATTTCCGGTTTTAAATCCATCTAATTTCTTCTGTTTGTCAGATTCTATATCAAACTTGATACATCTGTCCCACATTGAACTTGCATGAGATGACAATCTCAGGTCTGTGTTTGCAGAAAAATACCAGCAGAAAGTTAAATCCTGCCCATTAGATAGATCAAGAAAATAGGAAGGTCAGCCTTTGCCTCATTTAAAAGTTTAACATTTATTTATTAGTCACAAGTAGGCTGACATTAACTCTGCAATGAAGTTACTGTGACAATCCTCCAGTCGCCACACACTCGGGCGCCTGTTTGGGTACACTGAGGGAGAATTTAGTATGGCCAAAACGCCTCACCAGTACGACTTTCAGATTGTGGGAGGGAACCAGAGCACCCAGAGGAAACCCACGTAGACATGGGGAGAACGAGCAAACTCCACACAGACAGCAATCCAAGCCAGGAGTCAGACCCGGGCCCCCGGCGCTGCAAGGCAGCAGTGCTAACCACAGTGCCACTGCGCCACCATATAATATCTAATGGCCAGTTTTGAGAAGCAATAACAGGAAACACTCTTCAGCATATCTGCTCAGCCAGAAAGAGAGAGATTTGAGTGTAAGAAAAAAAAGAAAATAACTTTCAAAGAAAAGGACAAGAAACAATTAAGAGAACAAATTTAAGAGATACCACCGATATGGCAAAATGCCCATGAAGAATGAAGCATTTTATACATTTTGCACAAGGTGTGCGAATACGATGATTATGACACATGACATTTAACATAAAATGAAACAATTCACAGCCCAAGTCCAATAGCTTTATCAGTATTGTGTTCTGGCCTAATAGATAATCTAATGATGATGAACTGGTATGTGCCACTCCCTAGTCCATTAAAAAGTCATTCCTTGGGAAAGTCTGGAATTCTCTGGCTGTTCATGCTGCAAGCGAGGATGGAGAACCTGCAGCGGGACCAGAGAATCCCACTGACGTGAATGGCCCTATTTTCTTCAAGCCTATGCATTTTATTGGAAAGTTGTCATTGACAGGATGTGATGCTCATGGCTGAAAATTTCCCATCCTGTAGCGGGCGAACCAGATGGACCATTTAAAGGTCTGTTAAGCTCAGGTGGGAATTTCCGGTTCTGAGGTACACGTGTCTGGAAAATTCCACCCCACACTTTTTCAACTAAGCCAGAAAGATAATGCATCTTTCTTTTAATCAATGATACTTCAAACATAATATGATTAATGAGGGGAACTTTCACAGGCAAGAGGAGGCAGGTTTTGATGTGTGTGGGAAGTAGATTCATGAAAATGTCATGGGATCATGATCCTGACATCATTCTGATATTGAAGGTGAGCAGGGAATTCCAAGTGTAGCTGTTAGGCAAAGTATTTAAATATCCTAATAGGTATTTAGTCGCTATTTTAATTGAGCACTGTGGTTTTAACAGCCCACACGTGTCTCCCGACCTTTCAGTAACTTGCCAGGATCACCAAGGTGAACACACAGTGGAAAAACTTCTTCAGTGAAACTGAAAAGCAGGAAAAGCTTTGATCACTGAAAATGAAGAGCTCCAGCCATGGCTATTGAGAGATTAGTGGTCAAAGCATTTCTTCTCTGAGTGCTATCGCAGCTTGACTGTTTCTTGCCAACTTCTTGGAAAACACCACTTGCCTTTAGTTGTACCTGCCTGCTAGTCTTTATCACCACATGGAGGTAGCTTATGCGCCTGCACCTTCCACCTCTATTGAGAGGCAAGACCCAAAGCCACACCACCGTCAACAACTCCAGCAATCGTATTGGCTGCCCGCCACATGGCAGAGGGGACAGATTAAGCTGAAATGAGGTGAGAGTCCCACATGGCATCTACAAACAGAAGATCTGCTCCCTCAAAAGTCTCAACAGCAGTGCCTCAGGAGGCTTAGGCTCTCGTGAAAGATCATGGTTGACATTTCTAGCCTGCTGCAAAACACCACCTCCCAAATGGAGCAGCTGAACATGTATTGCCAGTGGCTGGCATACTGCCTGTCACTGAAAGGCCACCCCCGGGGTCTCTGCCTTCCCTGGAGGTTGTGAACTCTCTTCTCTTGCAAGGACAGGAAATAGTTGAATGTACAGCAGTGAAGAGCAACAATTGTAGAGGGAGACATGGGTGCAAGAGGACAATCGGCTGCGGGTGGATGTTGGCTGCTCGAATGGGGATGTGAGGTGCTTAGAGAGAATGGGACGAGTGGAGCTGTGAGGTGTGTTGCTCTGAGGGGCCCTGTATATGAGAATGCTGGGGAAGTCAGAGTGTGGCTCTTGGCATCTGGCAGCCTTATCCACTTTCCTGGCACACCTTCCTGAGGTCCTGCATCTTCTTGGTGCACTCTATTCAGGTTGGAGGATCAGGCTCTTCTGCTGTTCTCAGCCACTTCTATCCATGTTGTCTTAACTAGAGATTGTCTTCTTTCTCCCATTCCTGGAAGTGTTCGCCTCATTTCAATCCTTCAGATCTCACGGCAGGACATTGATGTAAAAGTGAGAGACCAGGGGAGCAGACTCGCCAGAACTTCTTCCATTCCCGTGATTGCTGCAAATCCAAGTGTTAGTCACCCATGGAAAGGTCTCCCGATTGAGAAATTCTACCCACCCTCCCTGATTGGTTGGGGCAGGAGGATGGCAATTGTAAAGCTCACTCCTTCACCAATCTGCTACTGATCTCACTAATTGGTAGCTCACTAAATGTTGGACTTTAACCTGGTGTTGTGAGACTTCTTACTGTGCTCACTACTTGGCCAGGGACAAAGTTGAAAAAAGTTTGAGAAAAATTACAGGTCAGTAAAAGGTCATTAAATGGTCAGTAGGCTCAACATTCAAAAGTATATGTTTAATAGAAATTGAGATGGTTTTCGTTACATTTTGTTAATTTTAGGAGAAAAGGCCATACATAAACTTACACAATGGTTGTTCACGTCCTGCCATCGCTGTCAGCGAGAACGGAGAATTTAGCGCTCGGCCAAATCTCCGTTCACGACAGCAGGACCTGAGCATCCCTGGGCGAGGTCGCAGAATCCAGCCCAATATATATCCAATGTATTCAACAGTGTAAAATTGCTTCACAAATATCTACCTTCCTTCAGTAACCTAGGAAATAAAAGTACTCAATGATCAAAAAGCACACAAACGCTCTCTGCATCTCATCTTATTCAGTAAGAAACGTGCACAAAGGTTAAAGTTCACATGTGAATAGGAGTATTCAGATCACATGTTCAAAGATAGTGGCTATTATTCATTTTTCTATTTAGGTGTCAGAAATGCAATTAATTATAACTGGATTCCCAATTCACCCCAAGTAGTTAATGGCTAATGTATTTAGCAGCACTGTTGTAAGGTTCAAAACAAGGTAAAAGCTTTCAAAGGAAAAAAAAAAATTTGCATTTATATTGCACCTTTCATGCTCTGACAAGCTCCAAAGTACTTCACAGCCAATTAATTTTGAAGCATAGTTACTGTTGCTATGGAGGCAAACCATCAGGACTGCAGTTAACCACACTATCAAATTCAGGTTTTGAAATGGATGAATGGCAACTTCCTGTAATAGTTCAGTGTTGGCAAAAGGTGAAGCTACCTAATTCAATTCATATCACCAAGGCCAAAATTTTACCGCCTTGCCTGCCCCAGAATCGGGGTGGGTGAGGCTCGCAGAACGGAATTTTTCATTGGCCTTGGGCGGGATTTTACGAGCCTCGCCCGAGCTGCAATATTCCAGCAAAACCTGGCACAAGCTGGAAGAACAACATCCAATCTTCCAATTGGACATGTTGCAGCCCTCAGGACACAACGTTCAGTTCGACAACTTTGCCAACACCCCCACACACTTTCCATGCAACCTCCATGCCGAATTAATGCCAACCCATGCCCTCACCTACACCTTAGCCCTTTTATTTCTACGCCAACTCATCAACTGTCCAACCATGGGCAAACCTCAGGAGTCATGTTGAGATTAAATGAAATAAAGGTATAAATATGTATTAGACCATCAGCCTTCATTAAAAAACACTCACATTCACAAAAGCCCATTCACAACTTTTACATCTTCTCCAGTGCTTAATCTCTTATTTAAAAATAACAAATTGGCAGCATAGTGGCACAGTGGTTACCACTGCTGCCTCACAGTGCCAGGTACCTGCGTTTGATTCCAGCTTTGGGTGACTCTCTGTATGGAGTTTGCCAGTTGTCCCCGTGGATCTCCTTCAGGTGCTCTGGTTTCCTCTCACAGTCATGGTTTTTGCATGGGGTTCTGGGGATGGGGTGGGCCTGGGTGGGATGCTCTTGCTGAGAGTCAGGGTAAATTGCTTCTTTCTGTTTTGTAGGGATTCTATGATCTATCATCTTCATAACTCCATATCAAAGACAGCTAATAGTTAATCCTTCAATAAGCTCTTCAAGCTGTCATTCAAACTGTGAGCTTAAAACCCCTTATTGAAATAATTATAGCTTGGGAAAATCAAACAAGAATTTATAATTTGCCCTCAGCAAAATGTCAACAAACAGGTAATGTAACTGCCAAAACAGTAGTTTTTCCAACTACTGCTGACACCAGCAACCTGTTTTATTATAAAGAGTTGGAAATTAAAATGACTTTGCATAAGGACAATTAAAAAGGCTTTGTCCGCCCTTAAGGGAGTCTTTTCCTCTGCTCCACAAATTTCCGACTCCCACATTGCAGGTGAAGGCCCTTGCTACAGGAAAAATTCAGAATGGAATCCAAATGGTCCTGCTGGGTTCCAGTTTCCCTCATGTGTGAGTCATGCCCCACCCCCTTTCGCTATTGGTAAAATCGGATCTATTGGAAATGAGGCGGACTTCCACATCTGGGTCTCACCCACCATTTCGGAAGCTTGACAGAGTCTCCAGAACTCCGCAAAAATATGAACCAGTCTGTGTACCTGGATGTCAGAGTTCGAATTTGTAATTATGAACTATATTGTGTTTGTGGCCTTTAAGTAGTTCATTGAGAAGGTCAAAATGTTTGGTGACATGGGGGGTGATGTATTCCATAAATCTGATAAATGAATCATTTAGTTCTAAATTCACTTCAAATCTATTCACCTTGTGGAATCAATTGAAGGAGCAGCAATGTGACAGGTATAATTTATCCAGTTATCCAGCTTCTCAAATGAATGTCAAAACTCTGACAATTATATAATTTTACCCAAATGACCCAAGTATAAAGTACCCAAATGACCCAAGTATAAAATTTTACCCAAATGACCCAAGTATAAAGTAATTGTGAGATTCAACCTAAAGAGCTCATTTTTTCTTTTGTTACTTTTGAATATAATTATTTACCATGAAAACAAAATATAAAAAGTTTAAATGATAAATAATGCAGCAGAACAGATTGGTGCAACAATGGTAAAGTTTCATGTTGTTGTGGTAATTCTGCAAAGGTTAGGTTTTGGGCACATATATTTTTTTAGACAACAATACTACTGACTGAATCTGGTGTTAAATCTACAACAGTGTCTGAGAGTAAAATCTCTGTAGTTGAGTTTCTATTAAAACACTAAGCTGTCTCCTCAAGTCATTGACCAAGTCATTGCATAAAGCTCGGCATTTGATGTTATAACTGAAAAAGTTTGAGTTCTAAATCAGTTCCTTTTTTTATAGTCTGGTTCACTTTTTGAAGCAATTTTAAGTGAGAGAGGCCTTAATGCAGTGTGGGACGGGTGGAGGGAATTGAAGGAAAGTAGGGAGCTCATCAGCAACATGGGAAGAAAAGGAGGTAGGGAGGGAAGTGAGGGAAGGTGCGAAGAAGAGAGGGAGCAATGAGAATGAGTGCGTGAAGAATGGGAGGGAAAGAGGAAGGCAAGGAAGAAAGATGGAAGATCAACGCTCTAAATGGCTGCAGAAAATGCATCTTATTTTACGCTGGCGATTGCAAGTTATGATTGTATGGAGACAAGGGGTTGTTTCCATGCACTGATAACTCAGCTTCTGCATCCATCTGATCTGGGACCAATGTGAGCAACCCATCTGGAATGTATCGCATTTTGGGCACAAACTGATGTTGGCACTTTCTTTTAGGTGGATCTGTCAGCTGAAGAAGAGTTTTGGGGCAATGAGATCAACCATGAGCATTGTAGTCAATGCTACTGCTGATCAGACACCATAGATTCTCTCCTAGGCTTGTGGTATTATGTAAATCGCACAGTGCTCACACTGGTCCTTATCTGTCAGATATTTAAGGGTGGTGTTCCCACTTTGGGTGCAATGGCAATCTCGGTACAAACTGCACTCAATATCGCTGGTTTTCGGAAACAAAGCTATGATTCAAGAGCGGCACAGTGGCACATTGGTTAGCACTGCTGCCTCACTGCGCCAGGGACCCAGGTTCAATTCTGGCCTTGGGTGACTGTTTGTGTAGTTTGCACTTTCTCCCCGTGTCAGCGTGGGTTTGCTCCGGTTTCCTCTCACAGTCCAAAGATGTGTGGGTTAGGTTGATTGGCCATACTAAGTTGACCCTAGTGTCAGGGAGATTAGCAGAGTAAATGTGTGGGGTTACGGGAATAGGTCCTAGGTGGGATTGTGGTTGGTATAGACTCAATGGGCTGAATGGCCTCCTTCTGTACTGTAGGGATTCAATGATTCTCCCCCAATGTCACTTGTGCAACAGCACACATAAAATCCTCCATGAATCAATGAAATTAGGTAGAGTAATAGAAAGCAATTATTTATCATACTTGAATTTAAAAGTTCCTTAAGAGTGATAATCCAATGCAGTTTTATTAATACACCTGAAAATGGGTTTATCATTAAATATAAGCATTCTTGGTAAGTATCTAGTCCTTAACATGTGAGTAACTGCATTTCAAATCACCAAAACTGACCTTAGAAAGCTACACAGAACCATTTACTGGTTTCATTAGTGTACACTATTCAGGTTCTCGATCTTCCAATCCAGCCTATCATGGGAATCATTTCAGATGGGACGGATAATTTGACGGACCAGCAAAGTGTCCATTGACCTCAGGTGGGCATTTCTGGCCCTGGGGAACTGCAGGCCCCAAAATCCTCCCCCTTAGTAAATTAAATATCTTTTAAAAAAATAAACATTCCACTCGTGTTTCTGCCTAAAAAAAACATGAACTTATTTTGAAAAATCTCAAACAACCACAAATGGGTGCAATCAGTGGAAACTCACTTCCTAATTAGTCTGATGTGGGGCCATGGCCTGTTTTGAGTGCGGGCCCATCTTCTAGTCTAATGCTTTTTAAACCAGTGTTAGAGATTTTGGAAACTTATGCTCAATGTAACTTATGTTTAAAATGCTGCCATCTCTTACACTGATTTGGATGATTTCAGGTGGTGGAAACCTATATACACACACATACCCCACATGTATACATTTACTGACATACAGACATGCACATATGTGGGGGTAAGTTTTCCAGCCCCGTCCACCCCGGGAATCATCACAGGAGGGACAGACAATTTGACGGACTATTTAAAGGTCCGTTGACCTCAGCCATGAATTTCTGGTCTCAGGATGGGCGCAACCAGAAAATCTTACCCATAAATATATATAAAACTATATAATCTACAATGGAAGTATTTCAAACAATATCTGTAATTGGCTATATGTGGGATTTTGAAGTGATGTGAACTGTCAATACAGTCTTTCAATAAACAGCTGTGAGGTTAACTGATTTTACACCACCCCATTTGAAAACATCATTAGCAAGATAGGTTTGAGAATATCTCTATGTTCAATAACAAAGGATCGCACAGACAAAGTGCTTCCTGAGGCACAAGGATCGGAATTCCACTATTTTTTTGAAAACACTGACAATTAAAAGCCTTAGGATAGACTCTGTTTTTTATGCATCAATCACATTGGACCACCCACATTCAGAATCATCTCTCTTTAGCAATGAGGCTTGTGTCTTTTTCTTCACAAGATCATTCCAGCAATCAGCTGCTGTTGCTTTTGGCTTCAGCACCAGCCATTGGAGTGAGCCTTAGATATGATTTCTTCCTTCGTTGGATGACATTAATCATCAATTAATCATACAACATTACCATTGCTGCTCGAGCCAATGGCAAATTCTCATGAAGAATTGCACAAGAACAAAGGGACCAAAAAGCCTGCCTTGATTAAGTTCAGCAAAATAATAAAAATGAGCGTAAAGCAATCGAACCTGCTTTTCAGTTTTGTCTAATTCCTTTCTGTCTAAAACAGTGAGTAAAAACTGCAAAACTGTCATAAGATCTTTTATGTTTAGCTGAAGAGGCAAGTTAGGCCACCTTTTAAATACAATCAACTCAGGTTTAGTTCCAGTTAATCATTATCCCCAATTTTAATGGCAAGCAATTAAAAGAATGTCTTGAAACTATATATGTTGGTGCAGCTAATGTTCCCTATAAAACATATCGATGAATCATAGATAATTGTTGAAGTAATATGAAGGTGTAAATGGAAAATAAAATGTACATATTTTTCAGGTTTGGATAAAAGCTTTGGCAGGAATGTATTAAATTATTTTTGATTGCATCTATCTGTATTTATATTTAGACTATCAACAATACATTTATAACATAATGCCAAGTAGTGGTGTGCTCAAAAGATGTTGTCATTCATAATGTGTTCTCTTTTTCATGCACCATTTTAATTGGATCATAAGATAATTTATCTTAAAACCATCTGTAAAATTCTCTCGCTCTTTTTCCTTCCCTTCACTGTGTTATCACCGCACTCAGAGCTGGACACAACACTGGGGCCAATCTAGTGTTTTATTAACATTAAGATGACCTTCTTGGTGTTGTATTTTATTCCCCTCTTTGAAAAGCCTAGGATACTGCATGATTTATCAACCATTCTCTCACCCTGTCCAGCCACTTTCAATGACTCATGGGCATATACATCCAAGACCCTCTGCTCCTACACCCCCTTTGGTTGTATCCTCCATTTTTTATTGTCTCTCCATGGATATGAAAATGAATTTGGGCAGAGATTTGAGGGGAAGATACAACTTCTGAAAATGGATACAATTTCAGTCACATTACACTGGCTGTGCCCCAAAACATGCCACCTCATTATCTTTACAAGTATTGCTTTTCTGATTTTTCCAGCGAACCACTTCCCTCAGACTCACTCCTTCCCTCAGTTTTGCACACAAATTGTATGACTGGCCAACAATTTCTCAACAATGTTGTAAAATAATTAGATTTCTAGGGATGGTACGATAGCACGGTGGTTAGCACTGCTGCTTCACAGTGCCAGGATCCCGGGTTCGATTCCTGGTTTAGGTCACTGTCTGTGTGGAGTTTGCATGTTCTCCCCGTGTCTGCGTGGGTTTCCTCCGGGTACTCTGGTTTCCTCCCACAGTCTGAAAGATGTGCTGGTTAGGGTGCATTGACCTGAACAGGTGCCGGAGTGTGGCGACTAGGGGAATTTCACAGTAACTTCATTGCAGTGTTAATATAAGCCTTACTTATGACTAATAAATAAACTTTTTATAAATTCATGGGAGACATTTTTGAGGGAATTTTAACTTACATGTATAAACCAGGGAGACATGCTGGCTTTGGGCCTATGGGAATGCAACAGACTGGGGTCACCAGTGACATTATTAGGTAATTATGGTATGGGAGGAGGATCCCTGCAGGATTTTTTGTGTCAGAGGCCACGAGTTAGATCAGTTGTGGTGGATAGCAGTATTGGTTCCAGAAGGCTTTGTAAAATATTAGCAATTACTGCAGGAAACCAAATCTTAGCCCATAAGGTCTCTCCATGAGATCTAACCTTCCACAGAATCCCCACAGTACAGAAGAAGGCCATTTGGCCCATCAAGTCTGTACCGACCACAATCCCACCCAAGCCATATCTCTGTAATCTTTATTTACCCTGCTAATCTCCCTGACACTAAGATCAATTTAGCATGGCCAATCAACCTAAACCCGCACATCTTTGGACTTTGGGAGGAAAACAGAGCACCCGGAGGAAACCCATGCAGACACGGGGAGAAAGTGGAAACTCCACACAGACAGTGACCTGAGGCTGGAATTAGGAACCTGGCACTGTGAGGGAGCAGTGCTAACCTCTGTGCCACCGTGCCGCCCCTTGTTTCATCACTTTATCTATAGGCAATCAATACTCAATGATGTTGATTATATAGTGTCAAAGGTTAACTTCACAAAATTCAGGCTGATTTGTTGTGTCATTATTGTCAATACTATGTGATTAACATGAGATGTCATTATTTCTACCCATATTCTATGCGAGATAAAGCACGAGTCATTTTCTTTGGAAAGAAAAGTGTTCAAGCTCCTGGAGCAATTTAGTGCAGGTCTGCTTGGCCACATCCCTTAAAACGCAGCCCACTTCAATTGTCCTGTCTCTGCTGCTCTGGCTGTGTGGTGACTGGGGAATTGTCTTAGGCACTTCTCGAGGGCATGGAAATTGGTTTGCATAGCACCCCCTTTTTGTCACTAGTTGGATTAATAAAGTCGGCACGTGGGGAGCAGCAAGCATGCACTCAATCCCAGCCACAAGTGTACTGCCTGCCTTGCACAAAGGAATATGTGCCTGTCCCAAGGAAAGAACTGGAAACCCGAAAGCCGGGCTCCCCTGTGCCACGTGCATGTGATGTCATTGACAGGCTTGGCTTGCATTTGGGTGGGGAGCAATCTGGGAGAGGTTGCAGGACCAACGGGGACCCGGTAAATGGTTCCTGCCGGGGTACACACAGGTAAGTGCAGCCTCCCAGGAGAGCGGAAGGGTCACTTTAATTGGTTTAACCAACATTGTTTATAATCTTCGGTGGTTTTTGAAGTCAACCAATTTCCTCTTCAGACATTAGAATTAGTGTTAGAATTAGACTTAATCAGTAACTTTTTAGTTTCCATTTACCTCTTAGAAAAATAGTTTTGTTGTTTTTTTCAGAGCTGCCTTCTTTGCTTTATTGCGGAGAGGCCACCCAAGTTTCAACTTGCCTCAAGTGAAAAAAAATCACCATGATTTCATTTTTAAAAGAAAACATTATTTTGTGCATTTAAGAATCAGGCAGAGAAGAATCTCTATTTCATTTTTGAAAATATCACAACAGAGATAACAAATCTAGAAGAGTTGGTTTCAAAAGTGGGCTTGGGCCTAATGTTGTGTCTCTGATGGACAGCGGTGTTTATTCTACAGGGAATACTGCTGAATTATTATGATTTGCAAAATAGATTTAACAACTACCACAACAATTCAAGTACTGAAGTGACCAAAAAGGCTTCCCTGTGTTTTAAAAGTATTTGTAAATTTTTCTCATCGACAAATTATTATCTTTCGCCCAATGAACAAGCAGCAGTCTTTTTTGCTGTGCTTCTGCCAATCTTCTCCTGAAGCTATAATGGTGAACTGAGAGAATCTCTGAAGAAATTCCCACTAAAAATAAGTGAAGCCATTGTTAAATGCCTAATTTGGCACTGAGTAATAAAATGATCACCATTCTTGGAATTCTATTGCATTCTGAACTTAGCTTCCCATCCTCGCAATCACAAAAAGCACCTACTTACTGCCCGTAATATTAACTACTGAAACCCTGGCCTTGAATTTAAGTCCTCACAATTGGTGGAAACCAGGATAGGAGGGCAGTTAAAATAGACCAGTGGAATTGTCCACTCCTTTCCTACTTAGACATCAAAGATACCCAGTCCAGAGGGGCGATCCAGACTCCTGGCCCAGATCTGATCCACTAATATATCTGTTACCGCATCACATTATCAGGGAGCCCTGGAAGTGGTCATTTTCTGAAAAGTATTGAAAATATGTGCCTCAGAAGCAGTACAGATACTTCTGCTTGAAGAGGGCAAACTCACTTTAAATATGTTTCCATGATGTTGGACATCCCACCCTTCCAAACAGTGGCATGTCCGTCAGCGATAGCAATGTGTGGTTAGATCACCTATAGGATTCAAATGAGGCTTGTTGTGAGTGATGCGCATCAATTGGACACGAGGCACAAAGATTCGGTAAAAGAAGGCTTTTATTAACTAACAATGGAACTATCAGAACTTTAACACACTATCCCAGACTGAAGGGGTCCCGCCCGAGCAGGGGGTCTTGTACCTCTCCCAGGAGGCGGAGCCCGACTGGGATGTGCCACAACAGTAACAACCACAGGTGTATCAATCCCACCCTAGCCCAACAACAACATTAGAACAACCCAACAACAACATTAGAACAATCCCACAGTGGGAACCAACGATGGTTCACCACATTCACCCCTCCTTTGAGAACAAAGGCCGGCGGGGTACAAAAACAGACTAAAATGTCAACAGATTATAAGTTCAGACGGTCTGGAGGACCGCACCGTCATTGTGACCTCCTCAATACCGGCGGTGACACCGGAGTAGGTGCTTGCGGTGGCGTTCTCCCCAAAACAGCGTCCAGCTGTTCTCCCACGGACTCACAGGCCGGTTGACCCTGATGAAACGGTAGTGTAGGGGATCCCGATACATTCTGCGATGGCGACGATCTCTGGGGCTCAGGCAAGCTGTGCATTGGAGTAAAACTGTTAAGCATTGGTCCCGATGCTGTCCGCGCCACGTCCGGGGGAGAAATAAGGGATAAGGGATTCGTCACTGGGGGTATGGGAGCGACAGGAGTTGCTACGTCCCCTGCGGGCGCCAGGTCTCGGATCGAGACTGTGTCCTCTCGCCTGTCAGGATATGCCACATAGGCATACTGAGGGTTGGCGTGGAGGAGGTGGACCTGTTCGACCAAGGGGTCGGACTTGCGGGCCCTTACATGTCGCCGCAGGAGGACGGGTCCTGGGTATGTCAACCAGGCTGGTAAAGATATCCCCGAGGAAGACTTCCGAGGGAATGAGAAAATCCTCTCATGGTTGCCGTACACAGGAGGGAGCGAATGGAGTGAAGCACATCAGGGAGGACCTCCTGCCAACGGGAGACTGGAAGGCCTTTGGACTTCAGCGCCAATAGGACAGCCTTCCAGACATTAGCATTCTCTCGTTCCACCTGTCCATTACCCCTAGGGTTGTAACTCGTGGTCCTACTAGAGGCAATCCCGTATGAGAGCAGGAATTGCCTCAAGTCATTACTCATGAACGACGAGCCCCTGTCGCTATGGATATAGCTGGGGTACCCGAACAGGGTAAAAAGATCACGGAATGCCTTGATCACCATGGCAGCCGACGTGTCCGCGCAGGGGACAACAAACGGAAACCGGGAGTACTCATCTATTATGTTCAGAAAGTACACGTTCCGATCTGTTGAGGGAAGGGGCCCCTTAAAATCCACACTCAGCCTCTCGAAGGGGCGAGTGGCCTTGACCAAATGTGCCCAGTCAGGTTGGTAAAAGTGCGGTTTGCATTCCGCGCAAATCCGACAGCTCCTTGTCACCGACCTGACGTTCTTGACCGAGTAAGGCAGGTTGCGGGCTTTGACAAAGCGGTAGAGCCGAGTGACCCCAGGATGGCACAGGTCATTATGGCGGGCGTTCAAGCGATCCTCCTGCATAGTAGCGCATGTTCCATGCGAGAGGGCATCCGAGGGCTCATTGAGTTTCCCTGGACGATACATGATATCGTAGTTATAGGTGGAGAGTTCAATTCTCCACCGCAAGATCTTATCATTCTTGATCTTGCCCCTCTGCGTGTTGTTGAACATGAACGCCACGGACTGCTGGTCCGTGATCAGGGTGAACCACTTTCCCGCCAGGTAATGGCGCCAGTGTCCGACGGCCTCCACAATGGCCTGGGCCTCCTTTTCCACCGCTGAATGCCGAATTTCGGGGCCTTGGAGGGTGCGGGAAAAAAACGCGACGGGCCTGCCCGCCTGGTTTAGTGTGGCGGCCAGGGCGAAATCAGATGCATCGCTTTCCACCTGAAAAGGGATGGATTCATCTACCGCGTGCATCGTGGCTTTCGCGATGTCGTGTTTCAATTCCTTGAAGGCCAATTGGGCCTCTGGCGGGAGTGGAAAAGTCGTGGACTTAATAAGCGGACGGGCTTTGTCCGTGTAGTTGGGGACGCACTGCGCATAATAGGAGAAGAAGCCTAGGCATCTTCTCAGTGCTTTTGCACTAGCGGGCAAGGGAAGTTCAGCAAGGGGGCGCATACGGTCTGGATCAGGGCCAATGACCCCGTTATCCACCACGTATCCCAGGATGGCTAACCGGCGCGTACGGAATACACACTTCTCCCTGTTGTAGGTCAAATTCAGGCGAGATGCAGTGCGTAAAAAGTTCTGGAGATTTGTGTCATGGTCCTGCTGATCACGGCCGCAGATGGTGACATTATCCAGGTACGGGAAGGTAGCCCGCAACCTGTTCTGGTCCACCATTCGGTCCATAGCACGCTGGAAGACCGAGACCCCATTGGTGACACCAAATGGAACCCTAAGGAACTGATACAAACGACCATCCGCCTCAAAGGCCGTGTAGTGTCGGTCCTCTGGGCGGATGGGGAGTTAGTGATAGGCGGACTTAAGGTCTATGCTGGAGAACACCCGGTACTGCGCAATCTGATTGACCATATCAGATATGCGCGGGAGGGGATACGCATCCAGCTGCGTATATCGATTAATGGTCTGACTGTAATCAATGACCATCCGGGGTTTGTTCCCGCTCTTGACCACCACAACCTGTGCTCTCCACGGACTAACACTGGGCTGTATGATCCCTTCTTTGAGGAGTCGCTGAACCTCAGATCTGATGAAGATCCGATCTTCAGTGCTGTAACGCCTACTTTTAGTAGCGATGGGCTTGCAGCCTGGTACCAGATTCTGAAATAAAGAGGGTGTGGTGATCTTTAACGTAGAAAGATTGCAGGCGGGGCGCTTTGGACAATTTGGAGACTGCAGCTGTTCCCCCACTGTCAGCGAAGGGAGTGGCCCACCGTACTGTAGGATCACACTCTTCATGTGGACCATAAAGTTTAGTCCGAGGAGAATTGGTACGCAAAGATGCGGCAACACAAGGAGCCTGAATCGCTCGTAAATTGTGCCTTGCACTTTCAAAGTTACCACACAACGTCCTAGCACAGGGACAGACCGGGACCTTGATGCCATAGAGATTGTCTGTTTGGCAGGTTGAATCTGGAGTCCACACCTCTTCACAGTGTCAGGGTGAATAAAGCTCTTAGTGCTCCCGCTGTCAAACAGACAATAAATTGCACGAACATTTACCTGTATATCCATCATCGAACAATCAAGCCTGTGATGCTTAGCCTGGTCCAGGGTGATCGACGCCACCGTTGGTCCGTGAACGTCACTGCAGGCAGCTGAGGTCGATGCTGAGGACCCCTGCTGGTCGCTCATGGTCATCGTCGACCAAAATGGCCGCCCCCATGAATCGCACATGGGTGAGGGCGCCAAACGTAGCGACTCCTGGTGGTCATCCTCCTCCGACTCCGTCGACCGCAATGGCGTCGTCCTGGACTTGCACGTGGACGAACCCCGTGAGTACTTCGACGACGATGGTGATGATCCCCGTTCCGAAAGGTCACAGGCCGCACTGCCGTTCTTGGGCTTCGATCTGCACACCTTCGCATAATGCCACTTTTTACCGCATAAGGTACAGACTACCGCTTTAGCGGGACACTATTGTCGTGGATGTTTGGCTCCTCCGCAGAAGTAGCACCGCGGGCCGCATGGGGCTGCAGCCGTCGTCTGGTCCACATGGGAGCACGCCATAACACTGCACTTCGAGCCCGTGGGGCGAGGAGGGATTTGCGACTGCTCCTGCCACATTGTCTCCACGTGGTCCTCCGGATACAGGACCAAACTCTTCGAAGCCGCCTCAAGCATTTCAGCTAATTCCATAGCTTGGGTCAGGTTGAGATTTCCCTTTTCTCGCAGCTTGAGACGGATGTATGAAGACCCGACCCCGGCCACAAACGCATCTCGGGCGAGGTCGTACATGTACTGCTCAGCCGACACAGCTTTGCAGTCACTGCCCCTGGCTAGCTGCAAGAGCTCATTGGCGTAATCCTCCATGCTTTCGCCCGACTGCCGACGTCGTGTAGCGAGGAGGTAACGAGCGTGGATCTCGTTAGGAGGTTTCGTATAGCGCTTTTTTAAAAGCTCGAGGGCCCTCGGGTAAGTGGTGGCCGCACGGATCGCGAGGTAGACTGTGTCGCTTACCCTCGCATGGAGGACCCGGAGTCTGTCATCATCTGTGGTGACCGCTGCGGAGGCTGCTAGGTAATCTTCAAAACACTTCAGCCAGTGGTCGAAGCTGTTAGAAGCGCCCACCGCAGGTGGATCTAGCGTCAGACGTTCTGGCTTTCGGATTTGCTCCATACTCTCCTTTCTTTTTTTCCTTCCGTCGAGAGTTTAATGTTAGTTAATAAAATTGATGCGCATCAATTGGACACGAGGCACAAAGCTTCGGTAAAAGAAGGCTTTTATTAACTAACAATGGAACTATCAGAACTTTAACACACTATCCCAAACTGAAGGGGTCCCGCCCGAGCAGGGGGTCTTATACCTCTCCCAGGAGGCGGAGCCCGACTGGGATGTGCCACAACAGTAACAACCACAGGTGTATCAATCCCACCCTAGCCCAACAACAACATTAGAACAACCCAACAACAACATTAGAACAATCCCACAGTGGGAACCAACGATGGTTCACCACAGTGAGGTGTTGGTTACAGATCGGTATGCCTTAAGGAAGTCTCCGTAGTCTTCTGTAGGTTGACTGTGAGTCTTTATTAACTATTTTTACATGTACAGCAAAGGACACAAACTAAGAGGTGTCTCCATGCCGAGGTCTACACAGGCCTCTGCTCAACACTGCACTAACACCTGAGTTTGGGTCATGTGTCTTCTTGCATCTCTCTGTGGGTGGTACTGTACTCATTCTCACATTAACATTATGTGTGCCAGACCCTTATACTGCAAGGCTGAAGGTTCGGGTCTTGTGTCTGTAATATTGGGCAGGCACACCAATCACTTAGCCCATTGACTGGTCTATGTTCTCCTGGATATGAACATCAGCCCCTCTGCTCAATAGCAGACATCACCAGACTTACAGTACAGCTGATATCTAAGGCCATGACAAAACAATGCAGAAAACAAGACGATGAATCGTTTCAGGAATAGTGTTCTAATCTTACAATTCATCAAACACGTGTTTGATAAGAAATCAGTACCTACTCACAGTTCACTGTTTGTATGATTTATTGATTGCCTTATGGGCAGATCAGAACAGAACCAAAAACATCTGTTTGACTTAATTTCTCACAAGTACATCTCAGCAGTGCCAGATGATTGCTACCTAACCTCAAGCCTAGAGTCTCCAAGTCATTGGATAGACAATACAATGGGTGGAATTTTCTCCATAAAAAAACTGAAGTGTCACAACGATGAGAATAATGGAGCGATCCACACCGGACTCTAAGGCATGCTCTGCACCATAATCTTCCCACACTCAGTCATGTTTTTGGAGAGTTGGGAGTTTCACGCCAGCACTTGGAGGGGCCTAAACATGCCAGTGAGTCTGGCTTCAAAGAGCTCGGGCATCATTTTGCAAGGGCTTCCTGATCTCACAGTGCACAGTCACCCCAGCAAGATCAGGACCAACCCCGCCCCTCCCCCACCATTGGCCTCACCCCCTCTTCAACATAGGTCATCAGCACCAACATCGGGACCTTCCCGATGGGCCACCTTGCCTGACCCTCCCTTCATAGCCGCCCCGTCATAGTCCCCCGATCATATCAAGCCCCGCCCTGCCCTCCCCCACAGCAAGGTGGAAAAAAAACCCCGAGTATTGAATTGTAGCATTTGGTGAAGGGGCAACATGAAGGGTCAACAGTGTTAGACTTTCATCTTGAGCAACACAATTCTAAAACTTACCTCAGAGAAAGAACCTTTTTTTTCAATATTTAAGCCCAACTTCCTTCTACTGTTCTGCAGACAAGCCAATGGATGCCAATAAGGAACTAGTATCTTAAAACAAAGGCAAAATACTGCAGATGCTGAAATCTGAAACAAAATCAGGAAATGCTGGAAAATCTCAGCAGGTCTGACAGGAGGGTCATCCTGACTCAAAACGTTGGCTCCATTCTCTCCCCACAGATGCTGTCAGACCTTACTAGTATCTTAAGGATTTGTACTTTGAGACTAATTAAATTATTTCATAGCCATAGAGGAGTACAGCAAAGAAAAGGACCTTTGGCCCATCACATCTATGCCAATCAAAGACAAAACAACTAACTATTCTAATCCCATTTTCCAGCACTTGGGGCCCATAGTCTAATATGCCTTGGCATTGCAGGTGTACATCTAAATACTTCTTAAATGTAATGAGAGTCTATGCCTTCACCACCTTTTCAAGCAGTGAGTTCCAGACTAGCAATTTCCTAATTCTAACCCTAAAATATTAATCCTAACCCTCAACCCTAATCCTAAAACCCTAACTCTAAAGCCTTAATTCTAAAAGAGTAAGCCTAATGCTACAACCTTAATCCTAAAAGCCACTCCGGAAACCCGAACCCTAAAATTAGCTAACCAATGCATGAAAGAGAATGAGTTGGAACACTGACATGTTTCAAAATGTCTATGCAACCTAACAAAATTGGAACAAGACAGGAAAAAAAACTGCTTTGATTCTATTGCATAAATAAGGACCTGAAGACAAAATGCAACTGTGCTTTGCCTGCATTTAAAACTGAACTGCGTTGGAATAAGTTCTTCACAACATTTAATTCATCCAATTTTTAATAGATACCTTTCTACTGCAGGGGTGGCACAGTGACCCACATTGCGCCAGGGACCCACATTCAATTCCGGCCTTGGGTGACTGTCTGTGTGGAGTTTGCACTTTCTCCCCGTGTCTGCGAGGGTTTCCTCCGGGTGCTCCAGTTTCCTCCCAAAGTCCAAAGATGTGTGGGTTAGGTTGATTTGGCCATGCTAAATTGACCCTAGTGTCAGGGGGATTAGCAGGGTAAATGTGAGGTTACGGGGATAAGGCCTGGGTGGGATGTGGTCGGTACAGACTCGAAGGGCCAAATGGCCTCCTTCTGTACTGTAGGGATTCTATGATTCTTAAAATAAAGGGTTTCTAAAATATGAACAAGATCTCCCGAGACATGAGATGGAGCAAAATTGAACCGACACATTACACCATATAATTAGGGAGATTCTCTGCAAGCCAACGCCTATTGAAGATGATTAAAGAGGAATTTGGCAGCTGACTGGAGTGCAGGAAAGGAAAGGTATCAATTAATTAAAAGTTCTCGTCTTAATAATAATCCAGACCTTTAGAACTGCTTGACGACACTGAAGGGCTGATTGAATAAGTCTCCACAATTATCTGCAGTTTAATTTTCAAATGTTACTGCCTCATGCAATCTGAGTGCTCCACAACAGACTTAATCCATTGATGATTCGGAGTCAACTCCAGACATAAAACTAATAAAGTGGCTCTCAGGTAACTGGCTTGCTTAATCATTCATTTCTAGTCATCTGGAATTCAGAAGCTGAATCAAATGTGAAATCACCTGAAATGTAACATTCCTGTGAGGCATTTTCTTAGGGTTATGTCTGAAAATCATTGTAATGTGATTGGTGAGACAGTGTCATATCTTTCCATCAACCATACAATCAGACTGTGTAAAATTATTTTACAAAATAATGAACAACAGTGCTCTTTTAACAAAATAGAATAGATCCAAGTTGCACAAAGCAATGCTCCCCAGCTCTGAACAGATTTGCCCGCGTCATTTTTTTTCTCGCATTCATACACCTTACGGAAAGACATCAGCATCTGCATCAGTGCTGGCACAACACCACTGCAAGAAAAAAGGACCTTTACATTTCTTTGTGTTACAGTGGAAAACACTTTATTTCAAACTAGCAATGATTTATTTCCAGTTGTTCTTTAAACAATCGGATACATTATGCACTAGAAGACTTGTTGCTCCTCTTAGCTTATGAATAAGAAAAAGCAATTTTCATGAAAGTTTTTTTTTCTGGTTCACTCTTACATCTCGTGGACATTACGAACTGCCATCCTAAATCTGCGGCTGCAGTAACAAATTAAAATCTATTCAAAATGCTCATTTTAATGTGGAGAGTCACCTTGGCTCATTTGAACCTCTGAGTGAGAAGGTTGTCAGTTCAAGTCAGGAGTTCAGGATCTAAGCACATAACCTAGGCTACAAGCAATTAGACAATGCAATAGACTAAGCATTGTCCTTCCACCCAATCCCTTCGCTTTGTAAGAATTGTTGCCATGAATAATTTGAAAATGGGAAAACAATCATATTGGCCATACAAAATGTTCACTTCAATCTGAAGTAAATTACTGATCAGAGGAGGGTGCTGAACCAGCAATGCCACACAAATACCCCTCACTTTAAAGGGTTTCAAATAAACTCCGCAGAGTATGGGAGTGTCATACCATACTTTGGGTAAAACATTAAAGGTGCATATCAAAGATCGCATGGACCTACTTAAACACAAACACGGGATTCCCCGGCTGCATTTATATCTTGAGTGACACAGAAGACAAAATAAATTACCTTTCACCTAAATGGTGTTTTGAGAAACTTACCGTGCGGAAATTGGCTACCACAGTTATTCACAGTAACTATAATTGAAATAGCAAAGGTAATTAATTAGATGAGAAACATTTTGGAATGTCCTGAGAAATGTAATAACGGACTGTCCAAGGTTGTTGATTCTGAAGCATCACCCACATACACCAATACCCACATGGTAGCACACAAACTGCTGTCGACTTAAGTGTGTAAAATGACAATTAATGCTTTACCTACCACAAATATGTCCAATCCCACCTTTCCATCACCACATATCACTTCCTACCTCATATTTTCAACAGATTTAAAAAAAGAATTCTGCCATATTCTCATTCAGACAATGCTGGTACATACGTAACTGGGGAAGCGGGGCAGGAGGGAGGGTTTCAGATATGTAATGTATTGGTACTCATTCTGGGGCAAGGGAACTTGTGGAACATGGACCAGTATATCTGAACAAAGCCACAAACAACGTTCCCACTGGGACGTTATCTAATACCGTTCGGGACTGTTTAAATTAATTCGTTAAGAGGGAGAGGAAAACCAGAAAAGAGAAGGAAAGGAAGAAATAGAAAGGAAGAAACAGAAAGGAACAGAAATAAAGGGTCAGATTCTCTGACCTCGTCAGCAGCTGGGATTCTTCAGTCCCGCTGCTGTGAATGGAGTGCCAAATACTCCATTCTCACTGGCAGCTATAGCAGGGTGTGCAAGGCCAGAGAATTCCAGCTGCGATTTTTTTTTTTAATTCACTCTTGGGATGTGGGGCTCACAGGCTGGCCAGCATTTATTGCCCATCCCTAATTTCCTTTGAACTGAGTGGCTTGCATGGCCATTTTCAGAAAGCGTCAACCACATTGCTGTGTAGCTGCATGTAGGCCAGACCAGGTAAAGACAATAAATTTCCTTCCCTAAAGGGCGTTAATGAACCAGATGGATTTTTACAACAATCAGCAATGGTTTCATGGTCATAATTTAACTTCCAGATTTTTATTGAGTAAAAGAATTTCACTATCTGACATGGAACAGAACATGACCCTGGGCCTCTAAGATTACTAGTCCAGTGACAATACCACTGCACCACCAGAACTGCAAACAGCATAAAATTAGAAATACTCCACATATTGCTGAGTCCAGATGGAGGGGGAAAAGAAAAATTGTATGTGCATCACTAACTGCAGTGTAAAGTGAGTGAGTTTATATTTATTCATTCATGGGACATGGGCGTCGCTGGCTGGCCAGCATTTATTGTCGATTGGTAGTTGCCCAAGAGTCAATCACATTGCTGTGGCTCTGGAGTCACAGTAGGCCAGCCAGGTAAGGACAGCAGATTTCCTTCCCTAAAGGACATTAGGTGAACCAAGTGGGTTATTCCGACAATCGACAATGTTTTTATGGTCATCAGTAGATCCTTAAATCCAGATTTTTTTTATTGAATTCAAGTTCAACCATCTGCCATGGCATTCGAACCTGGATCCCTAGAACATTAGCTGAGTTTCTGGATTAATCATCTAGCGATAATTCCACTAGGCCATCGCCTCCCCAATAAAAGAGGGTGAGTTGCAGGCACATGTGGGGCGGCATGGTGGCACACATTTTAGCACTGCTGCCTCACAGCACCAGGGACCCTGTCCCTGGGTCACTATCTGTGTGGAGTCTGCATGTTCTCCCTGTGTATGTGTGGGTTTCCTCCGGGTGCTCCGGTTTCCTCCCACAGTCCAAAAGATGTGCTGGTTAGGTGCATTGGCTATGCTAAATTCTGACTCAATGTACCTGAACAGGCACCGGAGTGTGGCGATTAGGGGATTTTTACAGCAACTTCATTTCAGTGTTAATATAAGCCTACTTGCGACCATAATAAATAAACTTTACTTTATGTTGCCACATGGGATAATGACATGGCTCAAACAAGGATTGGAATCTATACTCTTGGTTCATAGTCATGAATGCTGGAGAAATAAGGAGAGAGAAAGGGCCATAGCAGCTCTGATAAAAGATGATAATACAGTTCTAAATAAAAATAGCAGATACCAGATGGTTCACTGACAGAATTTATTTGGCTTGAGCTAAGGAAGAGAGGACGAGCTGTTTTTTTTTACAGAGCTCCAAGAAGTGAGAAGGAAATAGATGAGTAAATTTCTTGGAAAATTTCAAGAGAGTGTAACAAAAATTGCATGGCAGTGTTAGGAGACTTTGAATACTCATTGTAGATGAGGAAAAGCATAAATGAAGGAAGGAGAAATATTTTCAATAATATTGAAGAAGAAAACTCCTTTGATCAATGTCTCCAGTCCAACAAGAGAGGAATGTTTGAACTGGTTCTGAGAAATGTGTTAGTGAAAGCGGACTGACTTGCAGTCGGAGATCATCCAGATAACAGTGAGCACAACATAATCAGATCTCAAACAATTGTAGACTGGGAGACCAGGAAAAAGTGAAGGTTAAAAGGTTGGAGAAGAGGTCATTTCAGTGATAGGAAGGTTGGAAAAGGCGATTGCAAGGTAAGGCAGTAACAAACTATTAGAAGGTTTTCCTTTGAATAGAACATCAAAAATTAATGCACGATAGATGTCAAAGGAAATACTGTGAAAATAAAACAGAGAAAGGAGACTGATGAAACATTATAGAGGTTTATGCAGGAGAGAGCTGAAAAAGTAACTGCAGGGGGAAAAGATTAAATTCTATCCTAAAACATTTTGTAAATATGTAAGGAAGCAAAATTTGGGTCTGGAGCACCTGTATATTTGGCACGACAGGTGCTATCTCACATCCAAAATGGTGCCTGCCACATACCTGCACACTCTTAGTGTGGGGGGCACTGGATGTCATTTTGGGTAGGTCAGTAACTTGGGTGCTGGGAGCGTGCCGCTAAAAAAAAAATCATATTCATGTAGTACTTTTCAGGACCACTGGATGTTTCAGTGTTTTACAGCCAATTAAGCACTTTTGGAAAGTAATCATTGCAATCGAGTTGGCCAGCAATCGGGAGGCTTGCAGTGCGGGCGACTGTGCATGAGCTGATCTCGGCGCTGACAGATTGGCACATGTGCAGTGGCTCGCTCAGCGCTATGCTGCCACCCTCTCCAGCAGAAATAGGCCCCGCCCACCGGTTTCTGGAATGATTCATGCTCGTGTGCACTCTGCAGTGCACAGAGATTCATTTTGAAACCCCTGCTGAAAAAACCACTGTCATTTACTCCAGTTTTTATGCGAATTCGACACTTAGAATATTTTGGGGAGAATCGCCCTCATTGTGTTTAATTAGGGGTGTGTGTATGGGAATACATAACCTTCTTTATTTTTAAACTCAAAAAAGCCTGCTGTTGAATCATTTAATTGGAATACACACTCAACAGTTAGTAAACACACATTTATCTGTAAAAAATCACACTGATAATAAGCAGTAAAAGACCACTTTTATTCTGTCCATCATAGAATCATAATGTCCATGCCTGTTCTCCTGGTAACACAGTAAGAAGTTTAACAACACCAGGTTAAAGTCCAACAGGTTTATTTGGTAGCAAAAGCCACAAGCTTTCGGAGTCTTAAGCTCCTTCTTCAGGTGTAAGACTCCGAAAGCTTGTGGCTTTTGCTACCAAATAAACCTGTTGGACTTTAACCTGGTGTTGTCACACTTCTTACTGTGTTTACCCCAGTCCAACGCCGCCATCTCCACATCACTCCTGGTAACAGTCATGAGATCTATATTCTGAGCCACCAATCTGCTGTACCATCAGTAGTTGAACCAATATGAAGAACCAGTGGTAAAAGCTAGGTGATACACCATTTCTCTGGTGTACTACCTGGACATAGTGAGATCCACAAGAAATGGTACTGGACAAATTACTGGAGTTATGAAGCAATGCTTCTGCTGCCTGGACCATACTGGCAGAACCCTGCGGCATTATCCAGAGCATGAGTCATGGGTTGCTTCAGTGAAAATTGGGAAAGCCCCACTGACAGGGTTCCCACTGCCAATTAGTTATGATCACTCCATTGATAGCGGCCACTGTCCCCTCCATTGGGCAGAGGGAACATAGCCATGTCTGCCTTCTGTTGGATATATGACACCTTGTCCTGCAGAAGAAAGGTATGAGCGTGAGTGAGTGTAGTTCTATATCTTTGCGCAATGCACTTATCATTGTTGACTAACAAGTATGTGCATGTTGTGAGATGTGGGTGTGAAGCTTGAAGCAGTGCTAAGTGTGTGGGTGTGAGGTAAAGGTGAATATACAGGGTGAACCACAGTTGAGAGACTGGTAGGTTAGTGAAGGGCTGGTGGTGAATTATACAGTGTAACCAAAACTAGTGGTATAGTTTTGGGGATTTCACATTTGAGGATGAATTTACTAATGTTCACCACCCTTGTGAGGTCATTGCAGTTCTTTAGCGCTGCACCATTGGGACTACTCTTCTGGAATTGAGCTGCATATCTCCATTTTAAAATAATCATTCATGGGATATGGGCATCACTGGCTAGGTCAGCATTTATTGTCCATCCCTAATTGCCCTTGAGCAGGTGGTGATGAGCTGCCTTTTTGAATCACTGCAGTCCATGACTATATGGCCAAATTCCCCTCTAACTCGATTTTCAAGTTTGCTGACAACACCACCGTGGTGGGTTGGATTTCAAACAATGACAAGACAGAGTACAGGAATGAGATAGAGAATCTGGTGAATTGGTGCGGCAACAATAATCTCTCTCTCAATGTCAACAAAATGAAGGAGATTGTCATCGACTTAAGGAAACGTAGAGGAGAACATGCCCCAGTCTACATCAACGGGGGCGAAGTAGAAAGGGTCGAGAGCTTCAGGTTTGTAGGTGTCCAGATCACCAACGACCTGTCCTGGTCCCCCATGCTGACACTATAGTTAAGAAAGCCCACCAACGCCTCTATTTTCTCAGAAGACTAAGGAAATTTGGCATGTCAGTTATGACTCTCAACAACTTTTACAGATGCACCATAGAAAGCATTCTCTCTGGTTGTATCGCAGCTTGGTATGGCTCCTGCTCTGCCCAAGACTGCAAGAAGCTACAAAAGGTTGTGAATGTAGCCCAATCCATCACACAAACCAGCCTCCCATCCATTGACTCTGTCTGCACTTCCCGCTGCCTGGGAAAAGCAGCTAGCATAATTAAGGACTCCATGCACCCCAGACATTCTCTCTTCCACCTTCTTCCGTCAGGAAAAAGATACAAAAGTCTGAGATGATGTACCAACCGACTCAAAAGCAGCTTCTTCCCTGCTGCCATCAGACTATTGAATGGACCTACCTTGCATTAAGTTGATCTTTCTCCATACCCTAGCTATGACTGTAACACTACATTCTGCACTCTCTCGTTTCCTTCTCTATGAACATATGTTTTGTCTGTATAGTGTGCAAGAAACAATATTTTTCACTGTATGTTAATACATGTGACAATAATAAATCAAATCTGAACATCAGTGAGCCGGTTAAAGTGCTACTTGATTGCATTGTTGATTACCTTTTCCATCACTTTACTGATGATTGTGAATAGACTCATGAGGCAGTAATTGGCCAGTTTTGATTTATCCTGCTTTTTGTGTACAGAACATACCAGGATAACTTTCCACATCACCAGGTAGATGCCAATGTTGTAGCTGTACTGGAACAGCTTGGCCAGGGGCGCAGCAACTTCTGGAGCACAAGTCTTCAGTACTACTGACAGAATATTGTCAGAGCTATTCAGTGCTTTCAGCAGTTTCTTGAGGGAAGTGAATCAAATTGGCTGAAGATGGTCATCTGTGATGCTGGGGACCGCTGGAGGAGGCCGAGGCACTTATGGCTGAAGATTGTTGCAAATGCTTCAGCCATGTCTTTTGCACTGATGTTCTGTGCTCCTCCATCATTGAGGATGGGGATATTTGTAGAGCCTCCTCCTCCAGTGTTTAGTTGTCCAGCACCATTCGCAGCTCTTTGTACCAGGACAGCAGAGATTAGATTTAATCTGTTGGGAATGGGTTTGCTCAACTCTATCTATCACATTTGCTTTCGCTGTTTGGAATGCGACAAGTGCCTCAAACTGTGTGTGGTGGGTTTTGTTTGGAAAGGTTAATCAAGGAAAGCCAGCATGAATTTGTTCAAGGCAAGTCATGTCAGATTCATTTCCTAAAAGATTGATAGTGCAATATGGGATTTCTGAAAGCATTTGACAATGTGCCACACAGGAGTCTGGTTAAGCACGTGGAACAAGGCAGCATGGTTATAGAATTGGCTCAGTGACAGGAAGTATAGGTTTATGGTGAATGCTTGTCAGGAGATGATTTGCAGTGATGTTTCCTAAGGGTGAGATATGGATACACTGCTGTTTGCAATTTATATAAATGATCTAAACCCATGAGTAGGGAGCATCATTATAAGATCGAGTTAGGGATAGGGAAAGCAGATTTCAGCATGACCACATTTCAGACAAGTTATAAAGTCTTTGAATGGATAAAGATTAAGTTGATCAGGATGCTACCAGGGCTGAGGAACTTCAGTTATGGACTGAGGTTCTGAATGTTAGAACTGTTCCCCTTTGAATGGCAAAGGTTAAAGAGGTAATTTTCCATTGATTCACATAAAATATACAGCACTATTTTCATAACCTGGCCAAACATGTTGACTATAGTCTGTAAATCCTTCCAATACATCTGGTGGTATGTAGTAAGAATTGGAGAGTTTCCTGGTCTGCCAAACTGTAGAAGGCAATGGCAAACCATTGCAGTACTCTGCCAAGCTTAATCGTGAACTAATCCAGTGTAAACCCATGGTTGCCAACATCCTCTTGGGGCATGGAACCTGAAGGAGGAGGAGATACAGCATAGAAACAGGCCATTCAGCCCAAACAACTTACGCCAACATTTATGCTCCACTTGGGCCTCTTCCCATTCTTCTCCATCTAATCAATTAATATAGTCCACTATTCCCTTCTCTCATATGTGCTTATCTGGCTTCCTGTTCAATGTATCTGTAATGTTAGTCTCAATTACTCCCTGAGGTAGCAAGTTTCACATTCCCACCACTTTCTTGGTAAAGGATTACCCATTTGATTTCTTGAGGGCCATCTTATATTAAGTTTGCCCTTCCCCACAAGTGAAAATGTTCTCTCTGTGTCTACCTTTCATGATTTTTCAACTGTTCAGGCCAACTGGATTCTCTGGGCCCACTGCAGTGAACTGAGCTCCAAACTCTCTGTCCTCACTGGCATTGGCAGCAGGGTGTGAATGGTCAAAGAATTCCAGCCCATGTCCAGTACCTCTCTATGTTTTTAATATGAAAATCAGAACTGTGCACGGGGCATCATGTATGGTTTAATAAAGGGTTGATGCAAGTTTATCATAATT
This sequence comes from Mustelus asterias, assembly GCF_964213995.1. Taxonomy (NCBI): domain Eukaryota; kingdom Metazoa; phylum Chordata; class Chondrichthyes; order Carcharhiniformes; family Triakidae; genus Mustelus; species Mustelus asterias. Next base: position 34,145,005 of record NC_135820.1, on the reverse strand, counting down.
TGTCTTTTTAAATTTTAGTCCTAAGTATTTAGGTTGATTTTTAATAATGCTACTTTTAGTGGTGGGTATTTGTACTTCATAATGATCCCTCTGCCTCGCTACCCAATTTAGATTATTTTTCCCAAGCAATAAATAACCTCTATATTTTTCCTACCAAAATTTTCAGACTGGAGGCAGGTTGCTAGCGGAGTGCCACAGGGATCAGTGCTTGGTCCTCTGCTCTTTGTGATTTTTATTAATGACTTAGAGGAGGGGGCTGAAGGGTGGATCAGTAAATTTGCTGATGACACCAAGATTGGTGGAGTAGTGGATGAGGTGGAGGGCTGTTGTAGGCTGCAAAGAGACATAGATAGGATGCAAAGCTGGGCTGAAAAATGGCAAATGGAGTTTAACCCTGATAAATGTGAGGTGATTCATTTTGGTAGGACTAATTTAAATGTGGATTACAGGGTCAAAGGTAGGGTTCTGAAGACTGTGGAGGAACAGAGAGATCTTGGGGTCCATATCCACAGATCTCTAAAGGTTGCCACTCAAGTGGATAGAGCTGTGAAGAAGGCCTATAGTGTGTTAGCTTTTATTAACAGGGGGTTGGAGTTTAAGAGCCGTGGGGTTATGCTGCAACTGTACAGGACCTTGGTGAGACCACATTTGGAATATTGTGTGCAGTTCTGGTCACCTTACTATAAGAAGGATGTGGAAGCGCTGGAAAGAGTGCAGAGGAGATTTACCAGGATGCTGCCTGGTTTGGAGGGTAGGTCTTATGAGGAAAGGTTGAGGGAGTGAGGGCTGTTCTCTCTGGAGCGGAGGAGGCTGAGGGGAGACTTAATAGAGGTTTATAAAATGATGAAGGGGATAGATAGAGTGAACGTTCAAAGACTATTTCCTCGGGTGGATGGAGCTATTACAAGGGGGCATAACTATAGGGTTCGTGGTGGGAGATATAGGAAGGATATCAGAGGTAGGTTCTTTACACAGAGAGTGGTTGGGGTGTGGAATGGACTACCTGCAGTGATAGTGGAGTCAGACACTTTAGGAACATTTAAGCGGTTATTGGATAGGCACGTGGAGCACACCAGGATGATAGGGAGTGGGATAGCTTGATCTTGGTTTCAGATAAAGCTCGGCACAACATCGTGGGCCAAAGGGCCTGTTCTGTGCTGTACTGTTCTATGTTCTATGTATTACCTCACACTTATAGGTTTAAATTTATTTTCCAATTATATGACCATTTTGCATGTTTAATAAAAATCTTCTTGTAATTTGGTGTACTGCTCTTCATTATTAACTATTCCTGCCAAATATATCATCAGTAAATTCAAAGAATTGTGTTTTTGATTTCAAAAGTCTGAAGTATCAATATAAATTATGAATAACCAAAGTACTGGCACTGCTCTTTGTGGGACTGATGCGCATCAATTGGACACGAGGCTCAAAGCTTCGGTAAAAGAAGGCTTTTATTAACTAACAATGGAACTATCAGAACTTTAACACACTATCCCAGACTGAAGGAGTCCCGTCCGAGCAGGGAGTCTTATACCTCTCCCAGGAGGCGGAGCCCGACTGGGATGTGCCACAACAGTAACAAACACAGGTGTATCAATCCCACCCTAACCCAACAGCAACATTAGTACAATACCACAGTAACCTATATACATTCCTGTAGTGCTGGCCAGCCCTGGCTCAGTACTATCCAGTGGGAACCAACGATGGTTCACCACATTCACCCCTCCTTTGAGAACAAAGGCCGGCGGGGTACGAAAACAGACTAAAATGTCAACAGATTATAAGTCCAGACGGTCTGGAGGACCGCACCGTCGTTGTGACCTCCTCAATACCGGCGATGACACCGGAGTAGATGCTTGCGGTGGCGTTCTCCCCAAAACGGCGTCCAGCTGTTCTCCCACGGACTCACACCGGTTGACCCTGATGAGACGGTAGTGCAGGGGATCCTGACACATTCTGCAGTGGCGACCATCTTCGGGGCTCAGGCAAACTGTGCATTGGAGTAAAACTGTTAAGCACTGGTCCCGATGCTGTCCGCGCTACGTCCGGGGGAGAAATAAGGGATAACGGATTCGTCACTGGGGGTATGGGAGCGACAGGAGTTGCTACGTCCCCTGCGGGCGCCAGGTCTCGGATCGAGACTGTGTCCTCTCGCCCGTCAGGATATGCCACATAGGCATACTGAGGGTTGGCGTGGAGGAGGTGGACCTGTTCGACCAAGGGGTCGGACTTGCGGGCCCTTACATGTCGCCGCAGGAGGACGGGTCCTGGGTACGTCAACCAGGCTGGTAAAGATATCCCCGAGGAAGACTTCCGAGGGAATAAGAACATCCTCTCGTGGGGAGTAGCATTGGTTGCCGTACACAGGAGGGAGCGAATAGAGTGAAGCGCATCAGGGAGGACCTCCTGCCAACGGGAGACTGGAAGACCTTTGGACTTCAACGCCAATAGGATAGCCTTCCAGACTGTAGCATTCTCTCGTTCCACCTGTCCATTACCCCTCGGGTTGTAACTCGTGGTCCTACTAGAGGCAATCCCGTATGAGAGCAGGAATTGCCTCAAGTCATTGCTCATGAACGACGAGCCCCTGTCGCTATGGATATAGCTGGGGTACTCGAACAGGGTAAAAAGATCACGGAATGCCTTGATCAGCGTGGCAGCGGATGTATCCGAACAGGGGACAACAAACGGGAACCGGGAGTACTCATCTATTATGTTCAGAAAGTACACGTTCCGATCCGTTGAGGGAAGGGGGCCCTTAAAATCCACACTCAGCCTCTCGAAGGGGCGAGTGGCCTTGACCAAATGTGCCCGGTCAGGTCGGTAAAAGTGCGGTTTGCATTCCGCGCAAATCCGACAGCTCCTTGTCACCGACCTGACGTTCTTGACCGAGTAAGGCAGGTTGCGGGCTTTGACAAAGTGGTAGAGCCGAGTGACCCCAGGATGGCACAGATCATTATGGAGGGCGTTCAAGTGATCCTCCTGAGTACTAGCGCATGTTCCGCGCGAGAGGGCATCCGAGGGCTCATTGAGTTTCCCTGGACGATACATGATATCGTAGTTATAGGTGGAGAGTTCAATTCTCCACCGCAAGATCTTGTCATTCTTGATTTTGCCCCTCTGCGAGTTGTTGAACATGAACGCCACGGACCGCTGGTCCGTGATCAGGGTGAACTGCTTTCCCGCCAGGTAATGGCGCCAATGTCTGACGGCCTCCACAATGGCCTGGGCCTCCTTTTCCACCGCTAAATGCCGCATTTCGGGGCCTTGGAGGGTGCGGGAAAAAAACATGACGGGCCTGCCCGCCTGGTTAAGTTTGGCGGCCAGGGCGAAATCAGATGCATCGCTTTCCACCTGAAAAGGGATGGATTCGTCTACCGCGTGCATCGTGGCTTTCGCGATGTCGTGTTTCAATTCCTTGAAGGCCAATTGGGCCTCTGGCGTGAGTAGGAAAGTCGTGGACTTAATAAGCGGACGGGCTTTGTCCGCGTAGTTGGGGACCCACTGCGCATAATAGGAGAAGAAGCCTAGGCATCTTCTCAGTGCTTTTGCACTAGCGGGCAAGGGAAGTTCAGCAAGGGGGCGCATACGGTCTGGATCAGGGCCAATGACCCCGTTTTCCACCACGTATCCCAGGATGGCTAACCGGCGCGTACGGAATACACACTTCTCCCTGTTGTAGGTCAAATTCAGGCGAGATGCAGTGCGTAAGAAATTCTGGAGATTTGTGTCATGGTCCTGCTGATCATGGCCGCAGATGGTGACATTATCCAGGTACGGGAAGGTAGCCCGCAGCCTGTTCTGATCCACCATTCGGTCCATAGCACGCTGGAAGACCGAGACCCCATTGGTGACACCAAATGGAACCCTAAGGAAATGATACAGACGAGCATCCGCCTCAAAGGCCGTGTATTGTCGGTCCTCTGGGCGAATGGGGAGTTGGTGGTAGGCGGACTTAAGGTCTATGCTGGAGAACACCCGGTACTGCGCAATCTGATTGACCATATCAGATATGCGCGGGAGAGGATACGCATCCAGCTGCGTATATCGGTTAATGGTCTGACTGTAATCAATGACCATCCGGGATTTGTTCCCGCTCTTGACCACCACAACCTGTGCTCTCCACGGACTAACACTGGGCTGTATGATCCCTTCTTTGAGGAGTCGCTGAACCTCAGATCTGATGAAGATCCGATCCTCAGTGCTGTAACGCCTACTTTTAGTAGCGATGGGCTTGCAGCCTGGTACCAGATTCTGAAATAAAGAGGGTGTGGTGATCTTTAACGTAGAAAGATTGCAGGCGGGGCGCTTTGGACAATTTGGAGACTGCAGCTGTTCTCCCACTGTCAGCGAAGGGAGTGGCCCACCGTACTGTAGGATCACACTCTTCATGTGGACCATAAAGTTTAGTCCGAGGATAATTGGTGCGCAAAGATACGGCAACACAAGGAGCCTGAAACGCTCGTAAATTGTGCCTTGTACTTTCAAAGTTACCACACAACGTCCTAGCACAGCGACAGACCGGGACCTTGATGCCATAGAGATTGTCTGTTTGGCTGGTTGAATCTGGAGTCCACACCTCTTCACAGTGTCAGGGTGGATAAAGCTCTCAGTGCTCCCGCTGTCAAACAGACAATAAAGCACATGATTGTTTACCTGGATATCCATCATCGAACAATCAAGCCTGTGAGGCTTAGCCTGGTCCAGGTGATCGACGCCACCGTTGGTCCGTGAACGTCACTGCAGGCAGCTGAGGTCGACGCTGAGGACCCCTGCTGGTCGCTCATGGTCATCGTCGACCAAAATGGCCGCCCCCATGAATCGCACATGGGTGAGGGCGCCAAACTTAGAGACCCCTGGTGGTAATCCTCCTCCGACTCCGTCGACCGCAATGGCGTCGTCCTGGACTCGCACGTGGACGAACCCCGCGAGGACTTCGACAACTATGGTGATGATCCCCGTTCCGAAGGGTCACAGGCCGCACTGCCATTCCTGGGCTTCGATCTGCACACCTTCGCATAATGCCCCTTTTTACCGCATGTGGTACAGACTACCGCTTTAGCGGGACACTTTTATCGGGTATGTTTGGCTCCTCCGCAGAAGTAGCACCGCGGGCCGCATGGGGCTGCAGCCGTCGTCTGGCCCACATGGGAGCATGCCATAACACTGCACTTCAAGCCCGTGGGGCGAGGAGGGATTTGCGACTGCTCCTGCCACGTTGTCTCCACGTGGTCCTCCGGATACAGGACTAAGCTCTTCGAAGCCGACTCGAGCATTTCAGCTAATTCCATGGCTTGGGTAAGGTTGAGATTACCCTTTTCTAGCAGCTTGAGACGGATGTATGAAGACCCGACCCCGGCCACAAACGCATCTCGGGCGAGGTCGTACATGCTCTGCTCAGCCGTCACAGCTTTGCAGTCACAGCCCCTGGCTAGCTGTAAGAGCTCATTGGCGTAGTCCTCCATGGTTTCGCCCGACTGCCGACGTCGTGTAGCGAGGAGGTAACGAGCGTGGATCTCGTTAGGAGGTTTCGTACAGCGCTTTTTTAGAAGCTCGAGGGCCCTCAGGTAAGTGGTGGCCGCACGGATCGCGAGGTAGACTGTGTCGCTTACCCTTGCATGGAGGACCCGGAGTCTGTCATCATCTGTGGTGACCGCTGCGGAGGCTGCTAGGTAATCTTCAAAACACTTCAGCCAGTGGTCGAAGCTGTTAGAAGCACCCACCGCACGTGGATCTAGCGTCAGACGTTCTGGCTTAAGGATTTGCTCCATACTCTCCTTTCTTCTTTTTTTCTCCCGTCGAGAGTTTAATTTTAGTTAATAAAATTGATGCGCATCAATTGGACACGAGGCTCAAAGCTTCGGTAAAAGAAGGCTTTTATTAACTAACAATGGAACTATCAGAACTTTAACACACTATCCCAGACTGAAGGAGTCCCGTCCGAGCAGGGAGTCTTATACCTCTCCCAGGAGGCGGAGCCCGACTGGGATGTGCCACAACAGTAACAAACACAGGTGTATCAATCCCACCCTAACCCAACAGCAACATTAGTACAATCCCACAGTAACCTATATACATTCCTGTAGTGCTGGCCAGCCCTGGCTCAGTACTATCCAGTGGGAACCAACGATGGTTCACCACAGGGACCTCAGTTCCCACCTCCTGCAACATTGAAAACTACTCTGTTTATCCCTACTCTGTACTTTGTTTTTCAGCAATCTGTTTATTCTTAATGCTTTTTAATCTGCAACTCCACATGGTCTGAGGTTATTTCCTTAGCCCTTTTTGTGGCACCTGATTGACGGCCTTTCGTCAATCTACATAAATTACATTTACTATCTTACCCTTGTCTCCTCTTTTTTCAAAAGGACTCAATGAGGTTTGTCAAGCCAGACTTCCTCTTCTAAAATCTATGCTGAGTATTTATTTGTATATCTTTGGTTTCGAGATGGTTTCTATTTTTTCTTTGAATAGGGATTCCATTACACTTCCAAGAAACGCTTAACTGGCTTGTTTATATTTTTGTGGACATTTTCCATCTCCTTTCTTACGTATAGATATCACATTTTCCTAATAAAGGTTTACAGGACTGTGAACAATTTTGATAGAGCAGTTAGAGAGAAATTATTCCATCTGGCAAGTGCGTCAATGACCAGGGATCATGGATTTGAAATCATTGGCAATAGATCAAGAGGGGAAGTGAAGGGATTTGTTTTTCGCTCAGAGTATTGTCAGGAGCTGGAATGTTGTACTTGAAAAGATGGAGAAAGTAGATTGTGTAAATAATTTTAGTAGGGATTTGGACCGGTACTTGAGCATAAGGAACTTACAGGGTTACAGCAAAAAATAGGTTGACTGTTCTTTCAAATAACCAGCACAAGCATGGCGCTAAATGTTTTCCTTCTGAGCTGAAAGTTTCAGTGATTGTGATCCTCATTTTCTCTCCTTCTCTATATACACACACACACACACACACATACACATGCGCTGACTGATCTACTGACATCCACAGATGTATCAAGTTTAATTTAAAACATGCTGAAAGTATAACTACAAAACTATCCACAAGTATTAATGGAGCAAGCCTCATGCTGTTGTTTTTGCTCAGATTCTCCATTGAGAACAAAGCTCGCATTCCAGATTTGACTCCATTCCAAATTCGTGCCTTGAAATCCTAATGAACCATCGCTCACTCAATTTTTCTAAATATAATCAGAATCCTTGAGTAAATTAGGCAGAATTATATTTCACCAAGCATTTGTTTTGCCAACTGAGTAATCTTCTACAAGTCAAATGTTGTATACATAACTTTAATATAAAACTGCAACATTTGTTGACCACTAATAGATAATAAAGACTTCAGATAACAAATCTTAGCAGTATCGATTGTGCCTGTTTACCACAAATATATAATCACATTACATTAAGTTTAGCCATTTTGTGATGGGATCATGACCTGAAGGGGCTGGATATTTGTGGGGGGTGATGGAAAGATTGAATTGGGAAGCTTCATGACCCGGCAGGCCAGTTTCCTTTAGAAAGGCCCCCGTCTCCCAAATTTTCATTTCAGGGAGATGGGGATGAGTTGGAGTCAGGTCAGCACCTCCAGAGGCAGGTCTGAAATGACAATGGAGGTGGCAGATAATCTGACCAACAGGCTGGAATGCCCAACTCTATTTATGGTAAATCAGTCCTGTTCTTGAGATGAATATCAGGCCTTCAAACACTCGCACCCCCCTTACCCCCTCACTCCTACCCATCCCCATGCCTCCCACCCCTCCATGCCCACTCTATGCCTCATGTCTCCCATACCCAGTCCATGCCACCTTATACACTCCATGCCCCCTCACATCCCCATTTAATCTCCCCGCTCTCACGTCCCCGTACCAGCTCATGACTTCAGAAAGTCTTTTACATTGATATTAACAAAAACCTCTAACAATCTAACAGAGCTCTCATTCAAACAAACCATACTGAAAACAAATCTCCTTCAAGGACAGTCATTTATTAAAAAATCCTCAAGTGATCAATCTGTTATAAAACAGATGTTGATTTATTTAACTACAAATCCTTTAATAAACTCTTAAAACTGACAGTCAAACTGTCTACTCAACTCCATTCTGAGCAAATAGTTGTGGGACCTTTGAAAGTCAGCCATGCATTCATTGTGGGCTCAGCTATAATAACGATCTTTGGAAATGTAAACCATGAAGCCACTCGAACTTTCCAAATCAGATTTTTTTTTCAAAACCACACATGATGGTGTGTTCATCAATGCACTCCAGCAGTCTGTGTCTATATTTTATTTTTCTCTAACTGAAAGCTGCTGAAGTTATAAATGGCTGGGGATTAAAATCACTTCAGATCATGACACTTAGGCTTAGAGTTTTGATATGGTGGAGAACCTCGCCATCAGTTGAAAATGGCCAAAAATCCAGAAATCCCACTTCTGAACATGCCACCTACCATTTCCAAAGGGGTTAGAATGGGGCCAGGTTAGAAATTACAAATGCCTGTTTTGTGGAGACAACTGCCTCTAGTCATATCTGATTTTCATTCGCCAATAGTGGGAAAAATAATGTTTCCAGATTAGATCTTTAAGAACAGGTCTAAACTTTGTGGACTCCTTCAGAGAAGTGAGGTACTTTTTTAGGGAGGTATGGTACACATTTGGAAAAGGTCCCGGAACATATTTGGGGGAGGTCAGGTGCCTATGGGAGAGGTAAACTTCCCTTTGGGAGAGTTAAGGTGCCTTTTGGGTTGTTAAAAGTGGACATGAATGTGCATAAAAGTACATAAACACATTGGAACTGTCAAGAGAGCTGTCAAAAGCAATTGTATTAAATGTAACTTTCAAAAGCAACTGCCAAGCTGTCAAGGCTTTTAAAACTTTGAAAAAACTGTGTGGAATGTTTATAAAAATGGTTGCTTGCTATTTCACGCTGTCTGTTAACATAAGCCCGGGGGGCGGGGGATTGGGGTTCGCATTACTGGATTAGTGCTGCATGATTAATTTCACAACCTTCCATTATCACTGTGGGGTGCCTGCTATGTCACAGTTTGAGTGACAGATATAAGTGGTTATGACTCTTTGAAGTGGGGCTATGAATTCCAATGTTTAATTTATAAGAAATGAACACAAACGATTTTGTTTTAAATAAAGGACTGAGAATTCAAACAAAATGTTTTTATACAAGGGATTAAACACTTGAATGAAGTGTTTGTGTTTATAAGGGATTACGCACTGAGTGAACAAAAGAACAAAGAAAATTACAGCACAGGAACAGGCCCTTCGGCCCTCCATGTCTGCACCGACCATGCTGCCCAAATTAACTAAAACCCCCTACTCTTCCTGGGACTATATCCCTCTATTCCCATCCTATTCATGTATTTGTCAAGACACCCCTTAAAAGCCACTATCGTATCCGCTTCCACTACTTCCCCCGGTGGCGAATTCCAGGTACCCACCACCCTCTGTGTAAAAAAATCTGCCTCGTACATCTCCTTTAAACCTTGCCCCTCGTACCTTAAACCTTTCCCCCTAGTAATTGACTCCTCCACTGGTAAAAAGCTTCTGACTATCCATTCTGTCCATGCTTCTCATAATCTTGTAGACTTCTATCAGGTCACCCCTCAACCTCTGTCATTCCAGTGAGAACAAACTAAGTTTCTCCAACCACTCTTCATAGCTAATGCCCTCCATACCAGGCAACATCCTGGTAAATCTTTTCTGTACCCTCTCCAAAGCCTCCACATCTTTCTGGTAGTGTGGCGACAGAATTGAACACGATATTCCAAGTAAGGCCTAACTAAAGTTCTGTAAAGCTGCAACATGACTTGCCAATTTTTAAACTCAATGCCCCGGCCGATGAAGGCAAGCCTGCCGTATGCCTTCTTGACTACCTTCTCCACCTGCGTTGCCACTTTCAGTGACCTGTGTACCTGTACACCCAGATCCCTTTGCCTATCAATACTCTTAAGGGTTCTGCCATTTACTGTATATTTCCTATCCTTATTAGACCTTCCAAAATGCATTACCTCACATTTGTCTGGATTAAACTCCATCTGCCTTTTCTCCGCCCAAGTCTCCAACTGATCTATATCCTGTATCCTCTGATGGTCCTCATCGCTATCCGCAAATCCACCAACCTTCGTGTCATCCGCAAACTTACTAATCAAACCACTTACATTTTCCTCTAAATCATTTATATATATTCCAAACAGCAAAGGTCCCAGCATTGAACCCTGAGGAACGCCACTTGTAACAGCCCTCCATTCAGAAACACACCCTTACACTGCTACCCTCTGTCTTCTTTAACCGATGATGTGGAGATGCCGGCGTTGAACTGTAAATATAGTGAATGGGATTTTATGAATGTGTTTTTAAAAAAATAATCAGCATGCATCTCAGCATGAGTCTTGAGTTTTGCCCATGGTGTTTACAAGGCTAGTTGGCATTGAGGGTGCAAGGGCAACAGGTGATGGGTGCAGGCATGGATTGACATGAGTTGGTACTATCTTAGCTTTGGAGCTATAAAGGGCTACATGGAATGGGAAGAGGGGCATAGTTAGCATGTGTAGGCAAGGAAGTCCATGGGCATGTGTAGGCAAGGCATAGGTTGCTAAGGAGACTGAGGGGTCACGGATGTGTCGAGGGGTTTAGGTTGGCATGAAAGGTAGGAAGCGTATTGGGTGCACACGGCATGAGGTGGCATGGATAGGCATGGAGGGGAGTGTGTAGGGCATGAAGAGATGTAGGAGATGTAGTACGATTGTTTGGCACACACAGGTTAATATGGGACTGAGTTCAGTTCTGCCAACACAGTGATGTAAGAAAGCACAAAACTGAGACCTAGGGGTCAGTGTACTGTTGAGCGGAGACATGTAATGACCTTAACCTGTCCCCTTTACTGAACATGTGTATATAGTTTTTAATAGTTAACAAAGCCTTTAGGTAACCTACAGAAGAATACGAAGACTTAAAGAGAGACCATTCTGTAATCCAACATGGTGGCAGATGTGGATCAAAACCCACAACCTCACAAAAATAAAAATGTCGAAACAAATTGAAATGCTGGAAGACTAAGAAAAACTTCAACTAAACTTTCTAACCTAAAAGAGCTATCCAAAAGAAGCAAATGACACAGAGGAAAAAATGCCAGAAAATTGAGAGCCCTTTCTCCATCTTAGGACCTCTCCCTGTTCCCCCCTTATGTGCTGTTCCTTAGGACACCTGCCAAATAATCCATTCCAGGTCATCTGGCTTGCACTATTATTTTTCTTCACTTTTGCACAGGTGCACAGGGCAGTTCCTCAGCCTGAAGACTGAAAAATAACCAAACTGCATGTGTGGCCTCTTCCCCACTGGTACACACACAGGAGGCCCGAGGTTCACCAGGAATTGGAGCTTCCAACCTCCAAATGTAAGTATAAGGTTCTTAACATAACAACATTGTAAATGTATGAAACTGGTAACAATGTAAGGCCTGAACTAAACTAGTATAACTCCATAAGTATTGCATAAAGGGGGCAGGTTAAACACAAGGGTGGGGCATATACAGGGTTAATGTGGGACTCAGTACAGTACTGCCCACGCAGTGCTGTAAGACATTACATGAACTTGAACAAGGGATCAATGTGGTTTTGAGCTGAGATTTGTAAAGTCCTAAACATGGAGATAGCTCCTAACCTGTACCCCTTATTGAACATATGTCAATAATTTTTTCCAGTTAATAAAGGCTTACAATTAACCTATAAAAGAATACAAAGACTTATTTCAGATATACCATTCCAAAGCCAACATCTTCCCAACAAAGGAATAGGGCTGAAGGGTTTTTTTTCTTGTTTCATTGCTTTTTAAAAATGTCTTGGACAAAATGCTGGTTCACCCAGGCAGGCTATTCATTCAGCCCACCTTCACACCTGGCAGCCTCCATGCTATTTCTGGGATCACCTCTGCCTCTTGCATTTTCATTCATCTCACCTCTTCTCCCCACCAACATTCTGGGGCACTTTCTCCCTGGTCAGGTTTGCAGAGGCTGGAACTGAACTGACTCAGTTCTCCTGAACAATACACATCTTTTTAGCCTGTCTTGATGCTCTCTCCACTCACATTGTTTCGTCTCTTAAAGACTTGATTAGTTGTAAGTATTTGCATTCCAACCATTATTCATGTAAATTGAGTCTGTGTCTTTATAAGCTCTGTTTGTGAACAAAATTCCCACTCACCTGAAGAAGGGGCTAAGAGCTCCGAAAGCTTGTGTGGCTTTTGCTACCAAATAAACCTGTTGGACTTTAACCTGGTGTTGTTAAACTTCTTACTGTGTTTACCCCAGTCCAACGCCTGCATCTCCACATCAGTTCTCCTGACCCAGGGGACAAAAACTCAGGCCTTAGAATTCCCAAGGAGCATTTTCTTCAGTATTAAATGCATAAGAGCCCCTTTCTAAATGGGAAAAGTATTCAAATGTATCTCAACAGTCACACAATGCTGATGAATGTAATTGTCAACTTACCTTCTGTAATGATGTACTTTCAGAGACTTCATTAGTGGGGCTTATTAATAAGTCAGGTAAAGCAGTATCTTTGCAGCAAATTCCAAAGTATCTCTGTCTAGGAGAACCCTTCCCCCTAGGGTGATTACCCACGCCCGATTGGCCCACCCAGACCAGGTGACCCTTACTCTGCTGTGTTGCCCTTAATGGGACAATTACCACATCTTTGCAAGACAGAGCCCTCATTCATGGCAGCAAAAACATATCTGACTTATAACACAGGATTTAATTATTGTATCTGAAAGTCTGTTAAGGAAATAAGTTCAGGAGTAGGCAACTGTTATAGATTTGGTTCTCCATTGGGACTGGGATTTCCCCTTGGCTCACACCTCTTCTGATCTATGCATATTTCCAGGAAAGGAGCCTGACTTCACCAAAAATTATGGGAAGGAAGATTTAAACTCTCCACTCCACAAAGGGAACAGCGACAGTGGGAGTGTAATTTTTGGGAATTGGGCAAGAATCCCATAATTGGATCCCGCCTGTCTCTTTGAAACAATTGACTTTGTTTCTTTCTCTCCGGAGGCTGGTTGACCTGGAGAGTGTCACACCATTTTCCGTTTTTACTTTCAGCACTTACATTATTTAGTTTTATAAAATAATTATGGCTTACACTGTCAATTCTGTAAATGACCTCGACTTCCTCTATTTTTTGCAAAAGGTTTTTTTTAAAAATGAAACAACCTGATCAGGAAGGCACAATGGTTCTGAGAATCTACACTTGTTAATATTCGGTGTCACTGAACAGGGATAGTTAACTGTTTAAACTAACAATGAAGCACTGATAGGAGACTGGGTGAGAATAGTCACAACATGATGTGTACTCCTAACTGTGTTACCTAAGGAGGAATGTGTAAGCAGCCATTTACTGCACTGTCAGCCGCTTCCTGAGAGGCTCACACAGTATCCCATACAGGCAACTTGCATTTTCTACTCACTGTAGAAGCATTGCTATTTAAAGGGACAAGCACCTTGATTGCTGGTAAGTTTAAATTTCTAACCTGATGGTGCATTTCCCAGGAAGTGAAAACACAACATCAGTAGAGATAGACACTCTTGTGTGTGTGTGTGGGGGGGGGGGGAATTATTGCCTAAAAGAACAACTTGCATTTGGATAGTTTGCACAACCTCAGGACACCCCAAAGTACATTAAAAGCAATGATGTGCATTTGATGTGTAGCCACTGTTATGATCTAGGAAACATGACAGCCAATTTGAGCACAGCAAGCTCCCAGAGACAGCCAATGTGATAATGACTAGATGATCTGTTTATGATGCTGGTTAATGGGTAACTATTGGCCAGGTAGCCCTTGCCTACTTTTTTTCAAAATAGTGCTATGTGATCTTCTACATGTACCCGAGAGGCTGCATAACCTTTGACCTGAAAGAGAGCACCTACAAGAGTGCAGTGCTGCCCTAGGACGTCAGCCTAAATTCATTAATCACAACCTTCAGCCTCAGAGGAGATGCTGCTACCACACTGCTAATCTCAACACCTGAGCTATATTTACTAAAAATATTTGTTAATTGTCTTGTATTACGTGGAATATCTAACTTTTCAGCTGTAGATATTTCCTGACAGGCAGAGAAAGGTTAAAAGAAAAGGTCAATGAAAAGCACACATCCTAACCCTGTAATCACCCCATAGAAAATACTCGCTCATGACTATGCCATCAGTGAAGGCACTGAGACGAGGCCATTCCTTTGTCAGAAGAATAGAGACAAAAATAAAGAAGACCATTGTTTTGCCTCAGTACAGGCATATTATATTCTATTCCAGTCCATACTTCCAAGAATTTGACACAAACTAGCTGTTAAGATGGCTGCTGTATGATTTTCGGCATTTAGACTAAAGAAAGTATCAAGTCTCTGGTGAATACATAATTAAATATGGACACCAGTACCTCATAGCCATTTGTGGAACTCAAATACCTCATTGTTTAAGGATAGATCAACACCTAAAGACTATGAAGTTTCCAAACTGCCTGTCTCTATGTTTCATTCTGGACAAAAGGTAAGATTAAAACTCAATGGCCACTATCAACTTCCCAATGTATCACAATGGCCTCAAAACTGGACTGGGCGAGCCTCAGAAATGTTAGCCCAGTGGTCATGTGATCAAAACTGGCTTCAGGGACTGGACCTTATTACCCAGGACCCAGAAGATCCATCAGTCATCAGCCAATCTGAGAACCAGATTCAGAAACTACTTGTAAGTCATCAAGCAGCCAAAGTACTTAACATGTTCACATTTCAAAGTTCAAGAAACCCCCCTGTGAACCCTTCCCTTTATCAGAACTTCACTTCAACCTTATTTAATGTATCCATATAAGAAACCACAGGTCTGCCATGTGGAAGACTGGAAATTGTAAATCAGATACTGAGTTAACTGTGATCTGTAGAAGTGCACTATCTTTATCTGTATGCACACTTTGTGTCTGTGCATATGTGTGACACTGTGTTAATTTGTGGTAAGCATGTGAAAATATATAACCTTTTTAATTTAAACCGCACTAAGACCTGCTGTTGAATTATTTAATTGGAATACACACTCCAAGGTTAAGAAATGATACACTTTTTTCCATAAAAAACCTATTGATTATGGGCAGTAAGACATTCTGTTTGTGATATCAGTCACCACCGACTTGTTTCACACACATTCTAATCTATGTTCTTATTATCTTGTAGCTGCCCTTTGAAGGCTGAATGTCTCTGTTTGAGATGAAGAACGATGTATGACATGAGGGGAGTGCAAAGAGGAAGAGTATAAACAACAGCCACGGCAAAAAGAACAACATTAAAGAGTTAATCGAGATTTTGGTGGATTGCATTTTTGCACATTTTGAACTCTAGTGTGCACATGACAACAGCAAAGTGCTGCCGTCTTTTTTAAGTGGTTCCTCCATGGTTAGAATGATAAATCAGCCAGCGAACCTCAAAGGCTGTGCAGCTGGGAAAACAATAGCAGGATTTAGTGCCAACGAAGTATATCCTGTATTTTTAGCTGGGATTGTATTTGATCATATTAATGGAAGGGCAACAACAGCTGAAGAGAGATTGAAATGTCTACAAGCGTAGGCTTGTCTGCAGTTCACTGGCTCTAAATCAGCAGATTTAATGACTGGAAAACAGTGGGAACCCATTCATAACAGCATTCCAATACTTCCAAAGAAGTCTCCTAGCACTGTATATAATCCACAGATCTGTGTGCAGTCATTGTCACCAAGAAAGAGCCCTATCTTCTTTTCCGCTCCATTACAGTATTTTTTTTAAAATTCCATGAATAACTATTTCATGCAAAAATGCCTAAATAATTGTTCCTCAGATGACATGTACACTTTAAAAAGCAAAAGAAAATCTACAGTCGTAATTCTGCCAATGCCCATTTGAATTTTATCATTTCCAATCATTAATTTTTTTGAGCTTGATGGTCTTGAATCTCAACAGTGAACAAGGTTGATTGGAATTCTTCCAGTAGTCTTGTCGCCTCTCTATGTCCTCGTGGGTCTAATATGTAGAATGTTGCCAATCTTAAAGATATGCAGCACATATTTGAATATGCCTAACTTTTCAACAGTTTGAAATCTAGCAATACTTCTCATTGTGTATGTTGCTGCAGTTAATATTTTAATATGCTGGAGGATTGGGTGCCACTGTGTGCATACTTTCAGCTCACATTTAGGGCTTGAATTTCAACCCTGCTCAACCGTTGGGCAATGAGTGAATAGAAAAGTTTAAAGTTTATTTCTTAGTGTCACAAGTAGGTTTACATTAACACTGCAATGAAGTCACTGTGAAAATCCCCTAGCCGCCACATTTCAGCACCTGTCTGGGTACACTGAGGGAGAATTTAGCATGGTCAATGCACCTAACCAACATGCCTTTCGGACTGTGGGAGGAAACCGGAGTACCTGGAGGAAACCCATGCAAACACGGGGAGAACGTGCACACTCACACAGACCGGAAATCGAACCCAAGTCCCTGGTGCTGTGAGAAAGCAGTGATAAACATCGTGCCACCGTGCCGCCAAATGTAAAACTGCTCAGTGCCCAGTGAGATAACATCAAACCCTAAACGAACATCGGACAGAGTAGTAGAAAAGCCAGAAGACAAGCCAGCTTGCATGTAAATCCTAGCTGCTGGGTTTATGGTGACAGTGGCCGATGCCTGAGAGAAGGTTGCACAGCCTTTTGATGAAACTAATGGTACTTAGAACTTGCTATGGAAGTGGAGGTAAAATAAGATCATCTAATAAGGAAGGGAGGATTTTAAATAATGTAACCTTGGCTTGCCAGCACTATTGACGGGGCCAGCATATTTTGCCCATGCCGAGCAGCCTATAAGAAGGTGGTGACCAGACATCTTATACCACTATCAGTTGAAAATGCTCTCACAACGCTGTTGGGTACAGGATTTTGACCCAGGAGTGGCAATTTAAGCCCAAGTTGGGATACTGGGAGGGGAACCTGGAGATGATGGTGCTTCTACGCTCTTACTACCTTAATATATCTAGGTAGTAGAGGCTATTGGTTTTGGAGGTGCTGTCAACAAAGCCTTACCAATAGTACAAATCAACCCTAACAAAATAAAAATTGAACATATCATACCTCCTGTTTAGGGATACTCATCACAAGAGACATTTCCCTATGTCAGTGACATCTATTGCAGCATTTATTTCATTACAGCCAACCTGACTGAAATGACTGTCGTTTAGGATAACAGACCTACTGAATCAATGCCCCATGCCAATGGAACATACCAGGCAATGCCAGGGTGCCAAGGAACTAGTCAAGAGATGCAAGCAGAAAAGATCTCTGTCAGGAATAAGTTATGATGTGGAGATGCCGGCGTTGGACTGGGGTAAACACAGTAAGAAGTTTAACAACACCAGGTTAAAGTCCAACAGGTTTATTTGGTAGCAAAAGCCACACAAGCTTTCGAGGCTCTGAGCCCCTTCTTCAGGTGAGTGGGAATTCTGTTCACAAACAGAACTTATAAGACACAGACTCAATTTACATGAATAATGGTTGGAATGCGAATACTTACAACTAATCCAGTCTTTAAGAAACAAAACAATGGGAGTGGAGAGAGCATCAAGACAGGCTAAAAAGATGTGTATTGTCTCCAGACAAGACAGCCTTGTTGACAGAATAAGTTGCCTTGAGAAGACGGCTATTTCAATCCCATAAACCTTTAGCAGAACATAAGGAGCCAATCACCTCTCTCAATATTGGCTCTCAGGTTGCAATTCGAAGAATCACTGGAAAAGTAAAAACTTATATGGTTAGTCACCCATAGGAGGCATGCTGTTAGGAAAAAGGAGATTGCCTTGCATTCACTTTTGGACTTGGTGCAATTAGAATGTGTACTTGTGTTGTACTATGTAAGTCATGGAAATTAGTCAGGGTACATCTCTTTGGTGCTTACTTCTTCATTCAGATATTGATTATTGATACGATCATGTAGGATCAAAGATGGCTGATATGTTATCATGTTCCAACATTGGACACTGGTTTGAATAACTGTTCCTTCAAAGAACAAAGAACAAAGAACAGTACAGCACAGGAAACAGGCCCTTCGGTCCTCCAAGCCTGTGCCGCTCCTTGGTCCAACTAGACCAATCGTTTGTATCCCTCCATTCCCAGGCTGCTCATGTGACTATCCAGGTAAGTCTTAAACGATGTCAGTGTGCCTGCCTCCACCACCCTACTTGGCAGCGCATTCCAGGCCCCCACCACCCTCTGTGTAAAAAACGTCCCTCTGATATCTGAGTTATACTTCGCCCCTCTCACCTTGAGCCCGTGACCCCTCGTGATCGTCACCTCCGACCTGGGAAAAAGCTTCCCACTGTTCACCCTATCTATACCCTTCATAATCTTGTACACCTCTATTAGATCTCCCCTCATTCTCCGTCTGAAGATGTCGAAGAAGTTAATGATGAATGTGCAACACGATAAACAAAAGAGTTTTCAGTGATGCAATGTTCTGTAATTCTACTTTCAGCAGTTACTGAGGAATCCTCTCAAAGTGAAAGTCATTGCAATGCTCTGCTTTATGTAGTCCTCGCTCTGAAACAGTTATGGCCTCCAGCCCACCCTCGTGCCCAGCAATGCCCAAGCCCATGCCTTTTTCTACACGTGAGGTGCTGAATGAAACAGCAAGCTAAAGTTAAGCATGAACTGTTAGCTGGAGCAGACTGCAGAGATCCTCGATTAAGTAATGAAAGGACCCCATTAAGATCCCAATGCACCTTGTTACAACCAGCCTTGTAGATGCGTGTACTTCTCTGCTGTTCAGACAAACCCTTGTGGAATCATCTTCCACGGGGACAAGGCTTCCCCAAGTCACCAGTGTTCCAATTTCCTTCCCAGAAGAGCTTCATTTTGAACAATGCATACATCGTGACAGCCTCCATCTTATTTCACATTGATGTGTTGGATTGCTTTCAAAGTGTCACACACAATCTGCATAGAATGGGAACAATTCCTGAAGTCACTGAAGAAGTTTTATATCAAAATTCATAATGCAACATGAACGCCATTTATTTCCTATGGACTTTTGAGAACCTGTAACCCTGTGAGAGCAAATGACCCGCTTGTCTTGATGTGATGCGAAAGGCGATGATGTCCCCATGACCAGAGTGCACTTTAGCTACAGTTACAGAAAGCCCCCCACGTCTGTCTGAGACGAGTCTGTGCCAAAAAAACTAAGCACGACTGCCTCCTGCACATGCACAGGGAGAGGGATGAGGGTGCATGACTGTGCAGCATGTCCTTATAAAGTAGGTGGCAGAGCTCCTCAATTGGATTTCTTAATGATACACATTTATATTCCTCTTTCTTCCTCACTTAGGGATGGTAATAAATGTTGGCCCACCAATGAAAATAAATTTAAAAACGAAGGTTTTCAAATGACTGTGCTGCTTCTATATTTTGCTTGGCATGAAGAGGGGATAATACCTGAGACTGCATCTCTGCTTAATTTTTTCTTTGGGCCGTTCTGTGCTCTGGTTCCTCCTCCATGATAATGACATAGTTTCTGTGGCACCTTTTTTAAAAAAATTCATTCATGGGACGTGGACATTGCTGGTTAGGCTAGAATTTATTGTTCATCACTAATTGTCATTGAGAAGGTGGTGATGAGCTGCCTTCCTGAACTGATGCAGTCCATGTGTTGTAGGAACAGCCACAGTGCTGTTAGGGAGGGAGTTCCATGAATTTGTGAAGGAACGGCCACATATTTCCAAGTCAGGATGGTTTTGAAGGGGAACTTGCAGGTGTGGTCTTCCCATGAATCTGCTGCCCTTGTCCTTCAAGGTAATAGAGTTTAGGAGTTTGGAAGATCCTTTCCCATGGAGCCTTGGAGTTGCTCAGTGCATCTTGTAGATGGTATACACTGCTGTCATTGTGTTTCAGTAGTGGATGGAGTAAATGTTGATGGTAGTAGATGGGGTGCCAGTCAAGCGGGCTGCTTTGTTCTGGATAGTGTCAAGCTCCTTGAGTGTTGTTGGAACTGCACCCATCCAAGCAAGTGCAGAGTATTCAATCACACTCCTGACCTATACCTTTATAGATGGTGGACAGGTTTAGCAAAGTCAGGAGCTGAGTTACTCACTGCAGAATCAGCAGCCTTTGATCTGCTCTTGTAGTCAAAGTATTTATGTGGCTAGTCCAGTTTAGCTTCTGGTCAATGGTCAGCCCCAGGCTGATTATACTAGAAGAATCAGTGATGGAAATGTCATTGAATGTCAAGTGGAGATGTTAGATTATCTCTTGTTTGAGATGGTCATTGCCTGGAACTTGCTAGATAGCATCATACCTGCTCTTATAAAGCTCTCACCGTGGACAGTGGAGAAAGTGAAATACTTCCAGTGATGTTAACCTATCAGAAGCAAAGAGATAAAAGGCCAAGTCTGTGTAGGCAGATTTAAAAATTAAAGATTAAAAATGAACTAATCAGTGTAATAGAATGTGATTCCTAACTGCTGAAACCACTGCTGAAACTCTTCAGGCTCACAAACTCTTCACTTCTGTCTGTTTCAGCATTTCCTAAAAACAGCTGTATCTTAAAACTCACAGACAACTTACCCTTCATGCTGAGTAAGTGGAAAAAGTAGGGAACACAGAACTGCAGTGCCACTGGCCTAATGCATGTAAATGAGCTCATTCCAGACTCCAGCAGATAGAGCTGAAAGGACCAAAAAGTGTAAAAACACAAAATCAATTGGATCATCACGTCTCCCTCTATGTATAAACATGGTATGACACCGCGTTTTCACTATGGTAACACCTCTTTAAATGGGGGCCATTCCTGTGTTGTGAAGAGGAAGTCCAGTTTGATGTCTTTTTCAGAGAATGAATAGGTCTTTGTGATACAAGTGATCTGTCATGCTAAATACCATTTGAAAAAAGAACAATAAAGAGCTTCCTCATAACTTCATCCACAAATATAATCTAGAGGTTATTAATGTTCGGTATCAATTGAAGCTTGTCCTTTGCTGCCAGCAAAGGCTCTCCCTAGCATTGATCTAGTTTTAGATTTCATCCATCTGCTTATTATTTTGTCCCGATTAGCAACTTCTTTCGTTTCCTTTTTTGTTTTCTTTTTCTTCAAAAGAATACTGAAAAGATCAACATGACTTTAATCAGGAAATCAGCAATTCGAGCAAAGCAGGTCAAAGCACTTTCAGATTGAATTGGTCCAAACTTGGTTCTGTCAACATTTCCACTCCACTGACATGATACAGCCAACTTTCATGTGGCAGGGAAGTCAATTAACAGATAAACAGCAGGAATATTTTCAAACAAGTTAACTCTACTGAGGGCCCTAAATGGACAGGTGGGAGACATCACAACGATGCCGAGATATCATAGACGTCTTGACTAGTTGAGGTTTAAGACTGCACTCTTTTGTGTAATAGAATTTTATTATTAGCTGTTCTGCCTTCACATCATGCTTCAAATCTAGATTTATTTCCATTATGTCCATCTTTAGAAGCTCTGCCCACAAAAGACACAAACAGACTGTGATCCTGCATGCACCATATAGTTATCTTTCAAACTCAAACTTAGCATGAGTCCTTTTAGGATTTACTTATTTTTTTGCTTCCATTACAGCCTCCTCATCTACAAAATGCACTGTTGCTCAGCTGGAGTGGGGCAGTGCTCGTGCTGAGAAAGGGGATTAGTTTTTTGCAACTCACTGCCAGAATGATCCTACTTGAAGTGGGTTAATCACATGAACTGTAAATCAATCTTTCCAATCGGGACAGCCGGTCAATCACTATTGTATCGACTATGTGAATATAAGAAATAGAGCCAGGAGTGGACCATTCTTCCCTCGAGGCTGCTCCACTCAATACAATAATGGCTGATCTTCCACTACAACTCCACTTTGCTGCCTACTCCTCATAGCCCTTGATGTCCTGAGAGACCAAATTGTACTGGCCTTAATCTTAAATATTTTCAACCAAGCAGCACCTAGAACCTTCTGGGGCAGAAAATTCTAAAGGTCACAATTGTCCTTATCCCAGTCCGAAATAATCAGTCCCTTATCCTGCGACTAAATGCCTCCTACGTTCTTGATTCCTCAGCCAGGGAAACAATCATTTATGCCTATGTTCAAGCTTCTTTAGAATTGTTTGTTTCAGTAAGATCAACTCATTCTTTCAAACTCCACAGCCTGTAGGCCCAATTTTCAAAGACTCTTATCATAGGACAACCTCCTCATCCCAGGATCAACTCTTGTGAATCTTCACTGTACTGTCTCCAACGCAGGTAAGTCCTTCCTTAAATAGGGAGACCAAAACTACACATAGTATTCCAGGTGTGGTCACAACAAGGCCCATACAATTGTGGAAAGACTTTCTATTTCTTGTACTGCAATCCCTTTACAATAAAGACCAACATGGCATTTGGCTTCCAAATTATTTGCTGTACCTGCGTAAGTGATATATTTTGAAATGAGCTCTTTCTTCTGCTGAGGCACAGAGCTACATTTTACAGGGCTTAATTGTATACTCACATCTCTCACACCAACCTTGGCTAAAAACTAGTCAGTGGGGAGCCCGTCCATGATCCCAATGGCTGTCTAATCTAGTTGGCCAGCAGCTCTGTAGATCTGCAGTGCTAGATGGGTGCAGTAGTCACTGCTGGGACTACAGGCAGTCTCACAAGACCAAGCAGCCCAGGTACATCCAGGGTCAGGGGTTTCAGTGAGAGGGGTGGGTATTCATTCAAAAGGCCAGGGGCAAGGTTAAGGGGAGGGCATGACCTGGTTGAGGGGTGCCTCCTATGGGTCCAGGGAACTCTCCCCCACCTCCCAGCCTTGTCCGACTACAGCCCATGCAGTTAAATCGGCCAGACTTACAACATGTCATGGGGTTCCCCCAACCATGATTAAATACCAACAGTTGGAGGATGAGGGCCTTAAGAAATCATCATTTAGGTTTGAAGAGGCTCAGTAGGCCCAAGAGCAGGTGATTGCCCAATGCCCTCTCCTCACCCCCACAAAATGGGAGATAAGTCGGAGGTAGGCGATATTATGTCTGTATGTCTCAAAGTAAGGTGCAAGAAGAACCACTAAATAGGCTTCTTAACTTAAACACTGAGGAAAACCTTATTATAGGTTTGCACTGTCCCGAAGTCAGGACCTAGATTGCTTAACCAGGTTCCACCCTGGGAGGAGCTAGCCCCACCTCAGGGATCACATGACTTGCAGTCTTAAAGGGGCAGTATGTACCCCAAACCCCCAACATACATATATCACAGGCGGCTAGGTGGGGGAATAGGCCACTCATTGGATTTTACAGAACCACCCTCCCTGGCCTTCGAACTTGCGAGCATGGGAGTATAAAATCCAGCCCAGAGAATGTGGAGGTTTTTTTTAAAAAGAGCGCTTACGGTTGTATTTTATTATGTACTTATGTTTCCTTTCAGCAATTTGTGTTGATATTTTTCGCCGTCTATTTGTTTTCAAGCTGCACTTTTTTAACCAAATAGTGGAATGTTTTCAATTACTATTTCAAAAGGCATGTGTATGGTAATTTAAATATAACCAGTTCATGGAAGCCACATAGAAAACCATTTTGCATGTTTACTGATGTGTATTCCAACTTTAAACATTGCTTTCCCTCATGCCATACTTGGCAATCAGATCAGGCAGAACTATGTCATTAACTGTGAAAATGTTCAGTGCAAGTTTTCTTTTCACTAATACTTAGGTCTAAATTGTAAACAGGTACTGTGAAAACATCTTGATATTTGATTTCACTTCATACTTCTGTTTTCCTACAGCACAACAACGTTTTGCTTGGAAAAGTACTTAGCAATGGAGCTAAGCATTAAAGCCTCAAAAGTTTGCATGGGACCCAGCAGAGTCCCTTTGTTAGTTCACTGAGGGTCCACAGGAACATCAATATACTCAGTCGGGATCTGACTATGCTCTTGTGGGCATGCATTACTCAATTTTCCTCTATTTCTTGCACTCAGGCAATAGGGTTGCCAACTGTAATTCAATGTATTCCTGGAGATTTCATTACATGTTTTGCCCAAATGCTCAGCCATTCGTCAGCCAACACATCCATGCTAGTGACATACTGCCTTCCTATGCCAATTGGAAAAAATAGAATCGTAGAGTTTTACAACAAAAAGAGGCCCTTCAGTCCATCATGTGCCAGCCATTAATCACCTATCTATTCTAATTCCATTTTCCAGCTCTTGGTCCACAGCCTTGAATGCTATGGCATTTCAAGTGCTCACCTAAATGCTCATTAAATGTTGTGAGGGTTCCCACCACTCTCATGCAGTAGGTTCCCGATTCCCACCAACCTCTGGGTGAAACTGTTTTTCCTCAAAGAAATCTCCTGCCCTTTAATCTACTTTAAATCTATGGCCCTGGTTATTGCGCCCTCTACTAAGGGGACAAGTTTCTTCCCATGTATTAAGTTCTCATTACCCAAATGGATAATGCTTGCCTTGAGGCCCCCCGCCCCACCATCTCCCACCCACACTCCCCATGTTCAATATTTTGATAAAAAGTAGAGAAATGTTCAAAGAAATGACAAAATAAAATCCTTATGATTTCCTCCAAGGTTGCACACGACACTGTCCTGGAGATTGATCTTCAATTCCTGGGGAGTCCAGGCCAATCCTGGAGGGTTGCAAATCCTATCAGGCAATCCAATATATCTAACAGCGTGGAGAACTACCCTACTGCCGATCCAAATGTGCTTTATTTACAGTTTAAATATTCACAGTCCTTCATTGGCCAGATCTTCAACCACTCCTCAAACAGCTTCCTTGAAAATCACAGCAACTAACTGAATTGCTATCGCGCCATTAACACTGAAAAATGTCTTAAGGTGCTGAGGTTTGAAAAATTGAGACAAAGGAGCAGAAATTAGGAGGGCGAAGGATGACCAAAAGCTGGCTCAAAAAGGTGGGCTTTAAAGATGTCTTAAAGAGCTGCAAGAAGTAGAAAGTCAGAGGGGTTTAAGGGGAGAACTCCGTAGCTTTGAACTTAGTCATAGAGGAAGGCAGTGGAATGAACAAGAGATCGGAAAGAGTTAGAGAATTCTGATGAGTGCTCTAAGAGATTCCAGAAATAAAGAAGTGTGAAACCATGAAAGGGATTTTAAAACAACGGAGACCCCTTAAAATTGGGGCGATGGGGAGCTGGCAGCCAATATAAATCAACAAGGATAAGGGTAATTAGCAAGATTTTATATGGAGACAGGAGAGTTTTGGCTGAGTTGATGTTTATGGAGGATGAAAGGCTGCTCGGAGTGTGCTGGAATTATAGAATTTGGAGTGACAAGGGTATCATCAACAGAAAAGTAGGGTCAGAGGCAAGTGATGTTACAGAAGTGGAAGCACACTGCCTTTACAATAGAGTGTACATGGAGATGAAAATTTCCTTCAACGAAATATTATACAGGGCACAGAACTCTACAGTGAATCCTAATTCTATTATGCTGGACTCCATGCACCTAAAGCTAGACATGGGAATCCCTATTGTCCATTCTGTAAAGAAGCCTCAATGCATCTGCTGGTAGTTCCCAATGGCTGTGGAGACATTACAGGAGACATCAGCCATGACTACAGAGAACACGCTTGACTGCCAACCATCTGAATAAATAGTTCAGAGTCATAAAATGAACTGTCAGTTAATGAAAGCAACTTCCTGGATATATGTGGTACAGATATACAGAATAATGGGATTTCCAGCTCCACTAACTGCACATTAATAAAATGGATTAACCTTTAATTTCCACTTCTCTCCCGAGATACACACAAACACAAGGATAGGAGCAGAATTAGGCTGTTCTGCCATTCAGTATGGTCATGGTTCACCTTGGGCTTCAACTCCACCTTACTGTTCATGCCCCATAGCCATTGATTATCCTAGGGATCAAAAATGTGTCCATCTCAGCCTTAACTGTATTCAACCATGGAGAATCTACAAGCCTCTGGGGTAGAGAATTCCAAAGATGCACAATCCTATGAGTAAAGAATTTCTCCTCATCTCAGTGTTAAATGATTGTCCCCTTATCCTGAGACTGTGTCCCTTGTTCAAGATTCCCCATTTAGTAGAAACAACTTCTCAGTGTCTACCTTGTCAAGTCTCTTCAGAACCTTGTATTTTTCAGTGAGGTCACAAGGGCGATCTTACAAACATAATTCTAAGTCCAGGATGAGCGTGAAAATGGGAGAGTTTCTGATCCATTGTTTGGGTCCAAATATGCGATTTTATGCACTTCGAGTGAAAAAAAGCAGCAAAACCCCTTTTGCCAGTAGGAGGAGTGGACCGAGCTTAAATCGTCCAAACGCTGGTTGAGAGCAGCAGAGTGCACAATTGCACATGTGTGGTGAACCATCGTTGGTTACCACTGTGGGGTTGTTCTAATGTTGTTGTTGGGCTAGGGTGTTTACACTGTGGGATTAATACACCTGTGGTTGTTGCTGTTGTGGCACATCCCAGTCGGGCCCCGCCTCCTGGGAGAGGTATAAGACCCTCTGCTCGGGCGGGACCCCTCCAGTCTGGAATGGTGTACTCGTGTTCAAATAGTTCCATTGTTAGACAATAAAAGCCTTCAGTTACCGAAGCCTTGTGGTCTTGTGCTCGATTGACGTGCATCAATTTTATTGTCTATCACTAAACTCTCGACGGAAAGGAGAGTATGAAACAAATGCTAAAGCCAGAGCGTCTGATGCTGGATCCACGTGCGGTCGGCGCCTCTAACACCTTCGACCACTGGCTGAAGTGTTTCGAGGACTACCTGGCGGCCTCTGCAGCAGTCACCACGGATGACGACAGACTCCAGGTCCTCCATGCGAGGGTAAGCGACACTGTCTACCTCGCGATCCGTGCGGCCACCACTTACCCGAGGGCCCTCGAGCTTTTGAAAAAGCGCTACACGAGACCTCCCAATGAGATCCACGCTCGTTACCTCCTCGCTACACGACGTCGGCAGTCGGGCGAAACCATGGAGGACTACGCCAATGAGCTCTTGCAGCTTGCCAGGGGCTGCGACTGCAAAGCTGTGTCGGCTGAGCAGTACATGTATGACCTCGCCCGAGATGCGTTTGTGGCAGGGGTAGGGTCTTCGTACATCCGGCTCAAGCTGTTGGAGAAGGGGAATCTCAACCTGACCCAAGCTATGGAGATGGCTGAAATGCTGGAGGCGGCGTCGAAGAGCTTGGCCCTGTATCCGGAGGACCACGTGGAGACAACGTGGCAGGAGCAGTCGCAAATCCCTCCTCGCCCCACGGGCTCGTGCTCCCATATCGACCCGACGACGGCGGCAGCCCCAGGCGGCCCGCGGTGCTATTTCTGCGGAGGAGCCAAGCATCCACGGCAAAAATGTCCTGCTAAAACGGTGGTCTGCAATCAATGCGGTAAAAAGGGGCACTACGCGAAAGCCCAAGAACGGCAGTGCAGCCTGTGACCCTCCAGAATGGAGATCATCTCCATCGGCGTCGCAGTATCCACGAGGTCCGTCCACGTGCGAGCCCAGGACGACGCCATTGTGTTCGGCGGAGTCGGAGGAGGATGACCACCAGGAGTCGCTACGCTTGGCGCCCTCAACCATGTGCGATTCATGGGGGCGGCCATTTTGGTCGACGACGACCAGGAGCGACCAGCAGGGGTCCTCAGCATCGACCTCAGCTGCCTGCAGTGACATCCAAGGGCCAACGGTGGCGTCGATCACCCTGGACCAGGCTAAGCACCACAGGCTTGACTGTTCAATGATGAACATTAAGGTAAATGGTCGTACTGTTTATTGTCTGTTTGACAGCGGGAGCACTGAGAGCTTTATTCACCCTGACACTGTAAAGAGGTGTGGACTCCGGGTTCTACCTGCCAAACAGACAATTTCTATGGCATCACGGTCCCGGTCTGTACCGATCCAAGGACGTTGTGTGGTAACTCTGAAAGTGCAGGGCACAATTTACGAGCGATACAGGCTCCTTGTGTTGCCGCATCTTTGCGCGCCAATTCTCCTCGGACTAAACTTTATGGTCCACATGAAGAGTGTGATCCTACAGTACGGTGGGCCACTCCCTTCGCTGACAGTAGGGGACCAGCCGCAGCCTCCAAATTGTCCAAAGCGCCCCGCATGCAATCTTTCCACACTAAAGATCACCACACCCTCTTTATTTAAGAATCTGGTACCAGGCTGCAAGCCCATCGCTACTAAAAGTAGGCGTTACAGCGCTGAAGATCGGATCTTCATCAGATCTGAGGTTCAGCGGCTCCTCAAAGAAGGGATCATACAGCCCAGCGTTAGTCCGTGGAGAGCACAGGTCATGGTGGTTAAGAGCGGGAACAAACCCCGGATGGTCATTGATTACAGTCAGACCATTAATCGATATACGCAGCTGGATGCGTATCCTCTCCCGCGCATATCTGATATGGTCAATCAGATTGCGCAGTACCGGGTGTTCTCCACCATAGACCTTAAGTCCGCCTACCACCAACTCCCCATCCGCCCAGAGGACCGACATTACACGGCGTTTGAGGTGGATGGTCGTCTGTATCAGTTTCTTAGGGTTCCATTTGGTGTCACCAATGGGGTCTCGGTCTTCCAGCGTGCTATGGACCGAATGGTGGACCAGAACGGGCTGCGGGCTACCTTCCCGTACCTGGATAATGTCACCATCTGCGGCCATGATCAGCAGGACCATGACACAAATCTCCAGAACTTTTTGCGCACTGCATCTCGCCTGAATCTGACCTACAACAGGGAGAAGTGTGTATTCCGTACGCGCCGGTTAGCCATCCTGGGATACGTAGTGGAAAACGGGGTCATTGGCCCTGATCCCGACCGTATGCGCCCTCTTGCTGAACTTCCTTTGCCCGCTAGCGCAAAAGCACTGAGGAGATGCCTAGGCTTCTTCTCCTATTATGCGCAGTGGGTCCCCAACTACGCGGACAGAGCCCGTCCGCTTATTAAGTCCACGACTTTTCCACTCACGCCAGAGGCCCAATTGGCCTTCAAGGCATTGAAACGCGACATTGCGAAAGCCACGATGCACGCGGTGGACGAATCCATCCCTTTTCAGGTGGAAAGTGATGCATCAGATTTCGCCCTGGCCGCCACACTAAACCAGGCAGGCAGGCCCGTCGCGTTTTTTTCCTGCACCCTTCAAGGTCCCGAAATTCGGCATTCAGCGGTGGAAAAGGAGGCCCAGGCTATTGTGGAGGCCGTCAGACACTGGCGCCATTACCTGGCGGGGAAGCGGTTCACCCTGATCACGGACCAGCGGTCCGTGGCGTTTATGTTCAATAACACGCAGAGGGGCAAGATCAAGAATGACAAGATCTTGCGGTGGAGAATTGAGCTCTCCACCTATAATTACGATATTATGTATCGTCCAGGGAAACTCAATGAGCCCTCGGATGCCCTCTCACGCGGAACATGCGCTACTATGCAGGAGGACCGCTTGAACGCCCTCCATAATGACCTGTGCCATCCTGGGGTCGCTCGGCTCTACCACTTCATCAAAGCCCGCAATCTGCCTTACTCGGTGGAGGACGTCAGGTCAGTGACAAGGAGCTGTCGGATTTGCGCGGAATGCAAACCTCACTTTTACCGACCTGACCGGGCACATTTGGTCAAGGCCACTCGCCCCTTCGAGAGGCTGAGTGTGGATTTTAAGGGCCCCCTTCCCTCAACAGACCGGAACGTGTACTTTCTTAACATCATAGACGAGTACTCCCGGTTCCCGTTTGTTGTCCCCTGTGCGGATACGTCGACTGCCACGGTGATCAAGGCATTCCGTGATCTTTTTACCCTGTTCGGGTACCCCAGCTATATACATAGCGACAGGGGCTCGTCGTTCATGAGTAATGACTTGAGGCAATTCCTGCTCTCATACGGGATTGCCTCTAGTAGAACCACGAGTTACAACCCTAGGGGCAATGGACAGGTGGAGAGAGAGAATGCTACAGTCTGGAAGGCTGTCCTATTGGCGCTGAAGTCCAAAGGCCTTCCAGTCTCCCATTGGCAGGAGGTCCTCCCAAATGCGCTTCACTCCATTCGCTCCCTCCTGTGTACGGCAACCAATGCTACTCCCCACGAGAGGATGTTCTCATTCCCTCGGAAGTCGTCCTCGGGGATATCTTTACCAGCCTGGTTGACGTACCCAGGACCCGTCCTTCTGCGGCGACATGTAAGGGCCCACAAGTCCGACCCCTTGGTCGAACCGGTCCACCTCCTCCACGCCAACCCTCAGTATGCCTATGTGGCATATCCTGACGGGCGAGAGGACACAGTCTCGATCCGAGACCTGGCGCCCGCAGGGGACGTAGCAACTCCTGTCGCTCCCATACCCCCAGTCACGAATCCCCTATCTCTTATTTCTCCCCCGGACGTGGCGCAGTCAGCACCGGGACTAGTGCATAACAGTTATACTCCACTGTACAGCTTGCCTGAGACTCGGAGATCGGCGCCATCGCAGAAGGTACCGGGATCCCCTGCACTACCGCTTCATCAGGGTCAACCGGCCCGTGAGTCCTCGAGAGGACAGCCGGACGCTGTTTTGGAGAGAACGCCACCGCAAGCACCTGCTCCGGTGTCACCGCCGGTATTGAGGAGGTCACAACGACGGTGCGGTCCTCCAGACCGTCTGGACTTGTAGATTGTTGACTTTTTTTATATATATATGTAGTCTGTTTTCGCACCCCGCCGGCCTTTGTTCTCAAAGGAGGGGTGAATGTGGTGAACCATCGTTGGTTACCACTGTGGGGTTGTTCTAATGTTGTTGTTGGGCTAGGGTGTTTACACTGTGGGATTAATACACCTGTGGTTGTTGCTGTTGTGGCACATCCCAGTCGGGCCCCGCCTCCTGGGAGAGGTATAAGACCCTCTGCTCGGGCGGGACCCCTCCAGTCTGGAATGGTGTACTCGTGTTCAAATAGTTCCATTGTTAGACAATAAAAGCCTTCAGTTACCGAAGCCTTGTGTCTTGTGCTCGATTGACGTGCATCAACATGTGATGGTCCCTCTGCTGTGAGAGCAGAGCGACCTGTCACTCAACCTCTTCCAGCAAGGCCACAGAGGCAAGTGAGCCCAGATGATAACATCCCGGGCTCGTTAATTCCATGGAAATGAGATTTAAATTTAATTTAAATAATTTTTTCAGCCTCGCACTGGAAATGGATGCGAGGCTGACCTCGTCGGATATCTGGTGTCGGCAAGGTTGTGAGGGGTGAGAAATTGGGCGTGCACCAGCTCACCCCGCCCATCGGCCAGCAGGGGGCTATGGTAAGATCCCCCCCCCCCCGGCCACACATTTCATTTTTCCAAACACCAGAGAAATATGAGCTCAATTTACTCAACCTCTCAGCATAAGACAACCCTCTCATTCCATGGACCAATCTAGTGGACCTTTACTGCACTGTGTCCAATGAAAGTATTATATCCTTCCTTAAATATGGAGTCCACAATTGCACAAGAGTAATCCAGGTGTTATTTCACCAATTTATACCAAGACGTCTTTAATCATGTATTCCAGTCCCCCTTGCAATAAAGACCAACATGCTTTTTGCCTCCCCAGTTGCTTGCTATACCTGCATGCTAACTTCCTCTATTCCTTATATAGGTCATCTCTCCGAACTGCAACATTTACAAACTTCAAGCCTTTTAAAAAATATTCTACTTTTCTATTCTTATGACCAAAGTAAAAAACTTCATACTTACACACATTATACATCTGCCATCATTTTGCCCATTCACTTAACCAGTCGATATCTCTTTGCGGCATCTCTGTATCCTCCTCACAGCTTGCATTTGTATCATCAGCAAACCTAGGTACATTACTCTCTGTATCTTCATCTAAGTCATTAGTATAGATTGTATAAAGCTGAGGCACCAGCACTGATCTAAGTATGGTACCTTGGTTAGATTGCATCCGGAGTAGTGTGTGCAGTTTTTGCACCCTTACATTAGGAAAGATATTAATGACATCGAGGGAGTGCAGCAAAGGTTCACCAAACCTGTTCCCATGATGGCTGGACTATCCAAGAGGAGAGGTTGGGGGAACTAGGTCTGTATTCTCAAGGGTTTCAAAGAACAAAGAACAAAGAACAATACAGCACAGGAACAGGCCCTTCAGCCCTCCAAGCCCGCGCCGCTCCCTGGTCCAAACTAGACCATTCTTTTGTATCCCTCCATTCCCACTCCGTTCATATGGCTGTCTAGATAAGTCTTAAATGTTCCCAGTGTGTCTGCCTCCACCACCTTGCCTGGCAGCGCATTCCAGGCCCCCACCACCCTCTGTGTAAAATATGTCCGTCTGATATCTGTGTTAAACCTCCCCCCCTTCACCTTGAACCTATGACCCCTCGTGAACGTCACCACCGACCTGGGGAAAAGCTTCCCACCGTTCACCCTATCTATGCCTTTCATAATTTTATACACCTCAATTAAGTCTCCCCTCATCCTCCGTCTTTCCAGGGAGAACAACCCCAGTTTACCCAATCTCTCCTCATAACTAAGCCCCTCCATACCAGGTAACATCCTGGTAAACCTCCTCTGTACTCTCTCCAAAGCCTCCACGTCCTTCTGGTAGTGTGGCGACCAGAACTGGACGCAGTATTCCAAATGCAGCCGAACCAACGTTCTATACATCTGCAACATCAGACCCCAACTTTTATACTACGAGAGGTGATCTTATTGAAATCTACTTAAAGGGAGAGATGGGGAGATGCAGGTAAGATGTTTCTCCTGGCTGGGGAGTCCAGAACCTGGGGACACAATTTCAAAATAAGGGGAAAGCCTCTTAGGACTGAGATGAGGGGATTTAATTTTACTCAGAGGATTGTGAATCTTTGGAATTCTCTACCCCATAGGGCTGTGGAAGCTCAGTCATTGAATATGTTTAACCATGATGTGGAGATGCTAGCATTGTACTGGGGTGGGAACAGTAAGAAGTCTCACAACACCAGGTTAAAGTCCAACAGGTTTATTTGGAATCACGAGCTTTCAGTGCACTGCTCAGCTGATGAAGGAGCAAGACTCCGAAAGCTCGTGATTCCAAATATGACTCTATGATTCATACTCCCTTGACAAAAGACATTTCCCAGCAGCTGTGAGTTTCCACACTAATTCTTTGAATTTAGTAACATTCCCAACAAGCCCATTTGTAACTTCGAACATTGATTTTAGTATTGCACCAATGCCTATTTGCTTCCCAAGATTTTATTCAACCCCTAAAAGCAACTTCACCCTCTTTCAGAGAGGTGTAAATTATTTCATCAGATTACACTGTGGATAATGATGCCTTTCTATAACACCCTATTGCATCAAGATGTTTCAAAGCGCTTTACACTGAATTTCCTCTGTGTTATATCCAAACATATTTATTCATTCATGGGATGTGGACACCGTTGGTTAGGCCAGCATTTATTGTCCATCCTTAATTGCTCTTGAGAAGATGATGTTGAGCTACCTTCTTTAACTTCTACATCACATCAGATTTTGATGCAATCAAACAACTTCTGTGGCCATTTCAGAGAGCTGTTAAGAGTCAACTACATTGCTGGGCATCTGGAGACATTGCCAATTTCTGTGATGATCCCCCCCCCACCTTACATTTATTTCCCCAATTTTTACTTCGTAGTCTCTAATTTATTTTGAATTGAATCATTACATTATGATATTTTCTGATTTCTTTTCTTCACACTGAATATGTGAAGGGATGTAGGATTTTAAAATCCTATAAAGCCTGTGTCAGTAAAATAGATAAATGTCTAGATATATGGAAGCTGTCAGAATGTGAAATGCAGGCAATCCGCATATACCACTTTAAAGTGGCCACTCTATCAGATCCAAACCATTTTCCATTGCATGTTTACAAAGGATGTAAACAAAATAACCCAGCGCTGGACAAATATAGAAATTTAGCTTGTTAGCTGCAATTTTAGGGGGAAAAGGATTGATTCCAGCTGAAAGCAATTACTCAATTACAGCTCAAACACAGATGCAGTGAAAGTTTTTAATGCAATGGGAGTTGATGTGATTTCACCTTCATTGCTTGCAACTGTAGTTGCAAATTCAGAAAGAGACAGAGCAGCATAAAAAATATGCTGGGGGGTGGGGGGTACCATTAGCGATTTAAAAATAAAATTATTTCTCCAGTAATTGGTGACATGATGAGAGGTAAGTGGGCACTGGGGGTGAGATTTTCCAGCTGCGCTCGCCCCAAAACCAGAAAATCCCGCCCGAGGTCAATTGACCTTTGCATGGTCTGCTCCCCTGCCCGCTAAGATTCCCCTGGCGAGTGGGATGGGAAAATTCACCCCTGGGTATGTTATAGAAAAGGATTTGAGACTGCATTCTCTTAAAGTGCCTAATTCAGAAGAGAAAGAGCAGCATAAAAATTATAAAATGGAATAAGGTCATGCAAGCCAGGTGAAAATTCAACTTAAATGGTATGGAATGGCGGGAACAGTGCGTAAGCCCCCTGGTAGCAGGTGTGAAGTGGCAGAATGTATCAACACAGATTAGACAAGCATGCAGTAAAAGCAGTTGGGTTTAAATAGGAAATTTTAACTACTACATAGGTTTGAATAAGCAGACAAGCATGCCAGAATGATAGCACATTTCTTCAATGTGTTTAGTATAATTGTCCTGGAAACAAGGCAGCAGGTTATTTTAGATTGAATGAATATTATTAATCTAATTGTAGCCAACATGTTATTGACTTCAATATTGTGATTGAAAGGGAAAAATGTGAAACAGTTACTAAGATTCTAGATTTAGGTAAGGAACAGAGGAATCTGAGCAAATCTGTTCCCATAGCAAGTTTTGCTGGAACAGGGCGCTGCCTTGTCATTAAAGGTTTATAGTTTGAGGTGCGCCACTCCACATCAAGCATGGTTGGAGTCTCTAACATTCATGCCACCTGCCATTGGCATGTTGGAAGGATTTTGCAGGTCAATACTCAACCTGTTTGGCGATGTTATGAATGCACCTTCCTTGGTCATCAAGTCCTGGGAACCCAGAGCTCTGACTCAACGATAGGGGTGCTACCCACTGCGCCAGAAAATCTCCTACAGAAGATCAGTGGAGAGGTTATAAAAAAAGTAACATGATTCAAAACCAGTGGTTAGCATTGCTGCCTCACAGCACCAGGGATCTGGGTTCAATTCCCGGCTTGGGTCACTGTGCAGAGTCTGCATGTTCTCCCTGTATCTGTGTGGGTTTCATCTGGGTTCTCCAGTTTTCTCCCACATTCTGAAAGAAGTGCAGGTTAGGTGCATTGGCCATGCTAAATTCTCCCTCAGTGTACCCAAACAGGTGCTGGAGTGTGGCGGCTACAAGATTTTCGCAGTAACTTCACTGCAGTGTTAATGTAAAGTCAACTTTTGACACTAATAAATAAACTTAAACTATACCCCTAAGGAGCAAAAGGTTGATTCGTCAAAAGAAACAGCAACGGATGTCTAAAGCGATAAGTAACAACATCAAAATAAAAGAAAAAGCATCCAAAAATGCAAAATGTAAACTAGCAAAGATCCAGTAGCTTGGAGAGATACAAAGAAGCAGTGACAAAACTAATTGTAGGAGATGCAAAAAGGCAAAATGAAAAGTAGCTTGCAAGGTATATCAAAATCAACACAAAAACCATTTACTTTATGAGGAAAATAGTGTGGTTAAGAGCAAACAGAACAAAAAATGCTGGAAATAATCAGGTCAGGCAGTATCCGTGGAGAGAGAAAAACAGAGTTAACATTTCAGGTCAATGATCTTTCCTCAGATCGAGATGTGATAGCACAGAGGCAGGGAAAGATAGGGAAGGTCTGTGATAGGGTGGAAGGGTGGAGAGAATAAATGATCAAGGAATGATGATACAAGGCAAAAGAAGATGGTAATGGGACAAGAAAAGACAATTGTTAAAAATGGGTTTTGATAAAGTGCATCAAATCAGGAAAACGGCTACAGCTGCCATCCAAAAATAAAAAAAGGGAACAGAGAATATGATAAAGGAAATTGTTGAACTCAATGTTGAGCCCCGAAAGATTTAAAGTGCCTAATTTAAATAAGAGGTGCTGTTTCTTGAGCTTACATTGAATTTCACTGGATCCATATAGAAATCTATTCTTAAGGACAATGTGAAACCCCTAAAAAGAATGACAGTGATATAATAAATGGAAATAAGAACAGGCAGTCATGTTGAAGAATTATTGTCCTTCAGTATTTACCATAGAGAAAGAAAATAATATGCTGGAATCACCATTAATACTAATTTTGAATCAGGGATGAGAATTCACCATTATTAATGTTAGCTAATTAACACTGATGGAAAAGTAATGGCATTAAAGACTGACAGTCCCCCAGGAACAGGCAATTTATATTCCAACATTTTAAAGAAGTAGATGAGAACATTATTAATGCCCTAATTATGAATATCCAATGTTCTCTTGTTTCAGAAAGCATTTCTTTAAAATGGAAAAATGTACATATCACGCCAATATTTAAGAAAGGTGACAGAGGGAAAACAGAACCTTAGACCAGTTAGCCTAACATCTGTTGTGGGTAATTACTCGAGTCTATAATTAAAGGTAAAGTGACTGAACATCTTGAAAAATTTTAGCTGATCAGAGAGAGGAAACCATCACAGAATTGTTACAGTGCAGAAGGAGGCCAATTGGCTTATCATATCTGGATCAGCTCTCCAACTGAGCAATTAACCTCGTGCCATTCCCCCACTTTCTCCCCATAACCTATACATTTTTCATTTTCAGATAAGACTTGAATTCCCTTCTGAATATCTTGATGGAACCTGCCTCCGCCACACTCTCAGGTAGTGCATCCCTAATCTTAACCACCAGCTATGTGAAAAAAAAAGTTCATGTTGCTTCTTTTCCAAATTACTTTAAACCTTTACCCTCTCATTCTCCATCATTTCATGAGTGGAATCAGTTTCTCCCTACCTACTCTGTCCTGACCCCCTCATACCTCTGTCAAATCTCCACTTAGCCTTCTCTCCTCCAATGAAAATGTCACAACTTCTCCAATCTATCTTCATGACTGAAATTCCTTATCCCTGGAATCATTCTTGTGAATTTTTTCTGCTCTCTCTCCAATGCATTCACATCCTTCCTAAAGTGTGGCACCAAGAACTGGACACAGTACTCCAGCTGAGACTGAAATAGTGTCCAATACAAATTCAACATAATCTCCTTTATTTTTATACTCAATGCCCTATTAATAAAGCCTTGGATACAAGGAGCATGATTTTTCCAAAAAGAAAGTGCCCAAACGGGCGGGAATACAGCTGTTTTTCCCACCCAAATTTTAGACGAGCTTAGTTAAATGAATTTCCTTCATGAACTTATTTTCATTATGATGATAATGATGATACAAAACTTGGAAGTATTGTGAACTGTGATGAGGATAGTATAGAACTACAAAACGACAGTGATGTTGGTGGAATGGGTGGAGAAGTGACAGGTAAAGTTCAATGCGAAGTGATTCATTTTGGTAGGAAGAGCGTGGAGAAACTGTATCAAATAAAGAGTATAGCTCCAAAGGGAATGCAGGAGCAGAGGAACCTGAGTGTAAATATGCATATCATTAAAGGTGGAAGATAGAGAGAGCAGTTAATAGAACGTCTTGGGTGTGATTTTCCCAGCCCGCTTGCAGCAGGCCAGGAAATATCACAAAGGCCGTCAGGGGATATATGCTGGTAAGGGGGTGGGGCGGGGGGGGAGGGGGGGGGGGGGGGGGGGTAGGAGGCGGGCAGGGTCGAATCCCGCCCGAGAGGCCAGCATCAGATTTCTGAGGGGGCCAGTGTGCATACGCACTGGGAGATCGGTTAAAAAGCACCTCCCCACAATTGCCAGCCCTGAACTCACCTCCACTGGTGGCTGGCCTCCTGATGGCTGGACCCAGCCTTCGGTCCCCAACCCACCCACTAACCCCCACCCATCCCATTCAGAGTTCCCTCTATTCCTTCCCCTTCTACTTCCACTCCCAGGTCTGGCTCTGCACTGTCTGGATCCACCCTGCCTGGCCCCACCCCCTCAGATCTCACCCCCTGGGCACTGAAGGGGCCAAGAAACTTTAGTGAGCCCAGATGATTGAGTCCCAGACTTGCCAAAGAGATGCTAATCTGTATTGCTGTTCCCCAGCACGAGGCTGATTATGTCCAAAGAAATGGACTGGGAAAATCGCATCTGGTCGGTCGCGATTTCCATTTTTTTGCCTCTTGCTGATATTTCCTGGCCCACTGCACTACTTGAGCAGCGCAGCGGGCGCTGGGAAAATCACGCCAAGATGTTCTATTAACTGCTCTCTCAATCTTCCACCTTTAATGATATGCACATTTACACCCAGGTTCCTCTGCTCCTGTATCCCCTTTGGAGCTGTACTCTTTATTTGATACAGTTTCTCCACGCTCTTCCTACCAAAATGAATCACCTCGCATTGAACTTCACCTGTCACTTCTCCGCCCATTCCACCAATATCACTGCCGTTTTGTAGTTCTATATTATCCTCGTCACAGTTCACAATACTTCCAAGTTTTGTATCATCATTATCATCATAATGAAAAGAAGTTCATGAAGAATAAGTCACATTTGATGAATAGACTGAATTTTATTTTGAAAAGGGGTCTGTTATTTATATGGATTTCTGAAAATACTCCGAACTACCCCTTCCAGGTCCAAACTGGTGACCTTTGCCTTGATATCAAGAGGATTAGAATACAAAGGGGTGACAGTCATGTTATAGCAATAGAAAACCCTGGTTGGACTGCACCTTGAGTAATGCATTCAGTTCTGGGCACCATAACTTCAAAAGGATATTGTGGCATTGCAGAGAGTGCAATTTACCAAGAGTTACCAAAATGATACCAAGGGACCAATGCTCTGGGGATCGGAGCTCAAACCCTACTATGGAAGATGGAGAAATTTGAATTCAATAAGTGAATCTGGAATTAGAAATCTAATGATGACCACAAAACCATTGTTGATTGTCATGAAAACCCATCTACTAATGCTCTTTAGGGGAGGAAATCTGTCGTCCTTACCTGGTCTGGCCTACATGTGACACTAGACCCATAGAAATATGGTTGACTCTTAAGTGCCCTCTGGAAATGGCCCAGCAATTAGGGATGGGCAATAAATGCTGGCCCAGCCAGTGAAATCCACACATCCCATGAATTAATTTTTTTTAAACTCTAAGGATTAAATTACGAAGAGCAATAACACAAACTAAGATTGCATTACCTGAAATTTAAAAGACTAAGTCATGATTTGATTGAAGTGATTCAATTTTGAGGGGGACTGAGAGGATGGATAGGGAGAAAATATTTCTTCTGGTTGAAGAATCTAGAACTAAGGGACATAACCTAAAGAACTAGAGCCAAGTTTTTCCTGACTGAAGTTAGGAAACAGTTCTACGTGCAAATGGCTTTGAACTCTTTTTCGTAAATGGCAGTTGACACAGGGTCAGTTGATAATTAAAATGTTAAATTTGAAGCTGATAATTTTTGGTTAACAAAAAGCTAAGGGAAATTGGACAAAGGCTGGGATATGAAGTTAGGTCAGGAATTAGCCATGATCTCATTGGGTGGTTAAACAGGCTTGAGAACTGAATGACTTACTCCTGTTCCTGAGTTACCACAGCTGTGAATTTCCAGTCTCGCCTGCCGCGGGGCCCCTTTCCCCCAAAGACAATGGATTTTTTGCTGTTGTGTTAAGTTTTTTGTCCTGCCCACGATGATTCCCACGACAAGCAGCACTGGAAAACTAAGGCCTGTGTTTCACATCAAGTCCAATTTTTCAAAGAGACCAACCGTTAACTGAAGATGTGGAGAAGGATTTTAACCCTACTTTGCAGGCACAAAATGGACGGGTAAACAATTGTGAGCCACAAATGTTCTCCCCAGATCCCTCCCAGTTTTTACTGCCACTTCTGGACAGGCCAGTACACTGCCTGGGTTCCATCTTTCAGTTTGAAGATTGGGGTGAGGTTATGTTATTGAATTCCAACTACAATGTTACCTTTGATCTTAGCAGGACAGCCAGATTAAAGAATCTCAGAAGAGGATTGGAAGCAAAATAAATTGTTCACGCCCCACAAGGGAAGTTCAAACTGTTCTAATTTATGAACCTATTTGCTTAATATGTGTATCTTTTGGTTTCTGATTCTCTTCTTACCTAGTTCTGGGTAAGTAAAGGACCTTCCTCTGACTGCTCCTTAATTGTGAGTTGACACAGATAGATGTCATGTCACAAACATGCTGGTTCAGAACTGCCCGTTTTTCTGGAGAGTAATGGTCTACCAAAACTTCAGTCTGGCGCGCAAATCGAATCTACTCATCATGAGCTAGGAATGTGCTGGCTGCCACATTGGCAAAGGCCAAATAATTAGTGTGTGGGAGTCTTGCCTACACCAAACAGTAGCTCCATTGTACATGCAAATAAAGGGCCACTAATGCTTGTTTGATGCCACCACTGCAAGACAATCTACATGCAGCCTAACAAACCATCTGTACAACACAACTGGCACGCAACAGCAAGGTAATATTTTAAAACATACTAACCTGAATGTGGAGCAGAAAGACATAGCCCTCCTTGCTCCAACTACCAATTCTACCCAACCAGGCCATTGATCACCTGTCGGCCAACCCCACTCCCTCACTTACCTCAGGATCAGTGCAGAACTGCAACCACACTTCACCAAAAGAACTACTTTTTACTCACCATAGTTTACCGACTTAACTTATAGAATCATAGAATCCTTGCAGTGCAGAAAGAGGCCATTCAGCCCATCGAATCTGCACTGACAACAATTCCAGGCCCTAATTCCGTAACCCCACATATTTACCCTGCTAATCCCCTGACACTGAAGGACAATTTAGCATGGCCAATCAACCTAACCCTCACATCTTTGGACTGTGAGAGGAAACCAGAGCACCCAGAGGAAATGCACGCAGGCATGGGGACAATGTGCAAACTCCACACAGACAGTCACCCAAGGCCGGATTTGAACCCGGGTCCCTGGCACTGTGAGGCAGCAGTGCTAGCCACTCCGCCACTGTGCCACAACTTCGTGGGAGTGAAGCCCAAAAATAGGGTTGCCTGTGGTCACAGTGCGAACACAGGAATTTCTAAGCTTTTGCGCTTTGTAATTTTTGTTTTCAACTTCAATGCAACAATTCCCATGTCTGCTGAGGAACTCTTAGGCATCCGGGTTATGAAGATCCAAATAGATAAACTGATCGAATGTTCTCCTCAGCCATTTGCATCAATTTAGTTCACTTATATTTGGACCAAGATGTATTTATTGCACAAGCTGAAGGATTCACTCTGGTTCAGTTGGTAGCACTGTTGTTTCAAAGTCAGATGATTATGGGTTCAAATCCCACCTCAGCACAAGCGGCACGGTGGCACAAAGGTTAGCACTGCTGCTTCACAGGGCCAGGGACCTGGGTTTGATTCCCGGTTTGGGTCACTGTCTGTGTGGAGTTTGCACATTCTCCCTGTGTCTGCGTGGGTTTGCGCCGGGTGCTCCGGTTTCCTCCCACATTCTGAAAGACGTGCTGGTTAGGTGAATTGAACCGAACAGGCACCAGACTGTGGTGACTAGGGGAATTTCACCGTAACTCCATTGCAGTGTTAATGTAAGCCTTACTTGTGACCAATAAATAAACTTTTACTTTACTTTAAACGTCGAAGCTGTCACTGCAGAGGAGCACTTCACTGTCAAAGGTGCCATTTAAACCGGGGTTCCATGTGCCACCACAGCTAGGTGCAAAAAATCCAATGGCATTATTTCAAAGAAGAACAGGGGAGTTATCCTCAACTGTCCTAGTCAATATTTATCCCTCAATCAACAGTGTTGTTTGTCGGAGCTTGTATTTCGTAATTGGCTGCACACTACCTCCATTATAACAGTGACTATACTTCTAAAGTACTCCAATGGTTATAAAGTGCTCAGGACATCTTATGGTTGTGCAAAATGTAAGTCCATCTTCTCTCAATTGAAGGAATGATTCATACTTTTTATACTGTCGCTGGCTCAGCATCTGCTTCAACCTGTGCCAGTCTGAGTAATGAATATTGGGTTACATTGCCCAGTCACACACTGCCAAATGATTAGGTAGGAAAAACTAGTTTCCCACTTATGCGCTTTTGTGCATGCACGAAACATGATTCAAGCTGCCCATTGAAAAATGCGTGAGGTACACTGTCAGCAGTCATTTAGTTTCAGTCAGAAATTTGAATTGCAGTTTATGCTTTAAATACAGATGACGAGACAGGTATTGTCTCGGCTGCAGTAATATTATTCTTTGTTTGAGGGCAATCAGTGCAAGTTAAACTTCTGCAGCAGCTTTCTACATGCCCCAACAGTCAAGGGGTTACAGAGACCAGGTTAAAAAAAAACTCCAGTCTGAAATGTTTCTATCAAGCCATAGTTTTATCCCAGCTTCCAGATAAATGAACTGGTGCCTGAGCAAAGATTAACCAGCAGAATGAGTAATTGAGCCCATTACAAATACAGAAATGCACATAGTTAAACATTCATGAAAGTTGGCACTGAAGCAGTAAACAGGCAGGTACTGTACTTACTGTGAAAAGTTATGTTTTCCTTTAAGCTACGCTCCGAACCTGGTGTCCTCTGCTGACAGCACTTTTCAGAAACAGTCTAACATGTTTCCAAAGCTCATCTGCTGTTCTGCTAGTCAGGCTGGAAGTCGGAACAAAAGAGTGCAGGTGGGAGGGATCAGTGTGGTCGCTACTCTGAAAGGTAGAGTTAAATCACCTTTTGCAGCAAAACGGAATGGTGATGAGGGACATTCCCAGTACTTTGTCAAGGTGTCTGTTCTCATTCTGCTAATCTACAGAGAGGAAAGTCAGTAAACATACATTCCCTCCCTTAACAGAAGAACAACAAACTGGTGAAAACATGAATTCAGCTGGAGAGTGAGATTTTGTTTTGCAAATCATTAGTGTATTTTGAATATGAATGTTTCTTTAAGACTAGGCAGTGTGCCCTGGATAAGTTTGAAAACGTATGGGGGTCTGAGTAGGGGCAGCTAACAGAAACATAGAGGAGTCGAAATGGATGCAATGTCCATTACAGAGATTTATCCATGTGCCTTTACATTAGTGGTGGGCAACCTGCAGCCTGGGGGTCCACGTGCTGCCCATCAGGTCTGAGTGTGGCCCACAAGACATTTAGTTGACTGTTGCACATGCACAGTGTTGCCAAATTCCATTAGTTTCCATCCATGTCATTTTTTTCCTGCCGGTATAACTGAAGTGAACACATGTAAAGCAAGACAAGTGAAGTGAGGTGCATGCTGATTGCACACACTATGAGAGCTGTGCGCTCCTTCTTTGTACAATCAGGTGTAAATGCTTCTTTTGTTTTTACTATTTGATGTTGATGACAGTTCTATTAATATATAAATGATTAAGCATTTTCTTTCTTTTCATTCATACATGGGACATGAGCTTTGTGGCTGGCCAGCATTTAGTGCCCATCCCTAGTTGCCCATGAGAAGGTGGTGGTGAGCTGCCTTCTTGAATCGCTACAGTCCGTGTGCTGTGGGTTGACCCACAATGTCGTTAGGGAGAGAATTCCAGGATTTTGACCCAGCAATTGCGAAGGAACGGTGATATATTTCCAAGTCAGGATGGTGAGTGGCTTGGAGGGGAACTTGCAGGCGGTGGTGTTCCCATGTATCTGCTGCCCTTGTCCTTCTAGTTGGAAGTGGTCGTGGGTTTGGAAGGTGCTGTCTAAGAATCTTTGATGAATTGCTGCAGTGCATCTTGTAGATAGTGCACACTGCTGCTACTGAGCGTCGGTGGTGGAAGGAGTGGATGTTTGTAGATACGGTGTCAATCAAGCAGGCTGCTTTGTCCTGGATGGTGTCAAGCTTCTTGAGTGTTTGAGCTTCACCCATCCAGGCAAGTGGGGAGTATTCCATCACACTCCTGACTTGTGCCTTGTAGATGGTGGATAGGTTTTGGGGAGTCAGGAGGTGAGTTATCTGCCACAGTATTCCTAGCCTTTAACCTGTTCTTATACCCATTGTGTTAATGTAGTGAGTCCAGTTGAGTTCCTAGTCAATCGTAACCCCAAGGATGTTGACAGTGCGGGATTCAGTGCTGGTAACACCATTGAATGTCATGGGGCGGTGG
This sequence comes from Mustelus asterias, assembly GCF_964213995.1. NCBI lineage: Eukaryota > Metazoa > Chordata > Chondrichthyes > Carcharhiniformes > Triakidae > Mustelus > Mustelus asterias. The sequence goes on along the minus strand of NC_135820.1, from coordinate 34,100,783 downwards.
TTAGAGTGTCTCTCATTGGTGACGGTCATTGCCTGACATTTGTGTGATGCGAATGTTATTTGCCACTTGTCGACTCAAGCCTGGATATTGTCCAGATCTTGTTGCATTTGAACATGGAGTGCTTCAGTATCTGAAGAGTCGCGAATGGTGCTGAACATTGTGCAATCATCGGCGAACATCCTCACTTCTGACCTTATGACGGAGGGAAGGTCATTGGTGAAGCAGCTGAAGATTGTTGGGCCTTGGTCACTACCCTGAGAGACTCCTGCAGAGATGTCCTGGAGTTGAGATGACTGACCCTTCACAACCACAACCATCTTCCTATGTACCAGGCATGACTCCAACAAGCGGAGAGTTTGCCCCCTGATACCCATTGATTCCAATGATGCTAGGGCTCCTTGATGCCACACTCAGTCGAATGCAGCCTTGATGTCAAGGGCTGTCAATCTCACCTCACCTCTGGAATTCAGCTTTTTCATCCGTGTTTGAATCAAGGCTGTAACGAGGTCAGGAGCTGAGTGACCCTGGCGAAACCCAAACTGGGCGTCACTGAGCAGGTTATTGCTGAGCAGGTGCTGCTTTTATAACTTATGAAATTTTTGGTGTGTATTAAATGTATTTAGTCGTATTCATAGGGTCATTGTTAGTGAGCAAACCCAATTTCAATCTTGTGGTCCAATGCGATAAAGGATGGTCATTCATACAGTGCACTCACTATCATAGGCTGTCTATCATTGCTTTAAATGAATATGATTCAGCTTGGTGAAGACCAAACTAGAAAGAGTCCTCTGTAGAAAAACTCCACTCTGTAGAAAAACAGCCGTCACCCATTCTCAGGACTGGGAGCTGCTACTTTTACAGGTGCTGCCTGCTTTGTTGGCTACAAAGTGCCGTTTGCATAATGCCTGCAGTTTCAGTGCTATGGTGTCATTTGGTACTAAAGTGGTGTCTGCGCAGTGTGTGCACACTTCTGCTGTGGGCTGCAACAGACACCGTGGACAGAATTCTACAGTCCCATCACGGCAAGGCACAAACCAGAAGATACGGTGAGCTGTTCAAACGTCCATTGACTTTGGCGAGACCAGAAAATCCCACTGGCGGAAGGTGCTGCAAAATTCCGTCCTATATTGGGGAGGTCATTCGCATGGAGAACATGCACTTGAATTATGCACAGTAGGCAGTTCATGATTCCAGTCATGTATTGTGGACCTGATGCCATTTTTGATCCAAATGCTCCAGTTAATGGGGTAGCACGGTGGCACAGTGGTTAACACTGCTGCCTCACAGCACCAGGGGCCTGGGTTCGATTCCCGGCTTCCCTGTCTGTGCGGAGTCTGCACATTCTCCCCATGTCTGCGTGGGTTTCCTCTGAGTGCTCCGATTTCCTCCCAGTGTCCAAAAGACATGCTAGTTCGATGCATTGGCCATTCTAAATTTTCCCTCAGTGTACGTGAGCAGACGTCAGAATGTGGCGACTAGGGATTTTCACAGTAACTTCATTGCAGTGTTAATGTAAGCCTACATGTGGCGAAGAAATAAACTTTAAATAAATAAACTTTTGACCTCACATATGACCTCAGCATCAGAATGGACCAGCTACCAGCACGATTTAAAGGGTTCATCAACTACGTTCAGGTTAGTTACTGATTGATTTCTACTAGTCCCGTCTGAGTTTGTGGAAGTGTTTGGTGGTTTGTACTGCTATTTAAAGCTGTTAAACTGTACGGCGAGTGGCATGGCACCTGGTAATGGCCATTTACCTGACTTCAAGCATTCTGCTCACACCACTTGCTCCCAATCATTAGTACAACGGTTTTCATTCTCCAAGACCTGCAACATGACAGGGAGAATGAGGAAAGGTGTCAGAGAGAACAAGCTGAACAAAGAACAAGGAACAAAGAAAATTACTCCACAGGAATAGGCCCTTCAGCCCTCCAAGCCTGCACCGACCATGCTGGCCGACTGAACTAAAACCCCCTACCCTTCCGGGGACCCTATCCCTCTATTCTCATCCTATTCATGTATTTGTCAAGACGCCCCTTAAAAGTCACTACCGTATCCGCTTCCACTACCTCCCCCAGCAACGAGTTCCAGGCACCCACTACTCTCTGTGTAAAAAATCGGCCTCATACATCTCTTTTAAAACTTGCCCCTCGCACCTTAAACCTGGGCCCACTAGTAATTGACTCTTCCACCCTGGGAAAAAGCTTCTGACTATCCACTCTGTCCATGCCTCTCATAATCTTGTAGACTTCTATCAGGTTGCTCCTCAACCTCCGTCATTCCAGTGAGAACAAACCAAGTTTCTCCAACCTCTCCTCATAGGGAATTTGAACGCATTAATGAGAATATTAAAATCATGGTGTTGCTTGACAGGAAACATCGTAAGTCAGTGAGCATAGGGATGATGGGTGCTTGGGACTTGGTGTGTGTAAGGGCATAGGCAGCAGAGTTTTGGGTGACCTCTCAGTAAGCAGGGATGAGCAATTTGTGCAGTTTTGCCTGATCCCGAGAACATATTACAAAAAGGTGGGGTGGAAGCAAGTGCCGAGTGAGTTAAAATACTTTGTGAAGATAAGAATCCAGACAGCGGTTTCTGTAGTGACTTCAGTAAAGAATACAAGAGATCTTGCGGTTATACAAAGCCAAAGCAACAGGTTGCAGCTTGTCAGAAATTCAAATCACCAGGCACTGGTTAACTTAGAAAAGAAAATTTGAAACCCTCATCTAAAACAGCACACAGACAATACACTTGACAGACACACGACTCAATACAATTACCACGTGGATCAAAATCACACACAGCAAATGCTGAAGAAAATAATCATCAGGATACCTCTGGGTCAAGACTAATGAATGAGAGCAGACACTACTGTAAATGGTTGGTGAACAAAGTGTGAGGGAATTGTTGAAAGTAAATCAACTTAATATTAATACAGGAGCAATATTCTACATAAGAACATAAGAAATAGGAGCAAGAGAAGACCAAAAGACCTATCAAGCCTTCTCTGCCACTTACTATGATCATCGCTGATCTTGGGCTTCAACTCTACTTTCCCATCTAATCCTCACAGCTCTTGATTCCCGAATAATCTGTCTTTCTCAGACTCAGTCTTAAATATATTAAATGATGGCACATCCACAGCACTCCTGGGTAAAGCATTCCAAAGATTTACAACCCTATGGATGGTTTTGTGAAGGGGAGGTCGTGTCTCACGAACTTGATCGAGTTTTTCGAGGAAGTGACAAAGATGATTGATGAGGGTAGGACAGTGGATGTTGTCTACATGGACTTCAGTAAGGCCTTTGACAAGGTTCCTCATGGCAGACTGGTGCACAAGGTGAAGTCGCATGGGATCAGAGGTGAGCTGGCAAGGTGGATACAAAACTGGCTCGGTCAAAGAAGACAGAGGGTAGCAGTGGAAGGGTGTGTTTCTGAATGGAGGGCTGTGACAAGTGGTGTTCCTCAGGGATCAGTGCTGGGACCTTTGCTGTTTGTGATATATATAAATGATTTGGAGGAAAATGTAACTGGATTGATTAGTAAGTTTGCGGACGACACAAAGGTTGGTGGATTTGCGGATAGCAATGAGGACCATCAGAGGATACAGCAGGATATAGATCAGTTGGAGACTTGGGCGGAGAGATGGCAGATGGAGTTTAATCCGGACAAATGTAGATAGGAAATATACAGTAAATGGCAGAACCCTTAGGAGTATTGATAGGCAAAGGGATCTGGGTGTACAGGTACACAGGTCACTGAAAGTGGCAATGCAAGTGGAGAAGGTCATCAAGAAGGCATACGGCATGCTTGCCTTCATCGGCCGGGGTACTGAGTTTAAAAATTGGCAAGTCATGTTGACGCTTTATAGAAACTTAGTGAGGCCGCACTTGGAATATAGTATTCAATTCTGGTCGCCACACTAACAGAAGGATGTGGAGGCTTTGGAGAGGGTACAGAAAAGATTTACCAGGATGTTGCCTGGTATGGAGAGCATTAGCTATGAGGAGAGGTTGGAGAAACTTGGTTTGTTCTCACTGGAGCGACGGAGGTTGAGGGAGACCCGATAGAAGTCTACAAGATTATGAGAGGCATGGACAGAGTGGATAGTCAGAAGCTTTTTCCCAGGGTGGAAGAGTCAATTACTAGGGGCATAGGTTTAAGGTGCGAGGGGCAAGTTTTAAAAGAGATGTACGAGGCAGATTTTTTACACAGAGAGTGGTGGATGCCTGGAGCTCGTTGCCAGGGAATGTAGTGGAAGCGGATACGATAGTGACTTTTAAGGGGCGTCTTGACAAGTACATGAATGAGATGGGAATAGAGGGATATGGTCCCCGGAAGTGTAGGGGGTATAAGTTAAGTCAGGCAGCATGGTCGGTGCAGGCTTGGAGGGCCGAAGGACCTGTTCCTGTGCTGAAATTTTCTTTGTTCTTTGTTCTTTATTCTTTGTATCATGGCATAGTGGTTAGCACTGCTACCTCACAGCACCAGGGACCCGGGTTTGATTCCCAGTTTGGGTCACCGTCTGTGTGGAGTTTGCACTTTCTCCTCGTGCCTGCGTGGGTTTCCTCTGGTGCTCCAGTTTCTTCCCACAGTCCAAAGACATGAGGGTGAGTTTGATTGACCATGCTAAATTGCCCCTGGTGTTAGGGGGATTATGTGGGGTTACGGGAATAGGGCCTGGGTGGGACTGTAGTCGGTGCAGACTCGATGGGCCAAATGTCCTCCTTCTGCATTGTAGGGACTCCATACCGACAGTGTATCAAGCCAGGAATCAAACCCGGGTCCCTGGTGCTGTGAGGCAGCATTGCTAACCACTGTGCCACCCATAAGGCACATGACCTAGAGTTAAGGCCAGTCAAGAGATATGTAGCAACATGTAAACACCACATATGTGGTCCTATACAGACCTCTACCCTCAATTGTAAATGTGTACATAGTTCAGTTCTATCAATAAAGACTTTGTTGTAACTTCAACAAGATTGCCTCATGCTGACCAAGCAGTATATATCAAGGAAGGCAACAACAGAACAGGTCAAAGGCCAACATGTTACTTGTTTTCTGAATTTCTTGCTATAACTGCATATTAACATTTTGTAATCCTTGCACCCAAATCTCTCTGACCATCAAGTTTACACCTATTAATAGAAGATCAGATCAGAATAACCTCATGCTTCCCCACATTGTACTCCACCTGCCACCTTGATGCCCACTCACGAACATGCCTATGCCTCTTTGTGTCCTCCTCACAGCCTGCATTCCCACCTCGCTTCGTATCATCAGAAAACATAGAAAAATAAACCAAGAGTAATGTATCTAAGTCACTAATTTAGATTGTAAATAGCTGAGGTCCCAGCACTGATCCAGGTGGCACGCCACTATTCACAGTCTCTGCTTCCTGTCCACTAACCAACCGTCCATCCACGCTAATATATCACCCTCAACTCCACAAGTCCTTATTTTCTGTATTAACCTTTTGTGTGGCATCTTATCAAAGAAATCCAAATATACTACTTCAACAGATTCCCCCTTGTCTATCCTACTAATAACATGAAAAATTTCAAATAACTTCACCAAACATGATTTTTGTTTTGTAAAAACATGTTGACTCGTTTTAATCTTTGTAACTTCAACAAGATTGTTTCATGCTTTTCTAAGCATTGTGAAGACTTTCTTAATAATAGATTCCACATCAATTACTGAGTATTGGCACAGGAGCAGAAGTCAGACAACCACACCTTTAAATCATAGAACCACCCAGCATCTAACAGTAAAAGGCCATAATTTTTTTGCCAGCACTTTGAAAGAATTTTCTCCAAAGCAAATTTTTACTTGTTGAGAATATAATCAACTTCCTTTTGGAAGTTATGTTTGACTCTATTTCCATCATTCTTTTGGGCAATGCCTTCCAGATAATATCAACTTGCTAAGTAATAAAAAAAATCTTTGTCATCTCTCCTCAAGATTTTGTGGCAATCACCTTGAATATGTTTACCAATCCATCTGTCAGTGGAAACACTTCCTCCTTATTTATTCTATCAAAACCTCTCAGAATTTTGAATGGAGCAGAAAAACCCCCACCTCTTTATGATAAACATTGAAGCTACTTTACTCTCCCACTTAGTATACCAAAAGCTTCCTTTGGCCTTGATGACTAGATATTATTTTTCACCTGATTAAACCATAGAACCGTACAGAGAAGAAAGAGGCCATTCTGAGGCCAGTTGAGTCTGCACTGACTCTCCAAAAGAATATCCCTCCCCTCCACACCATCCCTTAACCCCTTGCCAATCAACCTAACCTGCACACCTTTGGACTGTGGAAGGAAACTGGAGCACTCAGAGGAAACCCACACAGACACGGGGAGAACATGCAAACTCCACACAGACAGTCACCCAAGATTGGAATTGAACCAGGTCCCTGGTGCTGTGAGGCAGCAGTGCTAACCACTGTGCCACTCAGATTGTCAGACATCTTCCTATTAAAATTAAGATAATAAAACAAGAGATGAAAAAAGTAATGTAAAAACAAAATAAAAAGCAAAAATTAAAATTGTTTGCACCCATTTTTTGGGCACTGTGAGTGCCTTTTGAACTCTAAAATGACATCCTTAACGTGCACACACTTTTGAAGCAAATTGCATGGATGTCATAATGATGAGAGGGTTAGCTGATGTGCTGTGAGTGGCCACCAGAAGCATACAGAGCAGGCAGATCACAACATCAATCAGATTAGTAGGCTGCGCCTGGTCCCCTCGACATTTCACTGAGGTCTCAGCTTTTCGTTATTCAGTAAATATGGGAGCAGAAAGGGACAGAGATAGATTAAATTAGTGTGAAAAACAGTCGATTTAGCGTTCAAATTGGACCTCAGAAAGATAGAACATAGAACATAGAACATTACAGCGCTGTACAGGCCCTTCGGCCCTCGATGTTGCGCCGATCAGTGAAACCAATCTAAAGCCCGTCTAACCTACACTATTCCAATATCATCCATATGTTTATCCAATAACCATTTGAATGCTCTTAATGTTGACGAGTCCACTACTGCTGCAGGCAGGGCATTCCACGCCCGTACTACTCTCTGAGTGAAGAACCTACCTCTAACATCTGTCCTATATCTCCCCTCAATTTAAAGCTATGTCCCCTCATGTTAGCCATCACCATCCAAGGAAAAAGGCTTTCACTATCCACCCTATCTAATCCTCTGATCATCTTGTATGCCTCTATTAAGTCACCTCTTAACCTTCTTCTCTTTAACGAAAACAACCTCAAGCCCCTCAGCCTTTCCTCATATGATTTTCCCACCATACCAGGCAACATCCTGGTAAATCTCCTCTGCACCCTTTCCAACACTTCCACATCCTTCCTATAATGCGGCGACCAGAACTGTACGCAATACTCCAAGTGCGGCCGCACCAGAGTTTTGTACAGTTGCAACATGACCTCCTGGCTCCGAAACTCAATCCCTCTACCAATAAAAGTTAACACACCGTACGCCTTCTTAACAACCCTATCAACCTGGGTGCCAACTTTCAGGGATCTATACACATGGACACCCAGATCCCTCTGTTCATCCACACGACCAAGTATCTTACCATTAGCCAGTACTCTGTATTCCTGTTACTCCTTCCAAAGTGAATCACCTCACACTTTTCCGCATTAAACTCCATTTGCCACCTCTCAGCCCAGCTCTGCAGCTTATATATGTCCCTCTGTAACCTGCCACTTCCCTCCGCATGTCTATCCTTCCCTCCGATAGACGGGAATATTTTCTAATGGTGAGAAGCTAGTCACTGTGGAGGAGCAGAGGGGTTTGTTGGGCACACAATAAGACCACTGGTAGGAAAAATGCTTTAAAAAGGCAAATAGAATGTCAGCCTAAGAAGGCTGCAATACAACAAAGTATATGTTATATTACTGTTCTATAAAGCTCATTTGGCCTCATTTAAAGTACATTCAGATCTGCACCTCAAAAAGAATGTATTGGCCTTGGAGAACATGCAGCCTAAATTCACCAGAATGCGAGTGGGAGTAAAGGAGTTAATTTTGAGGACGAGTTGCACAGACTAGGCTTGTATTTGCTCAATTTTGGAAGATTTAAAGGTCATGCCATTGAGTTGCTTAAGATGATTAAAGGAATTGCTGGGGTATTTCCTCTGGTGGGGAATCCAGATAATGGAGAATATCCTTAAAATTAGAGTTAGGCCTGTCAGGGGCCACTTCTTCACAGGAGAATATTGAAAATCTGGGACAAAACTGAGATTGATAGGTATTTGTTAGCTAAGGGTATTAAATGTAATGGGAACCAAGATGGGTCAATGGAGCTCAGTTAAAATGAATTACAGAACAGGCTGGAGAGACAGAATGGCCACTTATTTTCCTATGTTCTCATGAGTGAAGCTGTATAAGTCATGATGCTTGTTTGGAGAGCCGGTGCAGACACAATGGGCCAAATGGCCTCCTTCTGCACCGTAGAAATTCTGTAATTCTGCAATAATACTGGTCAAAAACAGAACAAAAAATAGCAGTTGATGAAGAAAATACAATTGACCAATCATGTCAGTTCATTTTGAGGGCGATTGTCCTAGCCCACTATGCTGCTTTTGTAGCGCAGCAGGCCGGGAGACTCGAGCGGAGTTTCATAGAAACCTACAGTGTAGAAGGAGGCCATTCAGCCCATCGAGTCTGCACCGACCACAATCCCACCCAGACCCTATCCCCATGACCCCATGCATTTACCCTAGCTAGTCCCCCTAACACTAAGGGGCAATTTAGCATGGCCAATCTACCTAACCTGCACATCTTTGGACTGTGGGAGGAAACTGGAGCACCCAGAGGAAACCCACGCAGACACAGGGAGAAGGTGCAAACTCCACACAGACAGTGACCCAAGCTGGGGATTGAACCCGGGCCTCTGGTGCTGTGAGGCAGCACTGCTAACCACTTTTGCACCGTGCTGCGGGCTTCCCGTTGGGCATCACAGCCTCCGCGCATCCCCTGCTGTCAGGAGTCTTTCACTCCAGTGGGGTTTACTATAGCTCCCCACTTGTGAGGAGATGGAGGCCTGACCCCGCTGGAGTGAAGGGGGGCAATTGAGATCCCCCAGAGGGTCAGGTGCCAGGGCAGTGCCCCCTAGGAATTGCCACCTTAGCAGTGCCAACCTCGGCCCCCTGGCACTGCCAAAGGGGCAACCTAACAATGCCCATGTGCATCTTGGCACTGCGCACCAGGCATCAGGCAGTGCCAAGGGGGCAGAGCTTAATGGGGGCACGACCTCGGGGGGCCGGGGGGGGGGGGGGGGGGGGGAATCGGTGGGGGGGGGGGGGGGGGGGCTCAAGGGGTCCCACTGCCAGCCTGCACTGGGATTGTGATCAGAGAGAGGGAGGCCAGCGATCAGGACTGGGCATCGAGGTGGGAAAATCGGGAGATTGGGGCTACGGGGGAGGAGATAAGACTGGCCAGTGATCGGGAGGCCAGCAGTTCGGGGCCACTGTGCATGCTTTGATCTCGGCACTAACAGATCGACGCATGCGCAGTGGCCCACTCAGCGCTATGCTACCAGCCTCTCCAGTGGGAATAGGTTCCGCCCATTGATTTTCAGCATGGTTCACACTGAGGCACTCTGCAGTGTGCGATGCACAGACTGTGGGAGATTCATTTTGAAACTCCCGCTGAAAAAAACAGTGGGATTTACTTCAGTTTTTATGCAAATTCGACACTTAGAGAAGTTTTTGTGAGAATCGCCCCTGTTGTCTTGTTTTCGATGGACCTAGCAGACAATGAAGAAACATGGCAGGCTGGTGCTAAATAGATATTGAAGGAGGATTGAGTAGATTTATACCAGGCCCATTTTGCAGAATTTATGCATGTACTAGCCTGCATGCGGTACAATTAAACCCCGTGGACGACCTGCAGAAATTCTGCAGCACTGCCAACAACCTTAACTCTCAAAAACAACTTCTCAAGTCAGGTGTTGCTCAGTTTTGCTGAAAAGTCACCAGCCTGAATGTCTCTCTCTCTCTCTCTCCACAGATGCTACCTGACATGTTGGCCGAAAACCTACCGATTCCGGAGCGGACGAGATTCCCAGAACGGAAATCTCCGTTGGCCTTGGGCGGGATTTCATAATCTCGCCCAAGCGAGGCCGGAAAATCCCACCCATCGAGCTTTTCCACATTTTATTTGCCTACACACCTCATTGGGTGAAACCAAATGTAGCGAAGTTAATATCACCTCACACATTTTTCCAGGCACGCTATTGTTTCTCTGAATATTTGACAATTATTTTAAACAAAATTATGGGGATCACAATTCTGCTCACTTTCTTGCAGAAGATTCTTTATTCCAGGTGGAAAGCAAGAAGGTGTAACTGGCGATTATCGCGCAAACGTCAATGATACTTAGAGAACAGTCCTATCTGACTAAGCTCAGCCCATTACATAGTGTGCTCTGTATACTGTTGGAGTCCCTAAGAGTTCTGGCTTTAGCTTGTAACCTCTTCCTGTTTTTGTGATTAATGTCACCATCTCCAAACACACATCGCCAGGGACCCTGGTTCGATTCCCGGCTTGGGTCACTGTCTGTTCAGAGTCTGCACGTTCTCCCTGTGTCTGCGTGGGTTTCCTCCGGGTGCTCCAGTTTCTTCCCACAGTCCAAAAGATGTGTTGGTTACGTGCATTGGTTATGCTAAAATCTCCCTCAGTGTACCCCGTACAGGCGCTGGAGTGAGACGATTAGAGGATTTTCACAGTAACTTCATTGCAGTGTTAATGTAAGCCTACATGTGGCACTAACAAATAAATTTTAAAACCTTAAACTTTAAAACTTTGAACTACCCCAACCTGGTCCAACCACCCCCTCCCCGACCCTCCTCCCTCTCCCGCACCCCTCCATCCCCGCCCAGCCCCCCGCGCACCCCCCCTGCCCCCCCCCCCCCCCCAACCCCCCCCCACCCCCAGCCCAGCCCTCCAACCCATAGTAAGAGTATTTTGTCTGCAGTTGCCTCCCATTTTCCTTGTGATGATGAGGCTCAGTACTGTCCATTTATTTAGCAGCTGCTCTGTTTCATCTTCAGGTTCTTTCCCTAATTTGCCTGCAGCTCTCTCTGCCGTGTTCATTATACTCATAGAGTGTTCTGGATTGTTTTGAGCATTATCTTGATAATTACTATGTAAATGTTTGCAATCTTGTCTGCTTGTGCATTGTTAATGGTTTGATTCGGGTTTTCTTCGGTTTGGATTCTAATTTGCTTCCAAATCATTGGTTTCTTACTGTACATTACCGTTAATAACAGCAAATAAAAAGCCACGACCAATGATCAATTCAAAGAAAGATTAATCCGAGGTAAAGGAAACCAATGCGGAAGACAGAGAGTGGAGCCGAGCGAAATGGCAGACCTAATAACTACAGATGATAATGGGCTATGCCTCAACCTGCTAATTTAGTCACTCACTATTGAAGAATTTCTAAACTTCACTGTAAGATGTTTGGGAATGCCTAGAATGCTGATGCAGGAAAGCTCCTCAAAGGACTCTGTGGCTGTGGAAGGTGGAGCTTGTCTCTCTGAATGTAAAGATCAGAGCGATCTGGAGAAACATCTCAGGAGGCACATCACGGCTCTTCCCACTTCAATCTCAGCCTCAGAACAAAAGGGCAACTGGCACATCTCAGGACAAGAAACAGCACACAGCCAGAATGTAAGATAACACATCATACTGACTGAAATAGGCACCATGTAAGTTGCCAAGTCAAGTGAGTAATAAACATGAAACGAACAAAATAATTTTACCAACAACATTGCTTTCTTCTATTTTCTTTCTTCGATAGTTTCAATTACTGTCTTAGTTTTTGCGTAAACGTTAAGCAGTAAGATTTTGTGTGGGAACCGGGTAGAAATTGAGATTTTAACAGGTGGTGTTAGTCAATGTCTCCTCTAAGTATGGGAATGCACCATGCAGTAAAATCAACAGGCCACACAAACCAATGTTTCCTTTAAGATGTACACAAGTGCAGCTGTGAAGCAGTCTTGAATGCATCATGCAATCAATAAACTGGCTGCAAGTGACAAAGAAAGACTGGAGGGAATGTCGGTGTTAACAATTATATGCTGTGACTTTGATTTTTACCCTGATACACTCCGTTGATTGTTAAATTTTATCTCTGGCACTGGTCTATATGTAAGTTAGGGATTTTAGCTTCAGGTTTGCATTGCAGTGCCGCTAAGTACGGCCCTCGGCATTGTAGCACATGTAGGAAATCTTGGTGGCATAGATCCCTTTAGGTTTTAGCTCATCACAGATTAATGTGACTTTGTTTTGAAAAAGACTACGCTGTTTATTTCAACTCTGTTGGTAAATGATTTATATTAGTATTGTTGATATGTGACCTGAGAGTTTGCATTCCGAATTGGCCCCCGTAGATAAAAACAATGCTACAAATATTAACAGGATTGGTTCCTGGGAATCTGGAGTTGGCTGTCAATCAGATTTAGATAATTAGCCAGACTTCATGGCCAATGATCAACATCGGTATTGAGCAGACTAGAATTACCTGTGATAAGGTATCAGAATGCCAAGTAAACCATAGGGAATGGATTCAACTTCATTCTTCAGTTGCCAGGCATGTCCACCCTGGAGTTACTCCTATTCCAGGTGAGAATCATCATATCATAGAATCATAGAGTCCCTACAGTGCAGAAGGAGGCCATTCGGCCCATCGAGTCTGCACCGAACACAATCCCACCCAGGCCTTATTCCCCTAACCCTTCATATTTACCCTGCTAATCCCCCTGACACTAATGGACAATTTAGCATGGCCAATCAATCTAACCCGCACATCTTTGGACTACGGGAGGAAACCGGAGCACCCGGAGGAAACCCACGCAGACACGGGGAGAACGTGCAAACTCCACACAAACAGTGACCCGAGGCTGGAATTGAACCCGCTGTGAGGCAGCAGTGCTAACCACTGTGCCACCGTGCACTCAGCAGGAGTGAATTGGCTCCCCTTCGATTCAATCCCCTTGATCAGTTGCAACAAAGCTTTTAAAATTTATTTTCCCTATAAATACCTTTTCCAATCCAAACGTTATTTTGATAATGAGAAAATAAAACTTGGTTTCTTGAGTCAAAAATGAGTTATTAGTTTCTAAACCCAAGAAAAAAATAATGATACAATGACACAGACATTAGAAGTAAGGAAGTTATCATAGAATCATAGAAACCCTACAGTGCAGAAAGAGGCCATTTGGCCCATCGAGTCTGCACCGACCACAATCCCACCCAGGCCCTACCCCCATGTCCCTACATATTTACCCGCTAATCCCTCTAACCTACGCATCGTAGGACACTAAGGGGCATTTTTTATCATGGCCAATCAACCTAACCCACACATCTTTGGATTGTGGGAGGAAACCGGAGCACCCGGAGGAAACCCATGCAGACACGAGGAGAATGTGCAAACTCCACACAGACAGTGACCCAAGTTGGGAATCGAACCCAGGTCCCTGGAGCTGTGAAGCAGCAGTGCTAACCACTGTGCTACCGTGCCGCCCAAGTTAGAGTCCAAGAAAATGTTTAAAGAATGTTTAAGTCCTTTGCTTGACTTTGCGGCAAAGATTGTTGAACGTTGCGGCCATTTGAAGTCAATTGGTTTCCTGTAGAATTCCTGTGTTGACTTGGATCAGGTCCACACTTCATTGAAGGCACTCTTTTAGCTTGAGAGAGAGAGAGATATCTTTACTGCTCTGTTCCGGCAGTGTTTTCAGATGACTGTGATGTTTCCTTTTCTTCCTCCTGATTCTGCTTGGCAGAAACAGTTTTTAAAATTCCTGTCTGTATATTCACAAAAATGAATTTGATTAGTATGTCTTGCAGTTATTGTTGTAGACCAAGTAATCACATTTTTAATATTTCATCGCTAAACTTTTGACACATTTCAAGGTAGTATTCAAAAGAAGGTGGTGTTACTTTGTCCTCTTCAGGGGGCTTCGAATAACTGATGAGTATCTCGTTGGTGAGCATTTCATTGCCTTGATAGAACTTCTGCTGATCAGAGTCCAGCACTTTGCATTTTTAAGAGAATCCCTGTTTGTAGTCAACCTTGACATCCCCTAAGTGTGAAATTCCATGAGACAGGTCTGCAGGTGACACGTGGCAGCTACGTTTTGATCAAAGTATTTTCTTGTATTGTTTTTAAACAGGTCTTCTTTAAACTGCTCAATATATCTGTGGTTAGCTGGTGAAGTTGTATGTGGATCTCACTCAGTCACAGCTTCCCATCATTGTGACATTCGTACATTTTTTCCCCAAATCTCCCAGAAGAAATACTGTGAGTAGATGATTAGATGATACGGGCTCTCATGATTCCTTTATCCTGTGAAGTGTGTGGGCACCACATCTCTTCTGTGAGTGATTGCTGGAGACAAGGGTTACCCCTGAAGATGTGCCTCCTGACCAAGCCAGAGCCATCTCCCAGCACACTGAGTAAAGGCTGAGGCAGTCGAAGAGGCTGATTAGGACGGGGGTGGGGGTGGAGGGTGGGTGGAGGAGGGGGTGGGGGTGGTACCGCTTGATGGGTACCAGCCTCCTTGGACCCTCTGACACAGAAATGATCCCTGCCATAAGGCCCTGTGACAGAGGCTGCCCCTGTAATAATGCAGAGCAGCAGCCTGTCGAGGAATCCCATGGGCAGAACCAAGGAAAGGATGGAAGCCACAGGCATCTCAACTGGATGCAAGTACAATGAATTAGGCTGCCTCCATCTCATCCTCAGCCATGGGGTGCACCCTGTAGGAATGAACACAAGCACCAGGCAACATATTGTTAGTTATACTTGATAGGTGTGAAGTAATCTGTTTCTTTTCTCATTTGATTTTTAATTTTTAATCTTGCAGTAATATTATTTGATGATATTAATTGGACTTCTGTGTTTTCATGGATTGCGGTTGTGACTGACAAGCAGGCCAGCAGAGAAGGGAGGAGGCCAGTGCGGGTGTATAGTTTTTCTGTGGGAGCCTGGGCTGTGATGTGGGGCGATGATGGTGGCAGAGGGCATGTTCTTCATGTCTTTGGGTGGCAGTGAGATTATCCTACTGAATAATCTCTCTCTTTGATGGAGGTTTAAGTTTTTAAGTCATTTACCATTGGCCTGGAAGTTGTAGTACTGCTGAATCAGCATGGTCCTTCTGTGCTTCTTGTGAAGGGCAATGGGAGAATGATTTGTGAGTAAGCTGCGCTCCCTTAACTCTCAGAGCAGGAGATTGACATGAGCTGTTGTGCGCCTCAGTGCTGCTCCCTTCTTATTTCTAACCTATGTGTGAGTGTGGTTGACTGTGGGACTGGGCATTCACTCTGAAAATGTTAGAGGAATATGGGTCCGCAGTCTGCTGAGCTCATGTGCATGGTGCCATGGCCGATTACCCCGGTACCACGAGACACTATCCTTCCCAGATCCTACCAGGTCATTGAAATGCTTGCAGCACCGAACCCATAGCCTCCTGGTGATTCCACCACTACTGATCTCCATCACCACCTGCCCTGCGGGTGGGGAAAGGGCATTTTACCCGGAGGCCTGGCCACAACCTCAGTGAAGACCTCCAAAGAGCCATTTATAAACCATGCAGTGCCAGTCTAATCCTGAGGCAAACCTTTCCACAGCCAGCGGCAGGCTCTGCCATAGCTGCTGCTCATCTTTACAAAAAGCCCTTCAGTTCGAAATCCCACCTCCTCGCCGGTATCACCTTTTGTGCACTGAACACATCCCTGGGCCAATTGAATCATTGCTTTTGAAAACACTGTTGTGTATTAACACTGATGCGAAACAGGGATCAGGACCCAGAGCTGCTTCAGCGGATAGGTTCTTGGCCCAGAAATAAAAATCCAGCCCGAGAGATTTTATGCTGGAATAGTGGAGATCTGAAAGTGTATTTTTTCTCCTTGTTGCCCCGAAGGAACTCATTACATCGAATCACCACAGCACTGCCCTGGGATTGACTGGAACTTCCCAACTTGATGTAAAAGCAGACCCAGACCTAACTTTTTATGAGGCAGGCAGCACTACCTTAGGATCACGGCCTATTTCATTCTTTGTTGGACTACTGGGAAAGATAGTGGAAAGATTTTGAAAGAAATTTGGCAGAACTTTAATATTGTGGGAATTTATAGCTTGAAGGAGACAATTATCCCCACGTGCTGCATTACTCAAGATGGTTGGTAATAAACTGTACAGTCGGGTCGAACTGAAGTTTAAAATCAAAATTATGAAACGATCTCATCCCAGTGGAAGCAGTTGTTCCACCAAAAGAAAATTCTGCTCACAGAGGGAAACTGATTCAAATGATCATTACAATGGATTGCATTTAACTTTCAAGTTGCAGACCTCTGCTGCTCTGTTGTAAAGTATTGTTTTTGGAAACATAACATAGGAAAGAGGAGCAGAAGGCCATGCAGCCTTTCATGTCTGCTCCACCATTTGATATGATTTCTGCCCCAACTTTACTTTCCTGTCTGTTGCATGGTGGCACAGTGCTTAGCATTGCTGCCTCACAGCACCAGGGACCAAGGTTCGATTCCCGGCTTGGGTCATTGTCTCTGCTGAATCTGCTCGTTCTCCCGGTTTCTGTGCAGGTTTCCTCTGGGTGCTCTGGTTTCTTCCCACAGTCTGCAAGACGTGCTGGTTAGGTGCATTAGCCATGCTAAATTTTCCCTCAGTGTACCCGAACAGGCGCCAGAATGTGGTGACCGGGGGATTTTCACAGTAATCTCATTGCACTGTTAATGTAAGCCTACTTGTGACGCTAATAAATAAACTTAACTTCCATATCCCTTAGATTCCAAGGGTGGAATTTTCCAGTTTTCTGCAGAGTGTCACAGTGGGTGGGAAAAGCGGCATTGAAACCATAGGCCCCAACAGCATCCTTCTCCGCCATATTGTTGGTCTGATAGAAAAAAAGTTCCAAGGGGCAGGTTGCACGACATCACGCTGGTGGGGCAGTGATTGAGACTGCCCTGCTCCTCAATTTAATTGTCAAAATATCAGGTCACCATTTTTAAAGACCCGCCCAATATAAAAAAATAAAAACAGAAGACCACCCTTCCACCCACACCCCCCCCCCCCGCCCCCCCCAACCTGGCACTGCCCAGACACTGCACCAGGCATGATCCTCCTACCATCACCCCTCCCCTCCACCCCTCAGCGATACTCACTCAGCTGAGATCCTCTGCCAGGTTTTGCTCGCCAGTTGTGCACTGTCGGACACCTATCGTTTGAGGGCATGCTGATGTGAATAGATAATGTAACAGGGGGATGGGGTTTATCAGGTGAGGAGGCCTGATAATCAGATGCAAATTTATTGTAATGGAGATCCCAATGTTGAACATTGGGATTCCCATTATGTTGCAGGGGCGATGGCAATTGTGTCATGTCTTTACATTAGCCTGAAATGAGATTTGGGCCTTACGGGAGTTTCCGCTTCCATCACTGATCAAACCTAATGAAAATTGGAGCAGAAAATGCCCCTCAAGAGTCTGTCAATCCCAATCTTAAATATCCTCAACAATGAGGCACAACCCCTTGGAATAGAGAATTCAAAAGATTCACAACCCTGTAAGGGAGAGAGGAAATTTATCTAAATCACAGTAAAAAAATGATAGAGTTAAAGTTAAAGTTTATTTATTAGTCACAAGTAAGGCTTACATTAACACTGCAATGAAGTTACTGTGAAATTCCCCTAGTCGCCACACTCTGGCGCCTATTCGGGTCAATGCACCTAACCAGCACGTCTTTCAGACTGCGGGAAGAAACCAGACCACCTGGAGGAAACCCACACAGACACAGGAAACTCCACACAGACCCAAGCCGGGAATCGAACCCGGGTCCCTGGCATTGTGAGGCAGCAGTGCTAACTACTGTGCCACTGTGCTGCCCGTTCTGGATTCCATTCCTGAGTCAGTGCCTCTTTGTTCTAGCTTCCCTAGCCAGGAGAAACAACCTCTCAGTGTCTATTTGGTCAAGCCCCTTAACAATCTTACATGTTTCAATTAGTTCTCTAATTCTAAACTCCAGGGAATATAGGCCCAATTTACTCAATTGCAACATATCATTCCCTAAATATGAAGAGCAAAACTGGGCACAGTATTCCCGGTGTAGTCTCAGCAAAGCTTTATTATAACCAATTATAGAATGGAATCCAGACAGTGCAGAAGGAGACCATTCAACCCATCAAGTCTGTACCAACTCTATGACAGGGCGTCTTATCCAGGCCCACCTCACCCTATCCTTATAACTCCACACATTTACCTCACCAATCCCCCTAAATTATAAACTTCAGGACACTAAAGGGCAATTTCACATGGCCAATCCACCAGATCTGCACATCTTCGGACTGCAGGAGGAAACCAGAGCACCTAAAGGAAACCCATGCAGACACAGGAAGAATGTGCAAACTCCACAGACAGTCATTCAAGTCTGGAATTGAACCCGGGTCTCACGCTGTGAGACAACAGTGCTAACCACTGTGCCATGTGTAGCAAGACTTCCTTATTCTTGTACCCCAATCCCATAGCAAAAGCCACACAACCCCCAATTGCTAGAACAGCAGCACAGTTGCCTTCACCTCAACCTCATGCCCATCCACAGAGTCCATTTCATCATAGGGCTCACTAGCCAGTTATTGGTTACATAAGGAAATATCCCAGCATGCAGTAAGAAAGGGCTCACTTATGGGAGTTGTTCTGACACCAAGCAAGTGGGAAGTAACTGGGAAAACATTTCAAAAATACAACAACCTCATTGTGAAGCCACTACCTCATTTATATTTTTAGTGTCTGCTGTACTAGCCCTCAGTGCCTCAAGAGTTTCCCCACCATATAATTTATAGCAGCCAGCGCTGCAGGAACGGATTCGGCAAGTTGCCAAATTTACTGTATCAGATGATCAGCCCCAGTGTTATCGTCCATTTACTGGTTACACCATCCTCCAGCCCTTTGTTTAACATCCAGCATTCTTCAACAGAAAGCTATGTCAAATTAAACCTTCAAAGGACCCGCCCAAGAAAGCACCGACAAGCCCTATAATACTGAGGTCTCTGAATCATTTCTGAGATCCACCCAAAGAAGCCAGAAATGTGTTTTTTAATTAACATGCCTGGACATCTAAATGTTACCCTAACGTTTCACCAGCATGCAATTTATATAGCTGCATTTGTATAATCAGCGGAGACATGGCAAACCACAGCATGAACTGAGTGCCCCACTTAGTACTAAAAAGGTGTTGGATTTAGTCTTAAATCCAGGACCTTTGTATCTGCCAACTGAGAAACCATTCCATTATTGTGAGGGTATTTTTTGAGTTGGTTCTTTGTTGTTTCTCTCTTCAACTAAAGAAACAATTTTAACTTGTATTGCATCTGAATCACATGCTCAGGATGTTCCCAAAATGTTTCATATCCAACAATTTGCTTTTGAACTGAAGCCCCAGCTGTTCATAGAATCCCTACAGTGCAGAAGGAGGCCATTCTGCACCAACCACAATCTCACCCAGGCCCTATCCCTGTAACCCTATGTTTTTACACTGCTAATCCCTCTGACACTAAAAGACAATTTAACATGGTCAAATCAACCCAACATGCCCATCATTGGACTGTGGGAGGAAACCAGAGCACCTGGAGAATGCGCAAATTAAAAAATGTCTCTGGGCTGGCGAACATCCCATGTGTTCACCACAATGTAGCTTGTGCTTTCTGTTATTTTTTACGATGCCGTAAGTTTTCCAGCCCTTCCCACCGGCGAGATCTTCCAGTCTTGCCAATGGTGAACCTCCCACCCCCGTGGTGCATTCCTCCACGGCTGAGGGTGTGGGGCGCGCAAAGCCCGGTAGACATCGGTGGGGCTGGAAGATCGCACTGCTGGCAAAATGGCGGGCCTCCTCTGTCGCTGGAAGCTACATGGGGGCAGGGGGGTGGGGGGGAGGGGGGTGCGGCAGGGGTAGATAAATCACAAACAGTGACCCAAGGACGGAATTGAACCCGGGTCCCTGGCACTGTGAGGCAATAGTGCTAACCACTGTGCCACTGTGCCTTGTGTTGAGAGAAAAGACAGCCAATTTTCACACAGCAAGATCCCATAAACAGCGAATCAAATGAATAATCAGCACTCTGCCCAACACTAAGATATCAGCCTGGATGATGCACCAGATTATTCGCTGATTGGAGCTTGAACCTCGGGCTTTTTCAATGGTTGGCTCCTACTCTGTATAAACACCAGGCAAGATTTTCCCACCCCCTGCCCCATGTAGTTTCCAGTGGCGGAGGAGGCTCGCCATTTGCCAGTGGTGCGATCTTCCAGCCCCACCGATGTCTATGGGGTTTTGCGCGCCCCACACCCTCGGCCAAAGAGGAATGCACCATGCGGGGAGAGGGGCGGAGGTTCGCCATTGGCAGGACTGGAAGATCCTGCTGGCGGGAAGGGCCAGAAAATTTATGGCATTGTAAAAAATGACTGAAAGCACAAGTTACATTTGGTGAACTCGTGTCATGGGACATTCGCCAGCCCAGAAACATAATGAAGGGAGACAGCACTCACACTTTGTTACCATACAAGATTCTAGAGTGAAGCACATGTAATCGTTTAACAGGCAGCAAACTCCCAAACTCCAAACAGGATTTGAAAACAATACACATTAAAAAGTGTTTCAGATGTTTCCTCAATTCTGCATGGCTAATGTTCCAAAAGACTGTTGGTTCAGCACTCTTCATACAATATGACATCATTTTGCAACATTAGACAGATTACAATCAGAATTAATTTGAATCCAACTAACAGCAGGGATTTGCAGTAATTAGTACAGCTTTGGTAGCATGTTAAAAGATTACTACAATCTTATAAACATGTCTGATATAACATTTCTGGGACTTAGAGTCCAAAATAAATCACTTATTTTGGTTTTTCAGACGTGCCACACCTCATTTGTTGGCCACGACTTCAGGTTTTTCAGAAGTATAGTTTCAAGTAAGTTTCCAGAGACAAAATTCAATTCAGCATGTTTTGCTCTGTTTTGGCACATTGTGAATGATGTTGGATGCAAATATTTGATCTTATACTGTATCCCCAAAAGGGCCATGGATATAACCCTGAACACATTTGGACAGTCATCAGACAAAGCACAAAGAAATTAGTTTGTACCTCAATTTACGCTTTGATCTTTGCAGATTGATGTTAAGTGACCTGCGTCGGAAAATACTTTTTGATCGCTGTGCTTTTCAAGAGAAGTTTGAATATTCATGCTGATTCAGACATCCCCCTCTGTGCAGCAGGACTCCCAAATTGGAACTGTGTGGAGGATTGTAACCCATCAGCGAGTGATCACAGAAACTGTACGAGAATATTGGTGCAACTTTCAGGACAGATGGTGCATGGCAACTGGGTGGTGGTCAATTTGCATGTAATCCACACCACTCCTAATAAATCTCCAGTATGCATTCCTGTCAACTCTTTGTTTAACCTCCTTCTCATTGGCTTGTTAAAAACCCTTCAGAACTTAAAGTACATATAGACATTCCCAATTATGCCTAACCTTATGACCTTAGCATAGGCTTGAGGACGATGATCTTGTTCCTATTTTAAAACAGAAAGGTCACCTCTTGGCTCACATTTATCCAATGCCAGTTTATCATCTAACAAAGCTGTGCCACATCTGTTACCATGATAGGCTTGATAGGCTGCTACTTATCAAAAACAGGCATGGCACAGCCTTGGCATATTAATACAAACATTCATGGGCAGGTAAGGTGAGGGCTTTATTTGGCATATCATTGACATATTTAGTAGCAAGATCACCAACACCTAATCTGCGCCTGCAATCTAGAACTGACAATTTTATCGGCCTAATTTTTTATGAGTTCTGGGAAGTTGCCTGAAAAAGGCTTTTGGTTTCTTGAATTGGAGACCTAACGTCTGTTGAAAGAAGCAATTGTTTGCAATGAACAGAGAAGGTGCTGAACCCTCCCCGCCCTGGAATTTTCGGCGGCCACTATTTATTTTTCACCTTTTTAAACTTTCCCATGGGGCCACAGGAGGAGTAGGGCTGTGTCTCAGACAATCATTGCAATCTACCCCCTTTCTACACTGATCGCTTCAGTCCTCTCTACCTGGGACTTATCTCTGGTTTGCTGCAATGCTACCTGTAGAAACATAATTGGCACCAACAGTTCACACATAAATTACAAATGTGCCCACTTTCTGAGGTGCGCATTACCTACACAGAGCCATGTCCGTACCCTGAAATGGGTCCAGACAAATTTCTACCTCCCACTTTTCCACTACTGTTAATTGCACTATGGCAATACATCAAGCAATTATCAAACAGACATGTGTATGATCCGTGGCAACAGACTGTTGCCAGCAACTGAAAACCCCTGCACCAGTATCAAACTATTCCTCTGATGGGTTTGTATAGGTGGATAATGATGCTTAAAGTTTAATTTTATTTTATTCGTTTCACAACTAGGCTTACATTAACACTGCAATAAAGTAAACGGTGAAAACCCCCTAGCCACCACTCTCCGGCGCCTGTTCGGGTACACTGAGGGAGAATTTAGCATGGTCAATGTACCTAACCAGCACATCTTTTGGACTATGGGAGGAAACTGGAGCACCCGGAGGAAACCCGCACAGACACAGGGAGAATGTGCAGACTCCACACAGACAGTGACCCAAGCCAAGAATCAATCCTGGGTCCCTGGCGCTGTGAGGCAGCAGTGCTAACCACTGTGCCACCATGCTTCCCGAGGGAGTAAAGGTGAAGATCTTCAACAGCAGCAAATTAGTGTGGCTCTTGACTGGAAAATACAACTAGGCACCATCATATTCAACGTTCTTAACTGTGGAATCTTTTCACTGAGGTTGCACAACACAAATTCTGTCCATCTTGAAAAGATCAATCTCAATTCCCATGGGATGTATTTCAAACTGCACTCAATGGCGAACCTTACAAATACATTTTAACACCAACAGCAACACTGTTACAGTATTGGTCAAGTGGGAATGTACAATCTTGACCAAAGCCCATTTGAGAGCATGAATGGAGAAGAAGGAAGGAACATTTGACAGCACTTGAGGGCCAGATGCAGAGGGGATCTGGGAAGGGGATGCTGGGTGTGGAAAGGGTGGTGTTGAGAGAAAAAATAATTATGGGAGGAGATGGCACTTACTCTTGGATCCTTCAGTTGCATTGCTGATAAATTAGCCAAAGGCGGGAACTGATACAATGATCAACATAAGAAAATGGTGGATATTACACAAGATTAAATTTGTGAACCAAGAAAAACCATAGTTCATGTAAAAATTCTATCCCAGTTTTCCAGCGGTCTGGATGTAGTTAGTTATTTATATATCAGTTCCATGGCAATGTGTGTCTGATCCCTGCAGTCCTGTAACAGTGTTTCTAATACATGCAGTCCAGTAACAGCATGTGTCTGATACATGCAGTCCTGTAACAGCATGTGTCTGATACATGCAGTCCTGTAACAGTGTGTGTCTGATCCATGCAGTCCTGTAACAGTGTATGTCTGATTCCTGAAGTCCTATAACAGTATGTCTGATACACGCAGCCCTGTAACAGCGTGTGGCTTGATCCCTACAGTCCTGTAACAGCGTGTGGCTTGATCCCTACAGTCCTGTAACAGTATGTGTCAGATTCTTGCAGTCCTGTAACAATGTGTGACCAATCCCTGCAGTGCTGTAACAGTGTGGGGGCAATCTTACTTGCTCGTCACGTCGGTTGATCAGTGTGGCATGCCGGTAAGATCGTGAGAGAGGCAAAAAAACTAGGTTCTCACCCAGTTTCTTGTCTCTCATGGTCTTACCAGCACTGGATTGCTGGCGTGATCAGCCTTGTGCCCGGGAAGAGCATGAAGCTGATTATAATATTTAAACTTGTTTTTAAATATTATTGTATTTAAATATTAAATATTACAAGTGAGCCGGCGGTCCTCACCAGGGAGGATCACAGATGGACTCCAGCAACGGGACCTGTCGTGATGGCCTCACCAGTGGGACCAGAGGCCATTGGGGCCCCCTGGGTTGTCGGTCTGGTGGAGCAGTGCCTGGCACTGCCCACTGGGTACCCTAACTGACCACCTAGCACTGGGCAGTGCCACGGGGCGTGGCTTGAAGTGGAGGGGTGGAACCAGAAGGGTGCAGGGCTTAAGGGGAGCTGCACACTCTGCAATTGGGGATCACCGGGATGGCGATAGGCGAGCAGGGGGGTGGAGGTGAGCAATCAAGGGGGAAGTGGAGGCCGGCTAGCGATCGAGGGAGCCAAGGAGGAAGAGGCCAGCGATCAGGTAGGGGGGAGGGGTGGGTGGTGAAGGAGGATGCCAGCGATTGGGGCAGGAAGGAGGAAGCCAACGGTTGGGGCGCGGGGGGGTGGGTGGGGGGGGGGAGGGGGAGCTGGCGATATCCGTGGGGGTGGGGAGTGAGAGACCTCTCAGGGTACTGTCTGCGCTTGCACAGAACACAGAGATTGACGCATGTGCAATGGCACCCTCTAGCTTTGAGCAGCCTGCTTTCTGGCATGAATAGACACCATCTACTCCCCCTTCCAGCATGAATCACACTTTGCCTCTCTGTTTTGTACTAAGTGCCATAGGATTCAGCCTAAGAGTTCATGGAAGAAATGGGTGCAATTCTCTCCCCTTTTCACGCTTGTTCAGCACTTAGAATTGTTTTGGTAAGATTGCCCCCTGTGTGTCTGATTCTTGCAGTCCTGTAACAGCGGCTGTCTGATTCCTGTAGTCCTGTAACAGCATGTGTCTGATCCCTGCAGGCCTGTAACAGCATGTGTCTGATTCCTGCTGTCCTGTAACAGCATGTGCCTGATTCCTGCAGTCCTGTAACAGCATGTGCCTGATTCCTGCAGTCCTGTAACAGCATGTGTCTGCTACCTGCAGTCCTGTAACAGCATGTATCTGCTCCCTGCAGTCCTGTAACAGCGTGTGTCTGCTACCTGCAGTCCTGTAACAGCATGTGCCTGATCCCTGCAGTCCTGTAACAGCATGTGTCTGATCCCTGCAGTCCTGTAACAGCATTGGTCTGAAACCCTGCAGTCCTGTAACAGCGTGTGTCTGCTCCCTGCAGTCCTGTAACAGCATGTATCTGATCCCTGCAGTCCTGTAACAGCATGTGTCTGATCCATGCAGTCCTGTAACAGCATGTGTCTGCTCCCTGCAGTCCTGTAACAGCATGTATCTGATCCCTGCAGTCCTGTAACAGCATGTGTCTGATCCATGCAGTCCTGTAACAGCATGTATCTGCTCCCTGCAGTCCTGTAACAGCATGTGTCTGCTACCTCCAGTCCTGTAACAGCGTGTGTCTGCTACCTCCAGTCCTGTAACAGCGTGTGTCTGATTCCTGGAGTCCTGTAACAGCATGTGTCTGATCCCTGTAGTCCTGGAACAGCATGTGTCTGCTACCTGCAGTCCTGTAACAGCATGTATCTGCTCCCTGCAGTCCTGTAACAGCGTGTATCTGCTCCCTGCAATCCTGTAACAGCATGTATCTGCTCCCTGCAGTCCTGTAACAGCGTTTGTCTGATCCCTGCAGTCCTGTGGCAATGTGTATCAGACTTTATGGCAGTTTACTGTAAGCATTAGAAGGAGAATCAAATTTTGACCTTGAAATTCAGATTTAGTAGAACACTAACTGGCTGCACACTGCATGTGTGCTTTGTTGCTACTCATGCCTGTCCTGAAACACAGAAGGATGGTAAATTAGTTCACAATACTTCTATATTTAGGATGACAAAATAATCTTGTGGCCTTCGTGACTCAGCTCCTAAAGCTGTATCGCTGCAATATAGATTTCCTGGGCGGTGAGACTCTCAACCAATAATAGACACTATGAACTGCTAATTATAAACTTAAAATATTCCTCTTGTCGCACATTTCTGATGGAGTTGCATAAAATACTTTTGCGCATTCATTTAATGAAGTTGTGTTAAAATAGCAGAGAAATTTGAACAACTTAGTTAGCAATGTGATAAAAACCAGATAAAACTTACATCTCCTCAATGTTATTGGAGTCTACATGAACTTAAACCAATCATCCCATTTGGTAACTTACAGAAATAACTTTCAGCTGACAAATGAACTACAGATTTGGAATAAGTTGCTTTTAATGCTAGCTTTAATCAAAGGACTCTGTACTCCCCTGATGGCTAAGTTGACTTTAGCATGCAACTGAGCCAGTGATCAGAGCATAATTAAAAATGTATTGGTACCATTGCAATTCAGCTACCATCGTGAGTTTCTGACTGTTACATCCATCCTTACTTTGAAAATCTTTAAAGTGTTTAGGTCTGTTAAAACACTTAGCAGGTCATTCATTATTCTGTCAGCAGACATTCTTCCCCGTATGTGATTCCAAACTATTTCTAAGCTACTTAAATTTGGATTCCCCTGGCTGAACTTGAAATATTATTTTAAATCTGCCTATCATAGAAACATATAGCGTTGACAAGGCCATTCAGCCCATCACGCGGGTGCTGAATCTTTGAAAGTGCGATCCAAGTCTCATTCCCTACTCTTTCCCAATAGCCCTGCTAATTGTTGCTTTTCAGGTATTTCTCTAATTGCCTTTTGAAAGTTCCTCAAAGAAGACTCACATTCCAACCATTATCTTGTAAATAGAGTTTGTATCTATAAATGCCCTGTTTATGAACAGAACGCCCACTCACCTGATGAAGGGGCAGTGCTCCAAAAGCTTGTGCAACCAAATAAGCCTGTTGAACATTAACCTGGTTGATGCGCTATTCAAACACGAGGCTTGAAGCTCAGTAAATGAAAGGCTTGTATTTACTGTAACGAAGCTCCAGAACTTATATACACTATCCCAGACTGAAGGGGTCCCGGCCAGAGCGGGGACTCTTATACCTCTCCCAGGAGGCGGAGCCCGACTGGGATGTACCACAACACTACAGTACAAAGGTGTAACAACCCCACCCTAACCCCAACAGCAACAATAGCACAACCCAACAGTAACATATGTACATCCTTGTAGTACTGGCCAGCCCCTGGCTCAGCACTATCCAGTGGGAACCAACGATGGTTCACCACATTCATCCCTCCTTTGAGAACAAAGGCCGGCGGGGTACAAAAAACAGAATAAAATGTCAGCAGTCTATAAGTTCAGACGGTCAGGGGGACCGCACCGTCGTTGTGACCTCCTCAATACCGGCGGTGACACCGGAGTAGGCACTTGCGGTGGCGTTCTCCCCAAGGCGGCGTCCAGCTGTTCTTCCACGGACTCACAGGCCGGTTGACCCTGAGGTGACGGTAGTCCATGGGATCCTGACACGCCCTGCGGTGGTGACCATCTTCTGGGCTCAGGCAAGCTGTACATGGGAGTAAAATGGTTAAGCAATGGTCCCGATGCTGCCCGCGCCGTGTCCGGTGAAGAAACAAGAGATAAAGGGTTTGTTACAGGGGGTATGGGAGCGACAGGTCTTGCTACGTCCCCTGCTGGCGCCAGGTCTCGGATCGAGACCGTGTCCATTCGCCCGTCAGGGTATGCCACATAGGCATACTGAGGGTTGGCGTGGAGGAGATGGACCTGTTCGACCAACGGGTCAGACTTGCGGGCCCTTACATGTCGCCGCAGGAGGACGGGTCCTGAGTACGTCAACCAAGACGGTACTGAGGTCCCCGAGGAAGACTTCCGAGGAAATGAGAACATCCTCTCGTGGGGAGTAGCATTGGTTGCCGTACACAGGAGAGAGCGAATAGAATGGAGCGCATCAGGGAGCACCTCTTGCCAACGGGAGACTGGAAGACCTTTTGACTTCAATGCCAGTAAGACAGCCTTCCAGACTGTAGCATTCTCACGTTCCACCTGTCCATTACCCCTAGGGTTGTAGCTCGTGGTCCTACTAGAGGCAATCCCGTAGGAGAGCAGGTATTGCCTCAAGTCATCGCTCATGAACGACGAGCCCCTGTCGCTATGGATGTAGCCGGGGTACCCGAACAGGGTAAAGAGATCACGGAATGCCTTGATAACCGTGGCAGCGGATGTATCAGAGCAGGGAATAACAAAAGGGAACCGAGAGTACTCATCAATGATATTGAGGAAGTACACATTCCGATCTGTTGAGGGAAGGGGGCCCTTAAAATCGACACTCAGTCTCTCGAAGGGATGAGTGGCCTTGACTAAATGTGCCCGGTCAGGTCGGTAAAAGTGCGGTTTGCATTCCGCGCAAACCCGACAGCTCCTTGTTACTGACCTGACGTCCTCCACTGAGTAAGGCAGGTTGCGGGCTTTTATAAAGTGGTAGAGCCGAGTTACCCCAGGATGGCACAGGTCATTATGGAGGGCGTGCAAACGCTCCTCCTGTATACTAGCGCATGTTCCACGCGAGAGGGCATCCGAGGGCTCATTGAGTTTCCCTGGACGGTACATGATGTCGTAGTTATAGGTGGAGAGTTCAATTCTCCACCGCAAGATCTTGTCATTCTTGATGTTGCCCCTCTGCGTGTTGTTAAACATGAACGCCACGGACCGCTGGTCCGTGATCAGGGTGAACCGTTTTCCCGCCAAGTAATGGCGGCCAGTGCCTGACGGCCTCCACAATGGCCTGGGCCTCCTTTTCCACCGCTGAATGCCGAATTTCGGGGCCTTGGAGGGTGCGGGAAAAAAATGCAACGGGCCTGCCCGCCTGGTTAAGTGTGGCGGCCAGGGCGAAATCAGATGCATCGCTCTCCACCTGAAAGGGGATGGACTCGTCTACAGCGTGCATCGTAGCTTTCGCGATGTTGGCTTTCAATTTATCGAAGGCCAATTGGGCCTCTGGCATTAAGGGAAAAGTCGTGGACTTAATGAGCGGACGGGCTTTATCCGCGTAGTTGGGAACCCACTGCGCATAATAAGAGAAGAAGTCTAAGCATCTTCTCAGTGCTTTTGCACTAGCGGTAAAGGAAGTTCAGAAAGGGGGCGCATACGGTCTGGATCAGGGCCAATGACCCCGTTTTCCAACACGTATCCTAGGATGGCTAAACGGCGCGTACGAAACACACACTTCTCCCTGTTGTAGGTCAAGTTCAGGCGAGATGCGGTGCGTAGGAAGTTCAGGAGATTCGTGTCGTGGTCCTGCTGGTCATGGCCGCAGATGGTGAAATTATCCAGGAACGGGAAGGTAGCCCGCAGCCCGTTCTGGTCCACCATTCGGTCCATAGCACACTGGAAGACCGAGACCCCATTGGTGACACCAAAGGGAACCCTGAGAAAGTGATACAAGCGACCATCCGCCTCAAAAGCCGTGTATTGTTGGTCCTCTGGGCGAATGGGGAGTTGGTGGTAGGCAGACTTGAGGTCTATGGTGGAGAACACCCGGTACTGTGCAATCTGATTGACCATATCAGATATGCGCGGGAGGGGATACGCATCCAGCTGCGTATATCGGTTAATGGTCTGACTATAGTCAATGACCATCCGGGGTTTGTTCATGCTCTTGACTACCACGCCCTGCGCTCTCCACGGACTAGCACTGGGTTGAATGATCCTTTCTTTGAGGAGCCGCTGAACCTCAGATCTAATGAAGATCCGATCCTCAGTGCTGTAACGCCTACTTTTAGTCGCGATGGGCTTGCAGCCTGGCACAAGATTCTGGAACAAGGAGGGTGTGGTGATCTTCAGCGTCGAGAGGCTGCAGGCGGGGCGCGTTGGGCAATTTGGAGGCTGCTGCTGTTTTCCCACTGCCAGTGAAGGGAGTGGCCCACTGTACTGTAGGATTACACTCTTCAAGTGGACCATGAAGTTTAGTCCGAGAAGTATTGGCGCGCAAAGATACGGCAACACAAGGAGCTTGAAACGCTCGTAAACTGTGCCTTGCACCTTCAAGGTTAACACGCAACTCCCTAGCACGGCAACAGACCGGGACCTTGATGCCATAGAGATTGTCTGTTTGGCAGGTTGAATCTGGAGTCCACACCGCTTCACAGTGTCTGGGTGGATAAAGCTCTCAGTGCTCCCGCTGTCAAACAGACAATAAATCACGTGGTCATTTACCTGGATATTCATCATAGATTTGTCAAGTCTATGAGGCTTGGCCTGGTCCAGGATGATCGACGCCACCATTGATTCATGAGCGCCACTGCAGGCAGCTGAAGTCGATGAGGCAGACTTTTGAATAATGCCCTTTTTTACCGCATGCGGTGCACAACACAGCTTTAGCGGGACACTTTTGCCGAGTATGCTTCGCTCCTCCACAGAAATAGCACCGCGGGCCGCCCAGGGCTGCTGCCGTCGTCTGGCCCGAATGGGAGCACGCCATTACGCAGCATTTCGAACCCGAGGGACGAGGAGGGATTAGCGACTGCTCCTGCCACGTTGTCTCCACATGGTCCTCCGGATATAATACCAAGCTTTTGGAGGCCGTCTCGAGCATCTCTGCTAACTCGATGGCCTGGGTAAGATTAAGGTTACCCTTCTCCAACAGTTTAAGTCGAATGTACGACGATCCGACCCCGGCCACAAACGCATCTCGGGCGAGGTCGTACATGCTCTGCTAAGCCGACACAGCTTTGCAGTCACAGCCCCTGGCTAGCTGTAGGAGCTCGTTCGCATAGTCCTCCATCGTTTCGCCAGACTGCCGTCGTCGAGTGGCTAGGAGGTAATGAGCGTGTATCTCATCAGGTGGTTTGGTATAGCGCTTCTTCAGAAGCTCGAGGGCCTTAGTATAATCGGTGGCTGCACGGATCGCGAGGTAGACAGTGTCGCTTACCCTCGCATGGAGGACCCGGAGTCTGTCATCATCTGTGGTGACCGCTGCGGAGGCTGCCAGGTAGTCTTCGAAGCACTTCAGCCAGTGGTCGAAGGTGTTTGAAGCGCCCACCGCACGTGGATCTAGCGTAAGGCGTTCCGGCTTCAGAATTTGGTCCATATTCTCTCTCTTTTTTTTTCTCGACGAGAGTTTAACGACAGTAAATAAAATTGATGCGCTATTCAAACACGAGGCTTGAAGCTCAGTAAATGAAAGGCTTTTATTTACTGTAACGAAGCTACCAGAACTTATATACACTATCCCAGACTGAAGGGGTCCCGGCCAGAGCAGGGACTCTTATACCTCTCCCAGGAGGCGGAGCCCGACTGGGATGTGCCACAACACCACAGTACAAAGGTGTAACAACCCCACCCTAACCCCAACAGCAACAATAGCACAACCCAACAGTAACATATGTACATCCTAGTACTGGCCAGCCCCTGGCTCAGCACTATCCAGTGGGAACCAACGATGGTTCACCACACTGGTGTTGTGAGACTTCTTACTGTGCTTACCCCAGTCCAACGCCAGCATCTCACATCATTATTCCCCATAGTTCTTTAACAAGAAAGAAATAGATAAATATTTGATCAAAAGCAGGATAAGCAGGGGGAACATTTGGCTAATATTTACTTCATCAATCCTGTTAAGTATTTTATATACTTCAAACAAATCCCCCCTCATTCTTCTGTACTCCAGCGAGTACAAGCCAATCTATTCAGCCGCTCCTCCTTCAAACCTGGAATCAATCTAGTGAATCTCTTCTGAACTGCCTCCAGTGCCACCACATCCTTCCTCAAAGAAGGTGACTAAAACTGAACACAATACTCCAAATGTGGTCTCATCAATGCGTTATTTAGTTGTAACACTTCTCTACTTTGCAATAAATCCCAAGGTTCTCGACCCTTTGCAATAAATGCCAAGATTTCATTTATCTTCCTTATGGCATTCTGCACCTGCATACCCACTTTTTGAGACTCCTGCGCAAGGACACCCAGATCCCTCTGCACAGATGCCTTTTGAATCTGTTTCCCATTTAAATAGTAATTTTCTCTTTTATTTTTCTGGCCAAAATGGATAATCTCACATTTATCCACATTAAACTCCATCTGCCAGATTCTGGCCCATTCCCCAGCCTATCAATATCCATTTGTAAACTTTTTGTCTCCTCATCACAGCCTGCTTTCTCACCTATTTTTGTGTTGTCAGCAAATTTTGTTACGTCACACTCTGTCCCTGCTTGTAGATCATTGATATATGTTGTAAGTAGTTGTGGCCCGAGAACTGAACCCTATGGGACTCCACTAGTTACAGATCGCCAACTGGAGGAGGACCCATTTATCCCAATCTCGGCATTCTATCAGTTAGCCAATCCTCAATCCAAACCACTACTCTACCCCCAACCCCTTGGGATGTAATCTTCTGGATCAGTCTCTTGTGTGGCACCTTATCAAATGCCTTCTGGAAGTCCAGATAGATCACATCCATCTCCTGAGTGTAATGATAAACATTGGGTATTTGTCAATGCAATTTGAGCACACTTGCTTTTTATCTTACTTTTTAACACAATCTTAACTTAGATTTTACAAAGAGTCAGCATGACATATATATGTCAAAATGATATCAAGAATAATGTTTCACAGAGCTATGCGAGCCAAGGAACCCAATAATTCTCTTTATATGAGATGTTTTTCAGTACTTAATAAAGGGCTTCTATCTCAGGATTTCAGAAACATGAAGGAGTCTCTTATTAAGTGGTGCTTCCCTAACACCTTCAATTTAAGAAGTCACAGGACCAGTGTAATTTGCTTACTGCTACATTTTCATTCAATATTGCCAAGAAAGGACACTGGATAAGTGAACTGAAGATGACACAGGCCTTGCACTTCATTACCTTTCCCACGGCTGTGTCAAAGAACTTTACATTCAATCAACTGCAGCGAGCGTGATTTTATAAGTCAAAATTGATAGACATTTGTTCATAACAAGGTTCCATAAACACTAGTGAGTGAAAAATATTGGTCAGGACACTATGAAACGTTTATTCCATTCGCTTACAAATAGGTAGATCCCTCATTTAGCACCCCATCTTAAAGATAGCGCTACTAACTATGGTTCACATTTTTATTATTTCACTGTGCATTGATGCTTGAGCGTATAAGGAAAGCAACTGATTTTGGTGAGTTTGAGACCACATAAAAAGCATGAGCTTAATGGGTCCAAATGTCCTTTCCCATTTAGAAAGAATACCCGTTGTAATAATGACAATAATTCAGGCATTAACAATGGAGTCGACATATCATCATTCATTTCTAACATGTCAAGCTCAAAGAATGCTATTTAGAAATGCGCATCCTCCTCCTCATCCACTTTTTTTTAAAGAATAAAGAGCAGAATTTAAAAATTTGACAGGAAACTGTTTTGAAAAGAAAAAATGATGCCACATTTTATGTTTGGACCTGCATTGTGTTTCTTGTAGTATACAGTGACATTGGTCACTTCCGTAAGCAATCCAAATATTTGGCTTTTGTCGGAGTTGCGGATACGATAGTGTGACTCAAAAGGTGTGACAATAGTACCCTTGAAACCTGAACCAGATAATCTTTCAGATTCCAGACCAAGCAAAGAGTTGATGAGATGAATTTAATTCAGATCATTGTGTTATTTAATGACACATGAACATACAGAATGATAGTTATAATATCA
Source organism: Mustelus asterias (assembly GCF_964213995.1). Taxonomy (NCBI): domain Eukaryota; kingdom Metazoa; phylum Chordata; class Chondrichthyes; order Carcharhiniformes; family Triakidae; genus Mustelus; species Mustelus asterias. Next base: position 34,067,267 of record NC_135820.1, on the reverse strand, counting down.
CAGGCTAATTTTCCCATATCGTTTGGTCATCTAACTTGCATTATGCAGAATAACCTGTCAAGTTCTACACTCAATGTACTAACTAGCTCCAGGTTCTACAGCCTTCTAGACTCTGTCTTTCCTTCTCCTTGCCTGCCTTTAGTGTTAGCTTTTAATTAAATTAACTTGCCCGCTCATACACATATAATTAGCTTTATTTTAGTTTAGTACTCCAGTTTCAGACTTGACTAGATCACTTTTGAACCCAATGTAAAATTCTATCACAGTGTGACCACTCTTCCCTGGAGAATCTCTTACTCTGAGATTACTAATCAACCCCCTCTCATTGCAGAAGACAAGCTCTAAAATAGCCTCCTCCTTCATTGGTTTCATGGTGTTTTGTTCTAGGAAACTGTCTTGAATCTATGAACTCATCCTTTGCCAACTTGATTGTCCAGTTTGTAGCAAGATTAACATTTCCCATGGTTATTACATCTAAAGACATCCACCATTAGTTCACTTGCCCTTGAAAGCTTTGCAGGTTCTGTGAAAGAAAGGTCAATATTCACTCTTGAATATGTTAAAAATATATACCAGACATATTTGGGTATTGTTTTACATTTATTCGCACTGTCATAAGTTCTTGGAATGAAATTCAGCATAGCAATTTTGATCATTGAGAGTACTAGGATGATCCCGGGTATGGAGGGACTGCCTTATAGAACATAGAACATAGAATAGTACAGCACAGAACAGGCCCTTCGGCCCACGATGTTGTGCCGAGCTTTATCTGAAACCAAGATCAAGCTATCCCACTCCCTATCATCCTGGTGTGCTCCATGTGCCTATCCAATAACCGCTTAAGTGTTCCTAAAGTGTCTGACTCCACTATCACTGCAGGCAGTCCATTCCACACCCCAGGTTATGAAGAAATATTAAACAGGTTGGGCCTGTACACCCTGGAATTCAGAAGAATGAGAGGTATTATGATTGAAACATATTAAACTCTTAGGGGGTTAGATCGGGGTAAATGTTGGGAGGTCGCTTACACTCATGGGAGAGTTTAAGATAGTCACAGAATAAGGAGGTGCTCATTTCAGATAGATTAAGGAAGAATTTCTTCTCTCAAAGAGTGGTGACTCTTTGGAATTCTTTACACGGAAGCTACAGAGGCCAAGTCCTTGAACATTTTCAAAGCTGAGATCGATAGGTTTTTAATCAGTAAGGGAATTAAGGGTAATGGAAAGAAGGCAGGAAAGTGGACTTAGTAAATAAGTGTTAGATCAGCCATGACCTAACTAAATGGTGGAGCAGGCTTGAAAGTTGAATGGCCTACTCTTGTTCCTATTCTTATAGTCATCCTGTAATGCAAAAGTGTTGGCAGAAAGAAGTAGCAAATCAACTTTCTACACAATCTTCTCCACATATTCAGATATACAGGTTCTCAATTTTAGAGATGAGACATTATCCACCTGGTGGGAAGGTGAATCATGCATGGAGCAGACTTAAGATCTTACAGCTGCTGGAAAAAATGCAGTGTCGGCTGGGATTAACAAATGAACATCACAATGTCTGGTTTTGGACATGAGCTATAAAATAGGTCAAAACCTACATTGTAAAAAATCCTCCATCTGGAAAGTTTGCAGAGATAGGGTTATGGTAAATCTTCAGGGGTTTTTAAAAAATCTTATTTGAAACCTCAGGTGAAAAATAAATATTTCAATTTGCAACAGGTTTAATAAAAAACAGTCTGACATCTTTTATTGAACAGCATGCCTCAACAAGTAAAGGAACAATGTCACGTACAAATTCTCATCTTGCTACTGTGGATCTTTCAGACATTCCTAAATTTCAAAACTCTACTATAATACCAGAGCCAAATTTCCACCTATTAGCCAAAGCCAAAATTCCCCACCAGATAGGTATTCAAATACAGTCCATGCTATTTTTGGCCCATTGATCAGCAATGCTACATGAAATTCCTTTGTATATAATTTTACCAAAGTCATACTGTCTATTTTATTAACTGTCATTCCAATCTCTCTTTCACTGCAGTGATAATACTTCTGAACCCAGAGGGCAGTGTGGAACCTATTAGTGTTTAGAATGAGGACAGTAACAGCTTTCCAGAGGATACCAAAATGGAATGCTAAGTTAAATAAATTTTCTTCTTTTAGAGTGGGATTGAACGATGATTTCCAAAGCTGGAGGTAAAAATGCTACCAGCTGATAACGCAGGGATTCTCAACACAATATCAAATGCAGACAAATCATATTTTGCCGCTTTCTCCTGACAAGATAACACCATTTTCTCATGTAGTCTTTTTCTGGAAATTCCCACAAACCATAACATCGGGCCCAACATTTTATTTCACCCACATGTTGTCATGGCCACACATAAATGACCTTCGATCAGAGATAGAACTGGACATGATGGCCGTAATTCTTCGGCCGTTCATGCCGGCAGGATTCTCTGGTCCCGACGGCAGCACATGCCTGCCTGCAGGTTTTCCGCCGGCATGGAGTGACATCAATGGGAATTCCCATTGACAGCAGTGGGACCGGAGAATCCCGTCACTAGCAGATAACGAGTCACTCCCGCCGACGGGAAACGCGGGCTGGGAGGCCAGAGAATCTTGCCCAATATAATAAGAAAGGGATGATAAAGGTCATCCAACCTATCAAATGTGTTATTGTTTCTCACCTGCACCTGGTAGTGGACAGGACAGATTTTCATTTGTTCACATAGCAAGTTTTTTCCTGGAACAGCTCGCTAACCTGTTGTCAGAGGCTTATAGTTGGGGATGCTACTCCACCCCAAGTGTGGCTGACCAGAAGACTCTCCTGCTCTTACTGCCAGTCATTGGTGTGTTTAGAAGGATTTGCAAACCTGTTTGGCCACATTATGAATGCACCTTCCTTGGCCATCAAGTTCTGGGGTGGGACTCAAACCAGAGCTTCTGGCTCAGAGGCAGGGATGTTACCCACTGCGTCACAAGACATCTTCATGATGTATGATGCTCTGATGTTATTTTTAGTTCTGTTTAACTTAATGGCAGATACCTCCATGGAGATTCCAAAAAATAGAATGTGTGTTACTGTTCAGCATTAAATGACATTAATGTTTAATTTCATCATAGTAAGGTACAATATTAGTAACATTATGTTCAAAATCATGAATGCAAATGGAAAACTGCAACTGCATTGGCCATGAAAGTTAATTGCAATCGTTGTTATACGTAGAAGGAAATGGCATCTATTCATTTCATATAAAGTGAAATGTTAGTTAGCCAAAAATACAGCTGATGACAATATATTTGGATATAGCAATAATATGCAGCACAAATTAATCCCGGCTGAAGATAGTGAATATCATCCACCAAGTCTTTGGAATGACATAAATTGAGTCATTGAAATTTTAAACTCTAGCTCCATCTATCTGAATAAATTGGTGTTTCTCCAGACCCAATTATCAGTACTCCATATTAAAATAGCTGTAAACATGCAGGGGAACTAACTTCAACTTCCATATATTATCACTGATATCACTTGAAAGGTAACTTAAGGGGTGACACATGTAAGCAGTCAGAGCTTGCTTATCAATTTAAGTGTGCGACCCTGTGTGCATTTTTAAGAATGGCATGTCAAAATGCATTATATTTGAAAGCAAACTGAGTTTGACACTTCAGATGAATGACACTTTGCAATTCAACTCACACACATTTTTAAAGTCACCCTGTAGTTTGTATATTGTAAATTCTAAGCAAGATTAAATCAATCCATCACCATTAGGAATCTGTCCTTCTTGTATCATGAATCAAACCCAGATTTGATAGACAGAGATTGATTACTTATGAATCACTTGCTTTGGAGTAGAAAAACACTGGAGAATATATAAAATAGCTAGAGCTTGTCTGATGGTGCAAACAACACTGAGTTTGCTGGAATGTGTAATGGTCCCAAGCTTTTTTTTAAATCTTGCCAACTTCTTATACTCTTAAGCAAAGAAACAATTGTATAAAATTGTTTTAAAATTTGAGCACTAATCTTCTTATCTGATATTAGAATATTCCACTCAGTGTCATATCCAAAGCTTTTATATAATTATGGTGTCTAAATACCGGATTATGATAGATGTAAGTCATTGCAGACTGGTAAAGCCATCACACATAATTCCAAATATTGCAATAATTACACAGATTGAGGGGGGAACTTCTGATCTCTGTCCACAATAGGTATGCAGCCAGCTTCATCCTCAAGGAGCGTCAAGAGGTACTCAACCATTTTCTGGTTGAAGTAGCTGGTGAGTTGCAGGCATTAAACAGGCACTCCATTGCAGCTGGCCAGGTACAGGCGCACTGCTCCCTATGTAGAGCAGGTTTGAATGGGGAGGGAAACTCATCCTACAAGAATTAGAAAACAACAAGACAGAGGGCTGCTCCTCCTTCTTCCACCACCCCTCTTTGATTTGATTTGATTCATTATTGTCACATGTCATACAGTGAAAAGTATTGTTTCTTGCGCACTATACAAAGCATACCATTCATAGAGAAGGAAAGAGAGAGTGCAGAATGTAGTGTTACAGTCATAGCTAGGGTGTAGAGAAAGATCAACTTAATGCAAGGTAAGTCCATTCAAAAGTCTGACAGCCGCAGGGAAGAAGCTGATCTTCAGTCGGTTGGTACATGACCTCAGACTTTTGTAATTTTTTCCCAAAGGAAGAAGGTGAAAGAGAGAATGTCCAGGGTGCGTGGGGTCCTTAATTATGCTGGCTGTTTTGCCAAGGCATCGGGAAGTGTAGACAGAGTGAGTGGATGGGAGGCTGGTTTGCATAATGGATTGGGCTACATTCACGTAGTTTAATAAAGAGACCTAAATTTGTGAAGTAGTCATCAGTACACATTTAAAAAATCATGGATTAGGTTGCTCACTGTCATGTTTTTATGTTATAAGTGCATCAATCACTCAGAAGGGATTTGCTATACATGTTGTGGATTCATTTATTGAGACTAGGGATGAATACATGGGTCTAAAGCTTGAAGACATCAATGCTACAGAGCTATGTGTATTTGTGCTCTGCTGAAAGCAAAGGCAAAGTAAAACTGGATCACATGACACTTCCATTCTAGTGATATCATGCTGCAATCCCTTAAAGGCATCTTACAACATCCCCCTTTCTTTTTAAAGATAAGTTTTCCCCTTCCAAATTAGTAAGACTATTTACAATACATGCTCATGTTTAGTTACCATTATACAAATGTGTAGGATTGGTGAACCTATGAGTCTCTAAAGCATAAAGATAATCTGCTGGTACACCCACATCTTGTGATGGTAACCTTGTTTGGACGTTTCTTTAATGGCTCACAGTGACCTGTGGGATTATAATTCTTGGATGTTTTTCTGGTCGTATTTTGGATCTAGTCCTCAATGCAATAGGACTGCAGGGTGGTTGAGGAACTGGAATGGATCTGATTTAACCTTGGTCATGTCTCACCATTGTGTATTTTTATATATTGACTTCATAGGACCTTGGTTCTGAATAAATCCTTTCCACCCCAGCTGGTTACCATGTATCTTCTGTGGGATCCTGGATGCGAACATGTTGTTTCCAACTCTAAACTTAGCAATTCTTTGCCTGCATTTTATCATGCACATTGGTCATCTTCTCTTGCATAACCAAGGTCAAATCAGATCCACTCTATGTTTTCCCATGAGATTAATGGTGTGAAAAATGTGTTCGCCACTTTTCATTTTGTTGCGCACATCACCATTTTCTTATTGGTCAATCACCTCATATATTTGTTTCCGACTGGATATCAGATGATCATACTCATTGCTTTAGAGTACCCATTGTGTACAGTCTGTTTGGATTAGTGCATGGCTCTTTGTAGCTGCATTAATAATTTAGTGCCCTGCACTGCCAATGGTCCTTTCTACCACATGCTTTAAAGAATTGATGGGCAGCTGGCATTTCCTTCTTGCATGTAGAAGTCCACACATGACTTGCTCAGTTTGGTTATTCTAGTAAGTGCGTAAACAATTGCATCTATAAGCTTCATCGACCTATGAGGTTCACATCATATCTACATCCACACTTGAGTAGTTCTTTGATGCTCTACATTTCTAGAAGTCTTCCGTGGGAGTGGATGTGATCACCAACTGAACAATTCTATCTACTGGCTCTACAATTCCATTTGAAAAATCAAAGTACAACATTTCCTGATGAAATGGATTCTGTATGTTGTTGTCGAAATGACATGAAATCTAGTCAATTATTTGATTTGATTTATTATTGTCACGTGTATTAGTATAGGGTGAAAAGTATTGTTTCTTGCACGCTATACAGACAAGGCATACCATTCCTAGACAGGGAAAGGAGAGAATGCAGAATGTAGTGTAACAGTCATAGCTGGGATAAGAACATAAGAACATAAGAAATAGGAGCAAGAGTAGGCCATCTAGCCCCTCAAGCCTGCTCCGTCATTCAATAAGATCATGGCTGATCTGATAGTGGGTTCAGTTCCACTTACCCGCCCGTTCTCCATAACCCTTAATTCCCTTAATGGTTAAAAATCTATCTATCTGTGACTTAAACACATTTAACGAGGTAGCCTCTACTGCTTCATTGGGCAGAGAATTCCAAAGATTCACTACCCTCTGGGAGAAGATGTTCCTCCTCAACTCTGTTCTAAATTGACTCCCCCGTATTTTGAGGCTATGCCCCCTAGTTCTTGTTTCCATTGTAAGTGGAAATAACCTCGCTGCTTCTACCCTGTCTAGCCCCTTCATTATCTTATATGTCTCTATAAGATCTCCCTCAACCTTCTAAACTCCAGTGAGTACAGGCCCAGTCTACTCAATCTCTCCTCATAAGCTAACCCCCTCATCTCTGGAATCAACCTGGTGAACCTTCTCTGCACCCCCTCCAAAGCTAATATATCCTTTCTTAAATAAGGGGACCAAAATTGTACACAGTACTCTAGGTGTGGCCTCACCAGTACCCTGTACAGTTGCAGCATGACCTCCCTACTTTTATACTCCATCTCCTTCGCGATAAAGGCCAACATTCCATTTGCCTTCTTGATTACCTGCTGCACCTGCAAACTGAGTTTTTGTGATTCATGCACAAGGACCCCCAGGTCCCTCTGCACAGTAGCATGTTGTAATTTCTCTCCGTTTAAATAATAGTCCATTTTACTATTATTCCTTCCAAAGTGGATAACCTCACACTTACCAACGTTATACTCCATCTGCCAGATCCTTGCCCACTCACTTAGCCTATCCAAATCTCTCTGCAGACTCTCTGTGTCCTCCACGCAATTTGCTTTCCCACTCATCTTTGTGTCATCCGCAAACTTTGTTACCCTACACTCGGTCCCCTCCTCCAGATCATCTATGTATATGGTAAACAGTTGAGGCCCCAACACCGATCCCTACGGCACGCCACTAGTCACTGATTGCCAACCGGAAAAGCACCCATTTATTCCGGCTCTCTGCTTTCTGTTAGATAGCCAATCCTCAATCCACGCTAACACTTTACCCCCAACTCCATGTACCTTTATCTTATGCAGCAACCTTTTCTGAGGCACCTTATCGAATGCCTTCTGGAAATCTAAATACACCACATCCACCGGTTCCCCTCTGTCAACCGCACTCGTTATATCCTCAAAAAATTCCAGTAAATTAGTCAAACATGACTTTCCCTTCATGAATCCATGCTGCGTCTGCTTGATTGAACCATTCTTTTCCAGGTGTCCTGCTATTTCTTCCTTAATGATAGATTCCAGCATTTTCCCAACTACGGATGTTAAGCTAACCGGCCTGTAGTTACCTGCCTTTTGTCCACCTCCTTTTTTAAACAGTGGCGTTACATTAGCTGTTTTCCAATCAGCTGGCACCTCCCCAGAGTCCAGTGAATTTTGATAAATTACAACTAATGCATTTGCTATTACTTCTGCCGTTTCTTTTAGTACCCTGGGATGCATTCCATCCGGACCAGGGGACTTGTCTACCTTTAGTCCCATTAGCCTACCCAGCACTACCTCTTTAGTAATAGTGATCGTTTTAAGGTCTTCACCCCCTACAGTCCCATGACCGTCAATTATTGGTATGCTATTTGTGTCCTCCACTGTGAAGACTGACACAAAAAACTTGTTTAACGCCTCGGCCATTTCCTCATTTCCTATTATTAAATCCCCCTTCTCATCTTCTAAGGGACCAACATTTACTTTAGCCACTCTTTTCCATTTTATATATTTGTAAAAACCTTTACTATCAGTTTTTATATTTTGTGCTAGTTTACTTTCATAATCTATCTTTCCTTTCTTTATTGCTTTCTTAGTAGTTCTTTGTTGTTTTTTAAAGCCTTCCCAATCTTCTAGTTCCCCACTAATTTTGAGCACTCTGTATGCATTGGTTTTTAATTTGATACTCTCCTTTATTTCCTTAGTTATCCATGGCTGGTTATCCCTTTTCTTACATTCCTTCTTTTTCACTGGAATATATTTTTGCTGAGTACTGAGAAAAATCTCCTTAAAAATCCTCCACTGTTCCTCAACTGTCCCACCAATTAGTCTGTGTTCCCAGTTTACATTAGCCAACTCCGCCTTCATCCTATTGTAATCCCCCTTGTTCAAGCAGAGGACACTGGTTTGGGACCCTACTTTCTCACCCTCCATCTGTATTAGAAATTCAACCATATTGTGATCACTCAGTCCAAGAGGATCCCTCACAAGGAGATCATTAATTTTACCTGTCTCATTACACAGGACCAGATCCAAGATAGCTTGCTCCCTTGTAGGGTTCTGTAACATACTGTTCGAGGAAACTATCACGACAGCATTCTAAGAAATCACCTCAAGGCCACCGCGTCCGACTTGAGTTGACCAATCAATATGGAGGTTAAGATCCCCCATGATTATTGCTGTTCCATTTTTACATGCATCTGTTATTTGTTTGTTTATAGCCCGCCCCACCTTGAAGTTATTATTTGGGGGCCTATAGACTACGCCCACCAGTGATTTTTTTCCCCTTACTATTCCTTATCTCCCCCCACATTGATTCCACATTTTGCTCCTTAGAGCCTATATCGTCTCTCACTACCGCCCTGATGTTATCCTTAATTAACAGAGCTACCCCACCTCCTTTTCCTTCCTGTCTATCCTTCCGAATTGTCTGATACCCCTGGATATTTAGTTCCCAGTCCTGGTCACCCTGCAACCACATTTCTGTAATGGCCACTAGATCATACCCATTTGTACTGATTTGTGCCGTCAACTCATTCACTTTGTTTCGAATGCTACGTGCATTCAGGTAAAGTGTCTTCATGTTAGGCTTTCTTACCTGGACCTGATTTGTTAGTGCATTCCTTTGTTTGCATGCTCTGTCCCTTCCTGTCACAGACTGGTTATTCTTCCCCAGACCATCTCCTTGCACTATGTTGACCACCTTCCTTAGAACCATAGAACCATAGAAAATTACAGCTCAGAAACAGGCCTTTTGGCCCTTCTTGTCTGTGCCGAACCATTTTATGCCTAGTCCCACTGACCTTCTCATGCTTGTCACCTTTTTTACTCTGCCTGAGGTTAGATTCCTGCCACCTTCTATACTCTCTGTTCTATTACGTGGTCTGGAAACTTTACTAACCTCTCCTGAGTCCTCAGCTCCTTTAACTAGTTGAAAGTCCTTATTATTAACATGCACTCCTACCCTCTCCTTTACCTTTGATTTTCTAATTCTCCATACAACTGAACCCTCCCCTCCACTATTTAGTTTAAAGCCCTATCTATAGCCCTAGTTATACGATTCACCAGGACTCTGGTCCCAGCACGATTCAGATGAATACCATCCCCTCTTCCCCAATACTAGTGCCAATGTCCCATGAATTCAAACCCATTCCTCCCACACCAATCTTTGAGCCACGCATTTACCTCCTTAATCTTATTGACCCTGTGCCAATTCGCTCGTGGCTCAGCTAGTAATCCAGAGATTATTACCTTTTTGGTTCTGCTTTTTAATTTAGCTCCTAGCTTTTCATATTCCCTTAGCAGAACCTCTGTTCCTGTTCTACCTATGTCCTTGGTACCTACGTGGACCACGACAACTGGATTTTTACCCTCCCACTCCAAGTTCCTCTGCAGCCCAGATGAGATATCCTGAACCCGAGCACCAGGCAGGTAACACAACGTTCGGGATTCTCAATTCGGGATGTAGAGAAAGATCAACTTAATACAAGGCAGGTCCATTCAAAAGTCTGATGACAGCAGGGAAGAAGCTATTCTTGAGTCCTCAGACTTTTGCATTCTTTTCCTGATGGAAGAAGGTGGAAGGGAGTATGCCCGAGGTGCATGGGGTCCTAAATTATACTGGCTGCTTTTCCGAGGCAGCAGAAAGTGTAGACAGAGTCAATGGGTGGGAGGCTTATTTGACTGATGGACTGGGCTTTGTTCACAACCCTTTGTAGTTTCTTGCGGTCTTGGACAGAGCAGGAGCCATACATACCAAGCTGTGATACAACCAGAAAGAATGCTTCCTATGGTGCATTTATAAAAGTTGGTGAGAGTCATAGTGGGCATGCCAAATTTCCTTAGTCTTCTGAGAAAGTAGAGGAATTGGTGGATTTCCTTAACTATAGCATCGGCATGGAGTTGTTGGTGATCTGGACACCTAAAAACTTGAAGCTCTTGAATATTTCTACTTCATCCCCATTGATATAGACAGGGGCTTGTCCTCCACTACACTTCCTGAAGTAGATGACTATCTCTTTTGTTTTGTTGACATTGAAGGAGTGATTATTTTCATTGCACCAGTTCTTCTATCTCTTTCCTATATTCTGCCTTGTCATTGTTTGAGATCTGACCCACTACGGTGGTGTCATCAACTAACTTGAAAATCGAGTTGGAGAGGAATTTGGCCACACAGTCATAGGTATATAAGGGACTGAGGACACAGCCTTATGGGGCACCGGTGTTGAGGGTGATCATGGAGGAGGTATTGTTGTCTATCGTTTCTGATTGCGGTCTGTGGATAAGGAAGTTCAGGATCCAGTCGCAGAGGGAGGAGCCAAGCCCCAGGCCACAGAGTTTGGAGATGAGTCTCGTAGGAATAATGGTGTTGAAGGCTGAGCTGTTGTCGATAAATAGGAGTCTGACATAGGTGCATTTGTTATCTAGGTGTTCCAGGGTTGAATGCAGGGCCAGGGAGATGGCGTCTGCTGTGGACCTGTTACAGTGGTTGGCAAACTATAGTGGATCCAGGCAATCTGGGAGGCCGGAACTGATTCGTGCCATGACTAACCTTTAGAAGCACTTAATAATGATGGACGTCAGAGCCACCGGACAATAGTCATTAAGGCACGCTCCCTGGCGTTTCTTTCGTACTGGGACGATGGTCGTCTTCATGAAACAGAGATATGGAAATTTAACCTGATTCTGAACTGGACTTCCAATGTAGTTTTTATTCTTGGGGACCATTTAGTTCTTCTTCTATTAATCTTGCCATATTCTGCCAGTGTAGACCTTCACTCCCAATTGCGAGGTGATGGTAATGGGTTGTTTGTCTGGTTCAGACAATCCTGAATTAAGAAACCATAGCTCTGTACACTGTTTAAACATTTTAAATTCAGATAGTAAGTCAGCTGCATCCCAATTCAGAATGGGGAATTTTTTGGACATTTTGACAATATCGCTTTGACCTTCCTTCTCTTGTCGTACCTGGGATGAGAGTCACTGCAGCTGCTTTCACATGTTTTTCCGGAACTCTGCCTGTTATAATCAAAACCTTCTCTGGCCTGGTTTTTGGAACTACATTTTTTTACTTGGTCGACACTCATTCCCTATTGTTCCAGTCCACACCTTGGTCACATTCCTCTCCTGACTGATCTAATCTGGTGTTACGGTCCTCAGCACACTGTCCCACTCACTGAGCTGGCAAGCAGGGATCCGTTTGCTTACCAACTCTTTACTGAGCACTGTGTCTTCAAAGCTTTGTAACACAACCTTCATGCTGCAATTTCAATACTGTCTGACACTGAAGGTGAGATTTTACAACCTCGCTCATCCCAAAACCGTAAAATCCCACCCGGGGTCAACGAACCTTTCTATGGTCCATCCTTCACCCACTCTGATTCCTGTGGCAGACGGGGCGGTAAAATTCCAGCCGAAGACTCTGTTGTGGTCTAACCAGTCAAGAGTTGTTTCATGCCATGTAGCAAACTGTTCACCAAGTCATTCGTACCTGTACTCAGTCCTGCTACTGGACTGAACATCATGTCCTTTAGAATGAACCATTGCAGCACACCGTGTTGTGTTTTTATAATAAATGCACCAATCACTCATAAGGTAAACATGTTGTGGGTTCATTTATTGAGACTTGGCACATGAATCATAGAATCATAGAATCCCTACAGTGCAGAAAGAGGCCATTCGGCCCATCGAGTCTGCACCGACCATAATCCCACCCAGGCCCTATCCGCATATCCCTACATATTTTACCCACTAATCCCTCTAACCTACGCATCTCAGGACACTAAGGGGCAATTTTAGCATGGCCAATCAACCCAACCCACACATCTTTGGACTGTGGGAGGAAACCGGAGCACCCGGAGGAAACCCACGCAGACACGAGGAGAATGTGCAAACTCCACACAGACAATGACCCAAGCCGGGAATCAAACCCAAGTCCCTGGAGCTGTGAAGCAGCAGTGCTAACCACTGTGCTACTGTGCCACCCTTTTTGCGAACAGGTAAAAATGGATATAAAGCTTAAAGACATCAGAGGTGCAGAGCTGTGTGCTACTTTTGGATAACCAGGTAAACTAAATCAATAAATTAAAAGGCAGCCCCTTAAAAAGATGCTGCAACAAAGTAAACAGAATCTCAAAGGAAACTTAAAACATCAAAACAAAATGAGATTGAAGGGATTAGTATAATACTTCAGTCCCTGTGGTGTCCACCGGGAAGGAAAGCCTTGATCATACCGGCAAACCACATATTCCCTTTCTAAGGATACCCGGCACTGAATATGGCTACAAAAGAGGAGCAGACAGTCAGGATGGATGGCCCCTTGACCACCCACTGTCTGGACCTATTAATTGACAGCTTGACCCAGGAGCAGGCCCATGAGGCTTCCTCCTCTCTTCGCAAAAGTGAAACTAAAACTGATTCCATGACACACTTCCTTTCTAATGATGTTATGCTACAATCCTTTAAAGATATATTACAGCCCTCACCGACTCATAGAAAATGAGTCACCTGCATGTATGGGGTTAACTTCCACAGTTATGTCATCACTACCCAGTCCTGTTATTCCATACCAACTTTGATCCTTCAATTGTCAAATACATAAGCTCATTGTGCTTCTGATACATGCCTCTAGATCCTCCCATCTCTTTCTCACACAATGCCTGATTAACCATGCCCCTTCCTAGATAGCTGGCATCGTCAATGGTTTCCTCTCCTAAGTGGCCCCTTTAAAACCATCATAATCATCACTCCGCTCTTCACATACATAATTCCTCCCCCCAACATTTCAACTGTGATCATGTACCCACTATGCCCAATTTCCCTTTATTTTATTTCATGCCCCATCTCTCCTACAATTTAAAATACAAATCCCTTCAGTTGGGTGAACTTCCACCCAATTCATGACATTGAAACAGCCCAACCAAAGTTTCAAGTCGCATTTTCTCTGACTAGAATTGTGATGCTCTTCTCTCCTCCTTGACTCCTCCTCTGCATTCAAGCATATTAGCCATCCTCCTCCAATACTACACCTCCATCATCCAGTGTAACTGTCCAGGTATGGTTCCATTCCTACCTTTCCAAACAAAAATATTTCTCCCATGATTCATATAGTCACCTCTGGAGTCGTCCAAGGACCTATCCTTGGCCCCACTTCTTTAGTTACATTGACATTCTGCATTTCTACCTCTCCACCACAATTCTCGACCCTTCAATTGCTTTTGTACATTTAGGCTGTTATTCTTACATCTAGTTTTCCAAAACACTGGGAAGGATAAGTCTTCAGTCTCCAACACAAACACCATTCCCCTCTCCAGCCACTGAGTTCACCTCTTTAAATCTATCCATTACCTTGCACACCTTATCTCTGCAATTTTTTCCAACTCTCTTTAATACCACCCCACCCCTCCACACTCTAAACACTCTGGCTATTCATGCCCCATTGCCGCTACAAGCGAGGACGGAGAATTTGGTGCTCAGCCAAACCCCATTCACTCCAGCGGGACCGGAGAATTCGGTCATCTCTCTGACTCTGACCATTGTGTATCCTCCCTTATTCTTTGCTTTACATGCTCGCAAAGCATTCAGCTGCAAGACTCTGATTCTTTGAAATTCCCTTTACAAATCCTTTGAAAATATTTCACAAAGTCAAGGCAAGTATTGTCTCTTAACTTGCAATCTCTGGCTCAACATTAGTTTTTACAATATCCAACTTGATGCAGCTTTGAATATTCCTTCCATTATATGCACTGCATCAAGCATTTATTATTCTGATTGTTATTTTCTCAGAGGTAAAGTTCCAAGTATTGAAGTAGGTGGCTTTGTCATTAAAGTGAATATGTACATCCAGTCTGAAGTTAAACTCAGGGCTGATCAAAGTCCTACATTGTCACACACAACCAGGGAGGACAGTGGAATTGAGTGAGAGGTTGCAGATTTCTGGCACGAGCTAGTTTTGTCAATGATTTGATTTATTATTGTCACATGTATTTATGTACAGTGAAAAGTATTGTTTCTTGCACGCTATACAGACAAAACATACCATTCATAGAGAAGGAAATGAGAGAGTGCAGAATGTAGTTTTACAGTCATAGCTAAGGTGTAGAGAAAGATCAACTTAAAGCGAGGTAGGTCTGTTCAAAAGTCTGATGGCAGCAGGGAAGAAGCTGTTCTTAAGTCGGTTGGAACATGACCTCAGACTTTTGTATCTTTTTCCCAATGGAAGAAGGTGGAAGAGAGAATGTCTGGGGTGCGTGGGGTCCTTAATTATGCTGGCTGCTTTGACGACGCAGCGGGAAGTGTAGACAGAGGATGGGAGGCTGGTTTGTGTGATGGATTGGGCTACATTCGTGACCTTTTGTAGTTTCTTGCGGTCTTGGGCAGAGCAGGAACCATATCAAGCTGTGATACAACCAGGAAGAATGCTTTCAATGGTGCATCTGTAAAAGTTGGTGAGAATCAAATGGACATGCCAAATTTCCTTAGTCTTGTGAGAAAGTAGAGGCATTTAAGAATTCTGCTCATTCATGAGCTGATATTGACAGTCCATCAATACAACGAACAGTCACATATTCCAAGGAGGGTGCAGAGAGGAAAATGTAAGTGTCATCAGCCTGAATAAGAAAATTATCATAACGTTATAGGCATTGGCATTTAGTGTCTCTATGCATAAGGCTAGATGGTGCCAAACTGTAACATTGGAGCAAATTGGCAATAACCAGGCAGATGAAAGAAGAGAAATTACTGCACCAAATCCTTTCAGAAAGGTGGGAATGGGGTCAGGAGAAAGTAATGTAACACAAGTGAATCACAGAAGAGAGAACATAAGAACATAAGAAATAGGAGCAGGAGTAGGCCATCTAGCCCCTCGAGCCTGCCCCGCCATTCAATAAGATCATGGCTGATCTGAAGTGGATCAGTTCCACTTACCCGCCTGATCCCTATAACCCCTAATTCCCTTACCGATCAGGAATCCATCTATCCGTGACTTAAACATATTCAACGAGGTAGCCTTCACCACTTCAGTGGGCAGACAATTCCAGAGATTCACCACCCTCTGAGAGAAGAAGTTCCTCCTCAACTCTGTCCTAAACCAACCCCCCTTTATTTTGAAGAGAGGCAATGGATGAAACATATTGAGGACAACTGAAGATTTGAGTAGAACACAGAGGAAGAAAATATCACAGTGTATCACTAGTCACTTTGCCCAGGTGAGCTGGATGAAGCTAGCCTTAAGCACCTCATGTATTTCCATCCCACACTGCCAACTGGCACATATGGACTGGGGAGGAAAACTATTCCTTCTCTATTCCTGTAAGATGGTAGGATGTTCCAGACATAATTTAATTCTATGTGCTAAGTTCCAACATTCGAAGATGCAGAACACAAGATACAAATCATGTCCCTAAATATGAAGGCATAATCTACACTCCAGTGCTCCCAGAAGGGAGTAAAGCTCACAGGCTCAATTTTAAGAAGTGAAAAATCACAGGCTTTTACCTGACCAATTAGCAATTAAGCTTAGAATATCTCACACTGTATTTGCTTCTCCTTGGTTGACTGGAGAATTGAATCAAGGCATCTTGCTGAAGATGACAAAGCAACAAGTTCATACATCCTCAAAGAACTGTCTGTTGTAGACATCAATAACTCTGAGATACAATTTTCCATGCTCCCTTTCACAACTTTGAATGTATTCAGGGTATGTTTTTGTCTTTAGTGTTTGATTTTGAACATTTGCGTGAAGTTCTAAGATTGGAATGCAAATAAAAATAATACTTCAATGACCTCATAATAAATTATTTAGAAATCTTAATATTTGAAAGATTTCCATGAATAGCACAGGATTATGTTCACTATTTTAAAAATACATCAATGTACAATTTCTGTCATTCACAGGAAAGTATAAAATATTTAAGTGAACATTAAAGAATAATTCATATTTAAAATACAGTGCGAACCACAAAGTTTGCTGATGCACTTAAGTTTAAATGTAGTTCCTCACACTTTTAACACCAGGATAAAACTACCTAAGTCAACTTAAAAGTCAACCGGTAGTAAGATGGCCTAGAACCAATCTATAATCAGGCCTATGCAGTCAAGCTGTGGGCTCAACTAGTTTCCATGGAGGTTAAGTAAAAGTATTGAATTTCTGGCAGAATTAATTTATGTCACGTTTGTGTGAGTTCCATTCTATATACATAAAAACATTTAAAGTGGAATTTTTCTGACAGATGAACATAACTAAATTTCCAATCAAGAAATGTAATGCCTTCATCCACTGCAGTCCTGCACACAAATAGTCAATCTACTGAAAGGAACAAATGCAGCTTTTAAAGAAACGATTCTTCCTTTAAGCCCTGATATCACAGGAAGCAATTGAGGCAAATTCCAATAAATCTTTCACTTGCAATAATCAAACTTTCTCATCTTCAGCAAAATGGAAGAATTGGAGGCTTCCAGTGGCACTCTTGTATTTGGCTGAGGAAGAGTAGCTTTTAAGAGATAGAAAGACAGTCACAAGTACACGTCCTGCTTTATGTGTTCATCCATTCCCAGCCACGGCAGCACAGTGGGTAGCACTACTACCTCACAGTGCCAGGGACCTGGGTTCAATTCCTGGCTTGGGTCACTGTCTGGGTGGAGTTTGCACATTCTCCCCGCCTCTGTGTGGGTTTCCTGTGGTTGCTTCAGTTTCCTCCCACAGTCCAAAGATGTGCGGGTTAGATGCATTGGCTATGCTAAATTGCCCCTTAGTGTCCTGGGATGCGTAGGTTAGAGGAATTAGCAGGGTAAATAATTGGGGTTGCAGGGATGGGGCCTGTGTGGGATTGTGGTCAGTGCAGGCTTGATGGGCCAAAAGGCCTCCTTCTGCACTGTAGGGATTCTATGAATTCTATGAACTCTCATTTACTGTCCCATATAAACATCCTTGGGCATGTCAGAGGAGAGAAGCTCTTCACAAATGCTACATAATGTGCTATTTCCTGAAGGCTGACCTTCAGATCACCTGTGAGCATTATTTTTAAAAATCTCATAATCCTTCCAAACCAACACAAATGCTGAAAATGCTCTCCATAGATGTATTAAGTAAGTGGCAGACAATGCTTGCAAGGAGCACCGTGTTCATCACTTTCCCTGTGGAAAAGACACACTGAACATTCCCCGGATTGCGGAGTTGCCAAGAGTACAGAGTATCATAATCAGCAGTTAAGTATTGAATAGGACAATGAGGCCAATCCTCACTTCCTGACAGGAAAGGTACATTGCTTTGTTTTGGGTTGGCACTCTATAGTGTTAGGCATGGAAATTGGGCCTTTAATTAGCTAAGCAGGAAGTAGAGATGCTGCCCTTCCCACTGTTGTACTTTCCTGGTGGCAGAACCTTGTAGAAGAGCCATCCTGCACAGCTCCCCTCCATTTTACTGCCCTCCACCACCTACTCCTCCATCTCCTTACCTGCCACCTGGGTAAAATCTCACCCTGAACTTCAAAATGTACTTCATTCACTGAAAAGTGCTTTGACATCCCAGTGGTTATGAAAGGCACTATATAAATACAAGTCTTTTTTCTCAGTGAATGTCATCCAATTTTCGGGTGATGCACCTGTCATAGTTGAATAGCTGCCAGTGAGTGAGTTGAAACATATGAATATTGGGTATGGGCCCTGATTGATAAGGATTGTTGGTAGGTGAGTGATGGGGCTGAGGTGAATTGAGCAATATCTGAGACTAGCATAGAATCCATAGAATCCCTCGAGTGCAGAAGCCGGCCATTCGGCCCATTAAGTCTGCACCGACTCTCCAGAAAAGCATCTTACCCAGGCCCACCCCATCCCTGTAATCCCATGCATTTACCATGGCTACATCTAACCTGAAGAAGGAGCGATACTCCAAAAGCTTGTGCTACCAAATAAACCTGTTGGACTTTAACCTGGTGTTGTGAGACTTCTTACCGTACACCTAACCTACACATCTTCAGACACTAAGGGGAAATTTAACATGACCAATCCACCTAACATCTTTGGAGAGTGGGAGGAAACCCATGCAGACACGGTGTCACCCAACAACGTGACGCAGCAGTGCGAGCCACTCTGTCACCATGCTGCCCACTGGTGCATTTGGTTGAATATGACAATTACTTTGACTTTTACCACTCATGTGAGGCCATTAAACAACCTTGCAGCTAAATCCCTGGCACTGACCTTCCTGCCTATCTGTCCCTATGGCTTTCTCATTATGTACCTGGAGGATCTCCTGCTTCCTTGCTAATGCAAGGCATCTCTCATCCTTTCCACATGTTCCACCGAGACCTCCAGTGCACCATGAGAAAACTCTGGTCCACGCTCTCTCCATTGAGGACTATTGTACAGCATTTTTCCCAATGATGGCAGTGTGGTGAACCATCGTTGGTTCCCACTAGATAGTACTGAGCCAGGGTCTGGCCAGTACTGCAAGTATGTATATGTGTTGCTGTTGGGGTTGGGGATGGGTTGTTCCACTTGTTGCTGTTGGGGTTAGGGTTGGGCTGTTACACCTTGTATTATAGTTATTGTGGTACATCCCAGTCGGGCTCCGCCTCCTGGGAGAGGTATAAAGGTCACTGCTCTGTCAGGGACCCCTCAGTCTTGGATCGTGTATATAATTGGTAGCTTCGTTGTAACAGCAAATAAAAGCCTTTATTTCCTGAGCATCTCAAGCCTCGTGTGTGATAACGCGCATCAATTTTATTTGCTGTTAAGTAAACTCTCGTCGGAAAAAAAAAACGATACAGAGAGTATGGAGCAGATGTTGAAACCTGAACGTCTTACATTGGATCCACGTGCGGCGGGCGCCTCTAACACCTTCAACCACTGGTTGAAATGTTTTGAGGACTACCTGGCAGCCTCCACAGCGGTCACCACAGACGATGACAGACTCCGGGTCCTCCATGCGAGGGTAAGCGACACCGTATACCTCGCGATCCGTGCGGCCACTGACGACACAAAGGCCCTCGAGCTTCTTAAGAAGCGTTACATTAAACCGCCAAATGAAATGCATGCTCGATACCTCTTAGCCACTCGACGACGGCAGCCCGGCGAAACGACGGAAGAATACGCCAACGAGCTCCTACAGCTAGCCAGAGGCTGTAACTGTAAAGCAGTGTCGGCAGACCAGAATATGAACGATCTCGCTCGAGATGCGTTTGTGGCGGGAATCGGATCATCTTATATCCGACTCAGACTACTGGAGCAAGGTAATCTTGACCTCACTAAGTCGATAGAACTAGCGGATACGTTGGAGACGGCCTCCAAAAGCCTAGTATTGTATCCTGAAGACCACGTGGAGACAACGTGGCAGGAGCAGTCGCTGATCCCTCCTCATCCCTCGGGTTCGAAAAGCTGCGTGATGGCGTGCCCACACTCGAGCCTGACGACGGCAGCAGCTCCGGGCGGCCCGCGGTGTTACTTCTGTGGGGGAGTGAAGCACACTCGGTAACGGTGTCCCGCTAAAGCTGTGTTGTGCTCCGCCTGCGGTAAGAAGGGGCACTATTCGAAAGTATGCCGATCTAAACTTGCTTCTAGGAACAGCAGTGCGGCCTGTGATTCCTCGGAGCCCGGTTCTTCGTCGTCGGCATCGTCGAGGGTTTCGTCCACGTGCGAGGCCAGGACGACACCATTACAGTCGACGGAGTCGGAGATGCGTGACCACCAGGGGTCGCTGATTTTGGTGCCATCACCCACGTGCGACCTATGGGAGTGGCCATGTTGGTCGGCACCGACCGCGAATGACCAGCAGGGGTCATCCTCGTCAATCTCAGCTGCCTGCAGTGGCGCTCACGAACCAACGGTGGTGTCGATCATCCTGGACCAGGCCAAGCCTCATAGACTCGACAAGTCTATGATGGACATTCAGGTAAACAACCACTTGATTTATTGTCTGTTTGACAGCGGGAGCACTGAGAGTTTTATCCACCCAGACGCTGTGAAGCGGTGTGGACTCCAGATTCAACCTGTCAAACAGACAATTTCTATGGCATCAAGGTCCCGGTCTGTCACCGTGCTAGGGAGTTGCGTGGTAACTTTAACGGTGCAAGGCATGGTTTACGAGCGCTTCAAGCTCCTGGTGTTGCCGCACCTTTGCGCGCCAATACTCCTCGGACTAAACTTCATGGTCCACTTGAAGAGTGTAACCCTACAGTACGGTGGGCCACTCCCTCCGCTTTCAGTGGGAGAACAGCAGCCTCCAAATTGCCCCGCCTGTAGCCTCTCGACGCTGAAGATTACCACACCCTCCCTGTTCCAGAATCTTGTGCCAGGCTGCAAGCCCATTGCGACTAAGAGTAGGCGTTACAGCGCTGAGGATCGGATCTTCATTCGATCTGAAGTTCAGCGGCTCCTCAAGGAAAGGATCATACAACCTAGCGCTAGTCCATGGAGAGCGCAGGTCGTGGTGGTCAAGAGTGGGAACAAACCCCGGATGGTCATTGACTATAGTCAGACCATTAATAGATACACACAGCTGGATGCGTATCCCCTCCCGCGCATATCTGACATGGTCAATCAGATTGCGCAGTATCGGGTGTTCTCCACCATAGACCTCAAGTCTGCCTACCACCAACTCCCCATTCGCCCAGAGGACTGACAATACACGGCTTTTGAGGCGGATGGTCGCTTGTATCACTTTCTGAGGGTTCCCTTTGGTGTCACCAATGGGGTCTCGGTCTTCCAGCGTGCTATGGACCGAATGGTGGACCAGAACGGGCTGCGGACTACCTTCCCGTACCTGGATAACGTCACCATCTGCGGCCATGACCAGCAGGACCACGACACAAATCTCCTGAATTTCCTACGCACTGCATCTCGCCTGAATCTGACCTACAACAGTGAGAAGTGTGTATTTCGTACGCGCCGTTTAGCCATCCTCGGATACGTGGTGGAAAACGGGGTCATTGGCCCTGATCCAGACCGTATGCGTCCCCTCTTTGAACTTCCCCTGCCCACTAATGCAAAAGCACTGAGAAGATGCTTAGGCTTCTTCTCTTATTATGCACAGTGGGTTCCCAATTACGCGGACAAAGCCCGTCCGCTCATCAAGTCCACTTCTTTTCCCCTAACACCAGAGGCTCGATTGGCCTTTGATAAACTAAAAGCCGACATCGCGAAAGCCACGATGCACGCTGTTGATGAGTCCATCCCCTTTCAGGTGGAGAGCGATGCATCTGATTTCGCCCTGGCCGCCACACTTAACCAGGCGGGCAGGCCTGTCGCATTTTTTTCCCGCACCCTCCAAGGCCCCGAAATTCGGCATTCAGCGGTGGAAAAGGAGGCCCAGGCCATTGTGGAGGCTGTCAGGCACTGGCGCCATTACTTGGCGGGAAAACGGTTCACCCTGATCACGGACCAGCGGTCCGTGGCGTTTATGTTCAATAACACGCTGAGGGGCAAGATCAAGAACGACAAGATCTTGCGGTGGAGAATTGAACTCTCCACCTATAATTACGACATCATGTATCGTCCAGGGAAACTCAATGAGCCCTCGGATGTCCTGTCGCATGGAACATGCGCCAGTATACAGGTGGACCGTTTGCAGGCTCTCCATAATGACCTATGCCATCCTGGGGTCACTCGGCTCTACCACTTTGTAAAAGCCCGCAACCTGCCCTACTCGGTGGAGGATGTCAGGTCCATAACAAGAAGCTGTCGGGTAAGCGCGGAATGCAAACCGCACTTTTACCGACCTGACCGGGCACAATTAGTCAAGGCCACTCGTCCCTTCGAAAGACTGAGTGTCGATTTTAAGGGCCCCCTTCCCTCAACAGATCGGAATGTGTGCTTCCTCAACATCATTGATGAGTACTCTAGATTCCCTTTTGTTATTCCCTGCTCTGATACATCCGCTGCCACGGTTATCAAGGCATTCCGTGATCTTTTCACCCTGTTCGGGTACCCCAGCTACATTCACAGCGACAGGGGCTCGTCGTTCATGAGCGATGAATTGAGGCAATACCTGCTCTCATACGGGATTGCCTCTAGTAGAACCACGAGCTACAACCCTAGGGGTAACGGACAGGTGGAACGTGAGAATGCTACAGTCTGGAAGGCTGTCTTACTGGCGTTGAAGTCAAAAAGCCTTCCAGTCTCCCGTTAGCAAGAGGTGCTCCCTGATGCGCTCCATTCCATACGCTCACTCCTGTGTACGGCAACCAACGCTACTCCCCATGAGAGGCTGTTTTCATTCCCTCGGAAGTCTTCCTCTGGGACCTCATTACCGTCTTGGTTGACGTACTCAGGACCTGTCCTCCTGCGGCGACATGTCAGGGCCCGCAAGTCCGACCCGTTGGTCGAACAGGTCCATCTCCTCCACGCCAACCCTCAGTATGCCTATGTGGCATACCCTGATGGGCGAGAGGACACGGTCTCGATTCGAGACCTGGCGCCAGCAGGGGACGTAGAAACCCCTGTCGGTCCCATACCCCCTGTTAGAAACCCCCCAACTATTGTTTCCCCTCCGGACACGGCGCGGGCAGCATCGGGACCATTACTTAACCCTTTTACTCCCATGTACAGCTTGCCTGAGTCCAGAGGATGGTCGCCACTTCACGGCGTGTCGGAACTCAACGGATTATCATCACCTCGGGGTCAACCGGCCCGTGAGACTGTGGAGGAACCGTTGGACATCGCCTTGGGGAGAATGCCACCGCGAGTGCCTACTCCGGTGTCATCGCCGGTGTTGAGGAGGTCACAACGACGTTGCGGTCCCCCTGACCGTCTGAACTTATAGACTGATGACAAATTATTCTGTTTTTTTTGTACCCCGCCGGCCTTTGTCTTCAAAGGAGGGGTGAATGTGGTGAACCATCGTTGGTTCCCACTAGATAGTACTGAGCCAGGGTCTGGCCAGTACTGCAAGTATGTATATGTGTTGCTGTTGGGGTTGGGGATGGGTTGTTCTACTTGTTGCTGTTGGGGTTAGGGTTGGGCTGTTACACCTTGTATTATAGTTATTGTGGTACATCCCAGTCGGGCTCCGCCTCCTGGGAGAGGTATAAAGGTCACTGCTCTGTCTGGGACCCCTCAGTCTTGGATCATGTATATAATTGGTAGCTTCGTTGTAACAGCAAATAAAAGCCTTTATTTCCTGAGCATCTCAAGCCTCGTGTGTGATAACGCGCATCAGGCAGCACTACAAACAGCAACGTTGCAGCTCTCCTTTTAGGAGGTGCAAGTTAGCTTAAAGTAATGTAAGCTCGCTTTATGTAGTGCTAGCAAGTAACAATATTCAGGCCCCCTGCTGGTGTGAACAGCTAATGTTGGCGACATGGCAGCAATCATAATAATCAGCAGATGCCACAAATTTGGCATGGTTTCTGCATTATGCCGAACATCATGATTGCTATGCCCATTTTCAAGGAATATCCAATTTTCAGCTTTCCTTTTACACTTTGTTTTTGTCTGGCACTACTTCTCTGCACCAGTGATTTACAACGTTGCAAATAATGATGTCTTTTGAATGTATTTCAAATCATTATAAATGCTCTCATGCCCATCAACTTACCTACGAGTGAGCATATCCCTTTAAATTTGAGCTGGCAGACAGACATCTTCTGTTAACATGGCTGCCAATTCAAAGAGGCAAGGATATGCTGGGAGCTTATGTTTATTATTCAAATGACCCGACTCCACAAAATCATACTAGTGAGCAAAGTGGACTTTCAGCCACCAGCCGAAACCTCTTGGCACATACGTTGCCTTGACTTCAATATCAAGACTTACTTCCTGAATTAGAATTGGCTACAAAAGAGATTTGGCAGCAATTGATTTTTTAAAAAAGTTATTGTCAGTCTCTATTTCATAGTCGAGGAACAAATGGGTAAAAAAGAATACCACGGTCCTGTAACCTACCATAACTTCCCTGTCTCATTGGAACGTTGCTACGCAGAACTTCAGACAAATATTCCCTGAAAATTTGCCACATTTCTTCCGTACATTTCCCTGAGAAAACCTCTTTCCAATTTAAGCCTCCAATTTCCTGCCTGATAGCCTCATAATTCCCCTTACTCCAATTAAACACTTTTCTAACTTGTCTGATCCTATCTCTCTCCAATGCTATTGTAAAGGAGATAGAATTATGATCACTATCTCCAAAATGCTCTCCCACTGAGAGATCTGACATCTGCCCAGGTTCATTTCCCAATACCAAATCAAATACAGCCTCTCCTCTTGTAGGCTTATCTACATACTGTGTCAAGAAACCCTCCTGAACACACCTAACAAACTCCTCCCCATCTACACCCCTTACTCTAGGGAGATTCCAATCAATATTTGGGAAATTAAAATCTCCCATCACGACAACTCTGTTCTTATTACACCGTAAGAAGTCTCACAACACCAGGTTAAAGTCCAACAGGTTTATTTGGTAGCAAATACCATAAGCTTTCGGAGCGCTGCCCCTTTGTCAGATGGAGTGGTTATCTGTTCTCCAACAGTGCACAGTGACGAAGGGGCAGCGCTCCGAAAGCTTATGGTATTTGCTACCAAATAAACCTGTTGGACTTTAACCTGGTGTTGTGAGACTTCTTACTGTGCTTACCCCAGTCCAACGCCGGCATCTCCACATCATTATTACACCTTTCCAGGATCTGTTTCCCTATCTGCTCCTCAACATCCCTGTTAGTATTGGGCGGCCGATAGAAAACACCCAGTAAAGTTATTGATCCCTTCCTGTTCCTAACCTCCACCCACAGAGACTCCGTAGACAATCCCTCCATGGTGTCCATCTTTTCTGCAGCCGTGACACTATCTCTGATCAACAGTGCCACTCCCCCACCTCTTTTGTCTCCCTCCCTGTCCCTTCTGAAACATCTGAAACCCGGCACTTGAAGTAACCAGTCCTGAACCTGAGTCATCCAAATCTCTGTAATGGCCACCACATCATATTTCCAAGTAGTGATCCACGCTCTAAGCTCATCCACTTTGTTAACAACACTCCTTGCGTTAAAATAGACACATCTCAAACCTTCGGTCTGAGCGCTCCCCTTCTCTATCACCTGCCTATCCTCCCTCTCACACTGTTGGCAAGCTTTCTCTATTTGTGAGCTAACCTCCTCTCTTCCAGTCACTTCAATTTGATTCCCACCCCCCAACCATTCTAGTTTAAACTCTCCCCAGTAGCCTTAGCAAACCTCCCCGCCAGGATATTGGTCCCCCTGGGATTCAAGTGCAACCCGTTGTTATTGTACAAGTCACACCTGCCCCAAAAGAGGTCCCAATGATCCAGAAACCTGAATCCCTGCCCCCTGCTCCAATCCCTCAGCCAAGCATTTATCCTCCACCTCATTCCATCCCTACTCACTGTCGCGTGGCACAGGCAGCAATCCCGAGATTACTACCTTTGCGGTCCTTCTTCTCAACTCCCTTCCCAACTCCCTATATTCTCCTTTCAGGACCTCTTCCCTTTTCCTACCTATGTCATTGGTACCAATATGTACCACGACCTCTGACTCTTCTCCCTCCCACTTCAGGATATCTTGGACGCGATCAGAAACATCCCGGATCCTGGCACTAGGGAGGCAAACTACCATCGAGTTTCTTGACCGCGTCCACAGAATCGCCTGTCCGACCCCCTCACTATAGAGTCCCCTATCACTACTGCCTTCCTCCTCCTTTCCCTACCCTTCTGAGCTACAGGGCCGGGTTCTGCGCCGGAGGCACGGCCATTGTTGCTTCCCCCAGGTAGGCTGTCCCCCCCAACAGCACTCAAACAGGAGTACTTATTGTTAAGGGGCACAGCCACTGGGGTAGTCTCTAGTACCTGACCTTTCCCCTTCCCCTTCCTAACCGTGACCCACTTGTCTGCCTCCCGTGGCCCCGGTGTGACCACCTGCCTGTAACTCCTCTCTATCACCTCCTCATTCTCCCTGACCAGACGAAGGTCATCGAGCTGCAGCTCCAGTTCCCTAACGCGGTCCCTTAGGAGCTGCAGTTTGACGCACCTGGCGCAGATATGGACGTCCGCGAGGCTAGGAGACTCCAGGACCTTCCACATCCGACACCGAGGACAACAAACTGGCCTCACACTCATAATTCCCCCTTTCTTCAAATAACACAGGAAAAACTAAGAACTAAACCTACCCTGCCTCGCCCGTTTCCACCTAAGCCCGTTGAGCCAAAGCCCTTCAGCCTTCACTCTGCTCCCTCTCACTCCACCACCCGCTCACAACACTGCCCGCTGGATAGAGCGGCCTGCTTTTCAAAGGGAAAAAAAGAAAAAAAACTTCCAAGGTGTCACTGGGGCCTACTTCCGGTTTTACCCTCCCAGCTGCCTTAGAGAAAAAAAAACACTCCGAAAATAGAGTAATTTAAAAACACCTCTTACCCACGAGCTCTCCTCTCCTGAAAACACCACTCTCGCTGCTCCACTGAAACAATGATTGAAATGAAAACATAGAGGGTACTGACTGAACACAGTTTGTATCCAACATACACTTCTAAATGTTAAATTTCTGCCTGGATAAGATGATTTTATCCTTGCCAGATGTAGGTGAAGATGTCAGTTTCAAACCATTCTTACCATAGCAGAGCCCACACTGGCATTCCTAACCAGCACACCTGATGTACAAAACAGAAATATAACACTTGCTATAAGGAATACTCTTCTGATGTTGAATTAAAGGCATAAAGCTACAACAGTGTAGAGGACACTTTACTCAGACTAGTTTATCATCCACATGACCAGAGGACATTGAATTACAGGGAAAAGGCAAATTGTTCAAAAAGAGGGAATTATTAGTGTTATTTGGATACTACAGGTAGTACAGAAAATCAGCCACTCCCACAGTGAATGACAGAAAGGTTTGAAGGGCTAAATACCCTTTCTTACAGTCTTGGAACCTGACCTGCAGCCTCAAAGGAGGATGAGGACAGTGCTGCCAGTGGCCATCAAGGTGGTGGCAGTGCTTAATTTTTATGCCAGGCGTTCTGTATGGATTCTTTCAAAGACTTGGACAATCCACGTGAAGTCATTGAAATTTTTGTATCACTGCTTCCATGTATTGAGTTCCGGACGATAAACATTGATTACTACAGACATGAGCTCCCACAACCTTCCGAGCAGTTAACTGGAGGGCCTCCTGTGGCCCCTGAGTGAAAAGAGCCTCTCACGTCTAGTCCAGCTGCTGCACCAGTGATTACAGTGTGACATCCAAAGCAGTAGAGGCACACTCTACTGCATCATTTTTGTTTGTTCCTAAAAGTCTTCCATTATTTCCAGAGCAGCTTCAGACCCTGCTGCAGCCAGAATATGCCTCATCCTGTTATCAAGCAGGCAAGTTTTGAATGGTGCCAACTGCACACAATCTTGGGTTGTCTACAATGAGAGCAACCACTTAACAGAGCATTCAATGCTGGGCCACTCACCTAACCCAAGAAAGTGAGAAGGCAGCATGAAATTTTCCTGCCGAATAATCACACCCAAATGTGGACACTAACCCATTTAGCCCCCAGACAATTTACACTCGCTTTACATGCTCAATGTTGAAAAGCACATCGCCCAGTTTTGTGAAATAATAAAGCTTAACTAATCGTTAAAATCAATACATGTCTCAGACACTCATCATTATATATTGGGAAACAAGAGTTCATGGAAACTTAACCACATAAACTGTAAACTCACTTTTGATTATGGGGGAAAATAAATCTCACCAATTAATGGAAGTTCATTCTTACTATCCAAGGGAAACATTTAGATTTTCTGTTGGAATTAATTTCTTCAAACTTGAGCCAGACAAGGCTGTTGGTCACTTCAGAAAGATTATTTTTTATATTGTGCCTTTCATGACCTCAGGGAACCCCCAAAGGACTTTACAGCCAATTAGGTACATTTAAAATGTAGCCACTGTTGCAAAGCAGGGAATATGGTAGATAAATAACAAATAGCAAGATCCCACAGACAGCAATATGTTAATCACCAAATAATCTGTTTTAGTGCTGTTGATTGAGGGATAAATATTCAAGTTTGGTGCGAAACTGGGTAGAAGGGGAATTAATTTCTGGGACCAGAGAACTGATGAGTGGTTGTTTTAATTTTAACCTATAGATTGAAGACTTCAAGGACACAATGAAGTGGGCTGGAGATCTTGTACTCTGCATTTCCATTCTCCACATATTCAGTGTCTGGACCATTAATCCAGGATTTGAAGGAAAAATTACCACCAGAGGAATTAATTATGGTATGTGAGCACAAATTTATAAGCTTATACCTTAAATTGGAATGTCTGTACATATATGTAGCTCGTTGGAAGTACCTAGGATGTCACATATTTTTATAACACTTTTCACATCAACTTTGTATGATGTTTGATGAACAGTTGCTCTAAAATCGCACACATGCCTTATATTCATTAGTGGAATAACAATATTCCACATTGGAAATCAATATGAAACCAGGTAACCCTTAACCTCCATTCTGCCTGAAATGCTTTTTAATGTTTAATTAGATTTTCCAATGTTAAGAAATGTTAAGAAATGTTCCTCCTGTAGTTAAATTGATCTTTCTGTAAATCCTGGTTCTCCAACAATCCTTACTCACTCTCATTACAAAATGTCAGCTTGCATAGGCAATGTCATGCCACCTATGAACTAAAATTTAATTTCATGCAACTCACAAAAGAAACATGACATTTGCCAGAATGACCTATCCCTTTAGCACTAAAAAATTATAACAATAGCTTGTCTATTATATGGTCCTGATCTCTTCAACCAGTGAGAAAACAAAATTATGACTGACCTTATATTTAAGAGTGAACTACTATTTCTGTTTATTGCATAATTCAAATTATAAATCAGCATATAAAATAGTAATCCCAAACTCACTCAGTGACAATTTAAACTATTTACTGTGGCCAACATAATGAGTTCCTTTGTATTATTGGTTGCAAAGTCTTATACTGTATATTTTGATGACCTTTTTAAGCTTGTAAAACGCATTGAATGAAGCCTCAATTTTATCATCAAAGTCATTTATTCATTGTATCATTAATTACACATGAGCTTTGGAAATTGGCGGACAGGACAAAATCAGGCGGTCCTTGAAGCCTGACACATAGCATGATGGCTGGGCCATTAGGGCACTGTAATCAGATTTCATTCATTTATTCTTATTTCTATTACCTTGTAAACTCGGGAAATATTCCTGCTAGGCCCCTGCCACAGCCTTGACCTCAAAGAAAGATCATTCATCAGATTATCAGAGTTCTTCTGTCTTCTTTTGGAGTCACTCCAGCCCTCCTGAATAATCCCATTGTAGTAAATCCCATAATTGGCCCAACAGTGGTAACCTCTGTTTTGACAACAAGGATCCAAGGATGGGGTGGGGAGAGATTAGATTGACGAAAGATGGGCCAGCACATTGACAGAGTTTAACGGTGATGTATGGAAGTCTTGCTGTGACAGCAAGTTTGCAAAAAAACAGTTAATCTTGTAATTCCTTCATTTTCGTTTAGTGGGAGATTCTTAATTGCAAATTAGCTGTTTCATTTATCAGAGAACAATTTGAACTGCAACTCAAAAGTAATTCATTGCTTTTAAAGCATCTGAGGAGGATGCTGCATTAAATAAATGCAGGTCAATTTTGATTAGTTTCCATTTTCTTTCCCCAGTGATTGGGTTTGTATTTAGAAATAGGAAACTTGAGGCAGCCCTTGTTTCAATTTTGTCTCCCTCATTCTTCCTCTGAGTTCAGGTAATTGTGGCAATGGGATAATTGATAAGAATATCAGATTAAATTTGTCAGAAATCAAACCTGCTCCTCGCTGTAATATCTGAATGGATGTTTTAGTTAGATGAATGTGTATAAATAGCAACTTGTGGCTACAATTTTATTCTTTAATTTTGATTTTGAGAGCCACAAAAAAAGATAGCTTAGGAACATAGGAGCTGAAGTAGGCCATTTGGCCCTTTGAGCCTTCTGCACCATTCAATGAGATCATGGTTGATCTGGTTATGGTCTTAGCTCCACTCTCCTGTCTGTCCCCAACACTCCTTGACTCCACTGCCTAACAAAAATTGGTGTACCTTTGCCTTGAATAAATCCAAAAATCCAGCCTCCATTACTTTCTGAGGAAGAAATTTCACATACCAATACACTGTTGGAAGAAAGGATTTATCCTCATCTCTATCTTAAAAGGGAGGCCTTTTATTTTGAAAAGATGTTCCCTAGTTTTAGTCTCCCCCACAACAGGAAACATTCTCTGGTTATTGACCTATCAAGCCCCCTCAGGATCTTATGTATTTCAAAAAGACCACCTCTCATTCTGCGAAGTTCAAATAGGTGCAGGCCCAACCTGTTCAAATGTGTCTTCATAAGACAACCCATTCATCCCAACAATGAGTCCAGTGAACCTCCTCTGAACTCCTTCTAAAGCAATTATATCATTTTGTTTTAAATAAGAAGACCAGAACTGCAAGTACTTCAGATGTGGTCTCACCAAGGCACTGTACAGCTGCAGTAAAACTTCACTACTTTTAAATCCCATTCCTCTTGCAATAAACGGCAACATTCTGTTTGCCTTATGTAATGATGCACACTACCGACTTTGTCAGGAACACAATGGATTTATTAACAAAGAAAAACTGCAGAGAGGCCAGCAGCGCCGGGCTGCCCCAGTCCCTTTAAGTCCTCTACATGTCTTCAGTCTGACTTCTGCCTAAGAGAGAGCTCCACCTCCTGGGGTGTTTACCCTCTCTCAGTCCCAATTGGTCCCCCAAGCCAGGTGACCCTCTTCTACTGTGTTACTCTTAAAGGAACAATCACCACAATCACCACATCCCTCCCCCTTTAACTTTTTTATACAATCTTCAAAACTAAGTTACTCAATCCCATATCTAACTAAACCAGTTAGACAATTCTGGGGTTTTTTTTGTTTCTTGTAGAAAAGTGTAATTCTGTAGTCTGAGATGCTTCCAAAAGATCAACATTAACAGGAAATGCAGTAGCAGGTACCTCTCCTGCCACAGACAGTTCATTGCTACTAGCTTCCAGGGAGACATCAGTTATGTCTATGACATGTCGATCAGGTACTTCGGTGTTTACAGATTCAAAGATATTTCTTGATGGTAACACTGACTGCTGGAGTGCCTCTCTACTCCTCAAGTGATCCATATATTTACGAACAATCCTTCCCTCCAGGTTGAGGATTTCTTTTTAAAACTTTGGAATTTGTTACCAATAGTTTCTCAGCTACCCAGAGCCCAGCCTCCACTCCCCCCAGGCATTGCTTGTATCGGGAGCCCAGCAATCTCAGCCTCTTCACTTTCCCACACTCTGGAGACCAAGCTACAACTCCTTGGGATAATTTTTTTAAAAAAATATTTTAAATGCTGCTCTTTGTTTTATTTGAGAAAAAAACTTGCAATAACTTTTTGTCCCTTTTTAAAAAACTTAAATTCCACTTTTCTTTAAAGACAAGATCACAGCTCTTAGGGATTTCACAGCCTCGCTTGAGCAAGATCAGAAATTCCCGCCCGAGGTCAACGGACATTTTTGTTGTCCGCCCCTCGCCTGCTCCGATTCTGTGGCAGGCAGGGCGGTAGAATTCCGGCGCTTGTTTCTGACGGTTACTTTTTCTTTTTATTTCTATATATTCTATAACTTGTGACTGTACCGGCCAATTCAGGTCTGTTCTGCAGCTGCCCCTCAGGGTCTGGCAATATCTCAACATTTGACTACCTACACCTGTCAGGACACAGGCAGTGTCCTCAAAATCCATCCCATCCACGTCAACAATGTAAGGTTGCGCACTACAGACTTCATCAGGTACACACAGGGTATTTATTAACAAGGAAAAACTGTACAGAGGCTGGCAGCCCACCAGCTGCCACAGTCCCTACATCTGACCCACACCTATCCATTTTCTTAGTTTCATTCCGATTGGCTGAAGAGCCCTGTTTCTTCAGCCCTGTTAACAAATGCCAAAGATTCCCAAAAATTGGTGCAGTGCATCAGATACCCAAGGAGAGCAAGCTTATGCTGAAAACAAACACAGCAGATGGCGATCGAAGCTCCTCAGCCACTGACAGCAAAATCCAATATATTTTCAAGTACACCATGATACTGCCGATGCAAGGATTATTGAATCACAGTGGCTGACAGCAGAGTGAGATGATAGAATCATGTCGGTTATGCCAATTGTGGAAGTAGATCTCCGTGTGGTTTTATGTGGGAGAGCAAATGAAAATTGCTGAAGACATTTGACAATCACAGAGCCCCATTAAAATTAAAGGCCATTTTGCCATTTCAAATTACTTGAAAAAATGGGTCCAATTGTTTTTCAGGTTGCCAGATCGTAATGTCTGTTTTGCAAAATAGGTTGTTCAATATGAAAATTCCAGACATTTCGGGCATCAAACACACTAAGGTCTTACATCAACTTCAGTACAACATAGAGAGGTATGTTAATTATAGTTTCTTTAATAATAATCGTCTAAAGGAAGTGAGTGGATCATATTATTATTTCTTATTATATATTATCAGAGACTCCGCTAACTTAAACTAGACATATCGTCAAGCACGAGCATTACAGAAAATGACACTCGTGAGGAAATAGCATTTTGATTTGATCTGATTTGATTTATTATTGTCACATGTATCACATACAGTGAAAAGTATTGTTTCTTGCGCGCCACACAGACAAAGCATACCGTTAATGGAGAAGGAAACGAGAGAGTGCAGAATGTAGTGTTACAGTCATAGCTAGGGTGTAGAGAAAGATCAACTTAATGCAAGGTAAGTCTATTCAAAAGTCTGACAGCAGCAGGAAAGAAGCTGTTCTTGAGTCGGTTGGCACGTGACCTCAGACTTTTGTATCTTTTTCCCGAAGGAAGAAGATGGAAGAGGAAATGTCTAGGGTGCATGGGGTCCTTAATTATGGTGGCTGCTTTGTCGAGGCAGCGGGAAGTGTAGACAGAGTCAATGGATGGGAGGCTGGTTTGCGTGATGGATTGGTCTACACTCACGACTTTTTGTCGTTCCTTGTGGTATTTCAAAAATACAATAGTAAAAGCTACACTTTTTCATACTTCTGATTCAATAACACTGTAGGTAGTGGTAAAAGTTGTTGGTTTTGTTTCTGAATCAAGGACTGAGTCAATGTTAACATCTCATTACCATCAATGTTTGGTGTCTACATATTGAAATCCTCTTACAAGCTATGTACAAGCTTGACATAATCATGTTTCCAGCAGCACCATCATATCCGAAAGTGTAATTCATTTTCCAACATTTTGAATCTGTAATTGTTTTGTATCTGTTGAAACCTAAGTGTCTCAACATTCTCTGGTGAATATTATATTGAAGCTGGTTTAAGTTCAAAAATTGAAGTTCCGAGTGGCATTCTTACAGTGTCATTGGTTCTTTCAGGATCAATGCTGGATAGCTTCCTTTCTCTCTGGTAGCAATGTAAGGGGTGGCTTCTAATAAATCTGTGCATGGTGACACAGTGGTTAGCACTGCTGCCTCACAGCGCTAGGGACCCAGGTTCAATTCCCAGCTTGTCTGTGTGGAGTTTGCACATTCTCCCCATGTCTGTGTGGGTTTCCTCCAGGTTTTCTCCAGGTTTTCTCCCAGAGTCCAAAGATGTGCGGGTTAAGTTGATTGGCCATATTTTGGGAGGATTAGCAGAGTAAATATGTGGGGTTACCGGGATAGCGTGGGATTGTTGTCGGTGCAGGCTTGATGGGCTGAATGGCTTCCTTCTGTACTGTAGGGATTCTATGATAGTAGGCATTGGATAGAGTCCCCAGATCTTCCTTACACTTTTACCAAATGTCCATATATATTCCAGCACATCTTTAAATATCTTGGCCTCAAATTTGCATAAGGGAATGAATTCCACCAGATGCCAAAATATGTGGGATCAGTGGGAGTGCACTTCATTTTTATGGATCTTACAGATACCACCTACTGGGGTTGCATCTTGGGTGCCCTTTCATCCAAAGGCTGTAAACTCTGGCACTTGCTTCTCACCACCCACAGAGAAACGAATTTTCTCACTACACCTATAGGTCTCACTTGCACTGGCTAGAGATACATCAGATCTCTGAGTTAACCGGCCTTCAGTACCCACAGAGATCGGGGCTATTGAACCTCCTAATGCTGTTACTCCTTTGCAAGGAACTACAAGTTCAAGAGGTTTTTCCTTAATCAAGGTCCCTCACAAACTCCTCGTGATGCCCAGGATTGAGCATGGCAAGGTCGAGGTCCATTTGCAGGGTTGTCTGCTGCACACCCACCAGAGTTATGTGTGACAGACTGTGCAGATTCTGGGCCCTTTTCACTAATGGCTAAAAGAAAAGTACATTTTTCCAGTTCACACGAGATAACCTTCCTTCGTGAAGAAAGAGGATTTTTCTGGCCATTAAAGTGACGATGTTGATGCTGAAGAATAAAAGTAAAACAAATATTTCTCTACTTTCTGACATTCAGGAAGAGCACGAAGACCATCTCGCCCAGGTATAATGCGGTGCAGATGTTACATAAACCTTCCTCCAGCCTGGTCCAAATATGCCTTAACTGCAATCTCAGAGCAGCGCTAGAGTAATTTTATTTTTCATTTCCCTTATCAAGCATTCTAATAAGCTACCAAAGGTATATAATTTAGTGTCAATTTGTTCCAACTTTATGTGGAGTTTTTGCAGAATGTTTAATTGAAATTGTATTCATAACATTTTACAACATTGAGGAAGGCCAATCAGTCTACCACACTTGTGCCAGCTCTCTCAGATACCACAGGATCACACTCTCCTACCTTTCCCCCTCATCATTTTATTTCTATTTTTAAATGCATTTGCACTACCCTTTAAAAGCTATCATAAGTTCTGCTTTTATACTGTTTCTGATAGGGCTTGTTCTCATAACACATTACAAAAAATTCCCCACATGATTTGTTGTTTTGTAAATGATTTATGCCCTTTAGCTATTCATCATACCTATAACTAGGTTACCTCACCTACAGCCATCACCGCCCTGTGCCCAATTTCCTGTTATTCCTATCTGTTCCAATGAAAACAGTCCCACTTTTTCTAGTCTCTCCTCACAACTAAGGGCAAAATCTTCTGCTCGCTTCCTGAAGCATCATGCATAAACCTAGATATAATATCCCAGTTGTAGCCCTTTCTCTCTTGGCATATTCAGGGTTACCAGCCCAAGCTTTGGACTTGCTTCAGTGAAATAAGTGGCTGTCATTTATTATTTGGAATTCTAGATCTTCCTTCATGTGGCCCGGTGGCATAGCAGTTAGCACTGCTGCCCCACATTGCCAGGGACCCAGGTTCAATTCCGACCTCGGGTCACTGTGTGGAGTTTGCACATTCTCTCCGTGTCTGCGTGGGTTTCCTCCAGGTGTTCCGGTTTCTTCTCACAGTCCAAAGATGTGCGGGTTAGGTTGATTGGTCATGCTAAAATTGACCCTAGTGTCAGGGAATTAGCGGGGTAAATATGTGGGGTTATGGGAATAGGGTCTGGGTGGGATTGTGGTTGGTGCAGACTCGATGGGTCGAATGGCCTCCTTCTGCACTGTAGGGATTCCATGCTGTTGCATTGGGCTCTCAGACTAATTTGTCCTTGCCAAATGAGTTATGGCTTCAATCTTATTTTTGAGGGTTTCATTTTCGGAGCGATGTGTTGAGCCACTCTGCACAGGTCTGTGAAGGTCATTATGCTGCATGATGCACCACTGTCTATCTGACACATTTTGTTTACCCTGTGGTCATTATTGTAACAGTCATAAACTACTTGTCCCCTATAAACTTGTTGGACCCAACTTTGTTATATCGTACATGATTCTCCATCAGACACATCTGCTGAAATCTCTGCAGTGGCCATTTGTATTGGCTTATTTTGCTTCTTTCAGCCAAACACTTGTGTGCAAAATGATTCTGCTTCTTGCAATGTTCCTTTTTCTCCCGCATCAGGTTTGCGAAGCCAGGAATGTCCCATCTCTACCCTGCTGACCCAGGAGATAAAATCAGGCCAAGCATAAAGATCCTAAATTAGAAGCATTGAAGAACCATTCAGTGAGATCGAGAGAAAGGGAAACAGGGCTGGAGCAGGCAGTTGATTTTGCAGCACATCAAAGGTTATAGGTGATGAATAGTGGAAAGTGGTGGATTAATTAATTAAAATTGAAGGCAACAATAGTAGAGAAGAGCTTTGTTGGGGAGGATACAGGTAATGTTGCTGCTCAGTTCAGATCATATTTTGTTTGGGAGGAGAGAGAAGCAAATGGTGTTGTTAGCATTGGAGTAGGGTTTATGTCAGGCGGTTAAAAAAAATAGCTTAAGGCTAGAATTCTCCAATTTCGCC
Organism: Mustelus asterias; assembly: GCF_964213995.1. Classification (NCBI taxonomy): domain Eukaryota; kingdom Metazoa; phylum Chordata; class Chondrichthyes; order Carcharhiniformes; family Triakidae; genus Mustelus; species Mustelus asterias. The sequence goes on along the minus strand of NC_135820.1, from coordinate 34,030,214 downwards.
CATGGCTGGGATTTTCCAGTCCCGTTGCAGTGAATGGAGAGTTGGCTAAGCGCCAAATTCTCCGTTCTCACTGGCAGTGGTCGCAGGGTGTGTAAGACTGGAAAATTCTGGCCTAACTCTTTCCAATGTTCACTGGAAGTTTTGACTCATCCAAGCTTTAGGCCACATTATACAGTTCTCCCATTTGGACGGTTATTACAGTCCTGCAGAATTGAAAGGAGAGCTAAATGGCCTGCCACATCCACTGGGCAAAGACACACCACAGAGGGGCCATAGAATCCTGGTCTAAGGGTGCAATTTTAACCTAAAATGCGCAGAGGGATTGATGGGACTGGCCACTCATTTAACATGGTATATGAAACATATAAAAATGTATTCCCTGAACATTGGAATTCTATGTAAATATGAGAGTAAATTAATCCACTTATGCAAAGATGCATGTCTATTTCCTTAGCGAGTGTCATGGAAGTAGCCCCAATGGAAATCAAGGCTGAGTAACTGTGTACCCATATTGCTCAAATTATAAACACAATTCATCTCATAGAATTTTTTTCCCCTCCAGGGTCACCATAAGTAACGTGAACTTACCGGACATGAATATCATCCTAGTCCCAAATATGGGACTGAAAGTTGCTATGTCCAATGGTTACATTGAGACGAATGGTAGCTGGCAGATCAAATCAAATATTTTGTAAGTACTCATTACCTCGGAAAAAAAATTACAGTGGTATAATTTGAAATTATTTCTCTTGGTACTCTTTGCAACTTATTTTGGAGATTTATTTACAGTGTTATTGTCGAATTAAGTCATTCCAAATACATTGGAAAACACTGAATACACCAGATTTGAGCATTGCCTCATTTTCACTTAGTGTTTGAGCCTTCTCCCAACATACTTGCAATGTCTGAAAATTCAGTGCAAGTTTGGCAGTAAAATAGGTTAGGATCCAGATTAGCCATGACCAAGCTTTATCTAAACATTTTTGTATGGCCTTGTGAGGAACAAAGTTTCTGGCTATCCCAATAAAGCCAGAGAGATATAGAAGGCAGTGGGGCTGGAGACAGCACCACAAGTACCAATGACCCTAGTCGACCAGATGTCCAGCTGATCATTGGTGATGGTCTACCAGGTCATTGAAATGCAAAATTGAGCCCACCTACAGATCCGAGTCTGCTTCATGGCCTTAATCCCCAATGAAAATAATAACATTTCTTTCCAACTTATTAAGATGCAACATGAACTTGTTTCTGGTTAAAGCAGCAAAAGTTTTCAAATCTCTGGAGGTAAGTGAGCAACCCTTGATACACAACAGTGGTTTACCCTGCTACCATTGGCAGTTAATTTAAAAACTTTGCCGTGATCCGAGCATCTTTGGTGTCATTAACATCACCCTGGGTAAGCTCACCTCAGCCCTCTTGCCAGGCTGTGTTGGTCACATCCTCTCCTGAGGCCAACAAGCCAAGTGTTCAGAAATAGATCTGTGTGCCACAGAGATTTTAGATATAACAAATTTTCACATTTCAGAAACTTTCAATCCATGGAACTTAATTCTCCAGATTTGAATCAAAGCTGAATAAACATAACTGTGATTTAATGCCAAGGAAATTCTTTTAATTTTATCGCCAAGTCTTTGAAGTTTTCAGGTAACCTGAGAATGCAACAGTAAAGAAAGATATCAATGTCAGGATATTACAATCTCTCAGCAAATGTAGTTTAATGATTTATCCAGCAGAGTGATTGAGTTTATTTCTTTTCTTGTTAACCTGCAAGATCATTTTGAGCATTCAGTTCCAGCATCAATTTACATCTGACTTTTATCATTTTTAACTTCCATTATCTGTAGCAGGACTAGTGGTATGGTAAAGGCACAAGTCAACAACATTGCTGTCTCATTTTACCTTAAGTTTGGCAAAGATGATACAGGCAGGCCAACTGTCTCCATAACAGATTGTGCAAGTTACGTTTCAAAACTCCATATTTACGTTTCGGGAAAAGCTAGGTAAGTGTTCTTTCTGCGATCTCACACTTATCTGTCATACTTTGTCATGTGTCAAATAAATGATTTTTCATTACAATTTTCAAAATTCTGCCTGAGCTGCTGAGCATTTCCAGAATTTTCTGTTCTTATTCCAAATTTAAATGATGAGGTTGCAAACCCACACCCAAAGCCTGCAGCTGTACAACCCGAACATGTACATGTTCTTTGAGGGTTCAGAGTGTGTATTGTGTATCTGTTATGAGTGCAGTCATCAAGGCTGAATATTTATCATCATAGATTTTTGAAAGATTGATCCATCGTTGCCACCTCTAAGTATTGATTTCCCCATTCATCTATCCACATATTTAGACCACCCTGTCTTTCAGTTCACTGCAGTCTTTCTTGTCTTTCTGTGTTTTTATATAGCAATATGCTCATGCTCTTCCATTGCCTCTTCCATTCTTCCTAAACTCTAGATATACTGTTCGACATGATTGTTTCTTCACTGCACTCTCACCATCAAAATAGAGGCCTATTGTACCATTTATTTTTGTAAGTCATTTATTGCCAGATTCCTGAACTCTAGTGCTCTTTATCTTCCCCAAGCCATCTCTACCCTTTATTATTTTCAGGCTTATGAAAACATAGTTTGACTCCACCTAACTTTCTCCCCCATTCTTATCATCCTTAATAACGTCCAACATGGATTCTTAGCTCTTCACCCAGGTTAATTTAATGAAAAACAATGATCCACTTATCAGACTTTTCATTCCCTTTGTCCCTTAAAAAGATTTTCAGGTTCAGTGGATTGGCCATGCTAAATTGTCCATTAATGTCCCAAGATTTGTAGTTTAGATGGATTAGCCATCTAAACTAATCTAATGGAAAAGGAAGAAAGGGCCTAGGTAAAATGCTCTGTCAGATAGTCGGTGCAGACTCGATGGGCCGAATGGCCTCTTCTACACTGCAGGGTTTCTGTGATTTGAAGTCACTGCAAGCAATATAAAAGAGAAACAGATCTTGTTTTTCACTGGGGAAGAAGAGAGCCACCCATCACTTTCACCTGAATTACATTATGTGTAAGTAAGGATGAGGCAGATTTTCTTGCTGTCAATCTCCAAACAAAAAGTCAATGGCCATGATTTTACCATTTCGCACCATGGCCGGGGCAAGCCAGTAAGATCGTGAGAGCCAAGAAATTGGGTTCATGCTCAATTGCTTGCCTCTTGCGATCTTACCAGCACTGGATATGTGGCTAGATCAGCCTTGCGCAGAGGCTGATCTCAATATTAAATTTGATTTAAAATAGAATTTTAATATTACTAGTGAGCCTGGGATGCAATCGTTCAGGCTCACTTGCCTCTGTAACCTCGCGGGTGAAGGTTCACTCCGACAAGGATCGCGTATAGTCCCTATCAATGGGGCCCAGACGTGAGAGCCTTGCTGGTAGGACTGGAGACCATTGTGACCACCCTGGAGGTCGGGGACAGGGGCTTGACCCTCGGGCAGTGCCAGCCTGGCACACTGGGCACCAGGCAGTGCCAAGGGGCCTGGGCCTGAGGGAGCAGAGTAGAGGGTGCAGGGCCTGAGAGGGGTCAGGCTAATCAGAGGGAAAGGATACACTGCGCACTCTGAAACAGTGATCGGGGGTTGGGGAGGAACACGCTGTGCACTCTGCAATTGGCGGTCAACCGGCCCATGCATGGGAGGTGATGGGTGGGTTCAGGCTGCGGAGCCCCACATGGGGGGGGGGGGGGGGAGGGGGGGAGAGAGGCAATCGGCCCATGCGGCATGGCATGCAGTGATAGGGGTATTGGATGGCCCATGTGGGGGAGGGGGTTGGCTACAGAGGCTGTGATAGCTGGTGGGTGGGCGGGGGGAGAGGGGAATCAGCCATGATGGCCAGCTACAGCTGGGGGAAGCAATGAATGATAGATCTCTGTGTTCACAGATCACAGAGGTCTGAGCTTGCACGATTGCACCCTCTACTGCTATCTGCCAGTTTTTGGTGAGCTTGGGTCCCTCTCCCTGCTGGCGGAAAACAAATTTGGCTTCATTTTTTTGACAGTGAGGTAAGATTCCATTCCAGAAAAGTAGCATGAATCTCTCCCGTTTTAATGCTCATTTGGCACTTGGAATTTTATTTTGGTAAGATCACCCCCAAAATATCTCCATTGCAAGAATAAGGAAAACAAAATGGTCACATTTAATGCCAGTTGTCCACCCCCATTATGTTGCCCTGAATTTCTCAGGCTAATCCCAAGGGGACAGAATAAACTTGCATCACCTGTAATCACAAACCAATGCTGCCATGGCAACAAGACATGAGGGGGCTTTCCCCTTATGTTCCTGTTGTTGTGTCTGAGGTTAAAACTATTTCCAGTATTATTCCAATGCTTCAAGCTTGGACCTCATTGAGATTGCAGATCTAAGGAGGCCCCTCTCAGGCTTTCTGACCCTATTCCCCAGAACATAACCTATGGGCTAGTGCCAGGAAGAAGATAAACCATATCACTGACCAGCCCCAATAATATTGGGAACACAGAAACCTGGGTACGTGGAATGCTTTAAAGTACACGCAGCCCATACAGCACTCCAAAGAGAGGCCAAGAAAATCAGCCCACTATGTTTTTCCATCATTCATATGTATAGGGAAGACAGTTAAAAGGCAGGTTATCACACTGTTTTGCACTGAAACTTTTGATGGTTATTTAGCTTTCCATTATGGAAGCCAAAGTTAGAGGAATTATTCTTGCAACAATAGTTCAGTCAGGCTGGTGCCAAAAAACGAGGGCACCAGATACAGTTGGTGGCACCTTCTGAAAAAGAGCATACAGCAAAGTCAGAGAGGCATTTAGAGTCAGAGAGTCATAGAAGTTTACAGCATGGAAACAGGCCCTTCGGCCCAACTTGTACATGCCGCCCTTTTTTTTTAAACCCCTAAACTAATCCCAATTGCCCGCATTTGGCCCATATCCCTCTATACCCATCGTACCCATGTAACTATCTAAATGCTTTTTAAAAGATAAAATTGTACCCGCCACTACTACTACCTCTGGCAGCTTGTTCCAGACACTCACCGTCCTCTGTGTGAAAAAATTGCCCCTCTGGACACTTTTGTATCTCTCCCCTCTCACCTTAAACCTATGCCCTCTAGTTTTAGACTCCCCTACCTTTGGGAAAAGATATTGACGATCTACCTTGTCTATGCCCCTCATTATTTTATAGACCTCTATAAGGTCACCCCTCAGCCTCCTACGCTCCAGAGAAAAAAGTCCCAGTTCATTCAGCCTCTCCTTATAACTCAATCCATCAAGTCCCGGTAACATCCTAGTAGGTTTTTTCTGCACTCTTTCTAGTTTAATAATATCCTTTCTATAATGGGGTGACCAGAATTGCACACAGTATTCCAAGTGTGGCCTTACCAATGCCTTGTACAACTTCAACAAGACGTCCCAACTCCTGTATTCAATGTTCTGACCGATGAAACCAAGCATGCCAAATGCCTTCTTCACCACTCTGTCCACCTGTGACTCCACTTTCAAGGAGCTATGAACATGTACCCCTGAATCTCTTTGTTCTGTAATTCTCCCCAATGCCCTACCATTAACTGAGTAAGTCCTGCCCTGGTTCAATCTACCAAAATGTATTACCTCGCATTTGTCTAAATTAGACTCCATCTGCCATTTATCAGCCCACTGGCCCAATTGATCAAGATCCCACTGCAATTGGAGATAACCTTCCTCACTGTCCACCATGCCACCAATCTTGGTGTCATCTGCAAACTTACTAACCATGCCCCCTATATTCTCATCCACATCATTAATATAAATGACAAATAGCAGTGGGCCCAGCGCTGATCCCTGAGGCACACCGCTGGTCACAGGCCTCCAGTTTGAAAAAAAACACTCTACAACCACCCTCTGGCTTCTGTCAAGAAGCCAATTTTGTATCCATTTAGATACCTCACCCTGGATCCCGTGAGATTTAACTTTATGCAACAACCTACCATGTGGTACCTTGTCAAAGACCTTGTTAAAGTCCATGTAGACAATATCAACTGCACTGCCCTCATCTGCCTTCTTGGTTACCCCTTCAAAAAACTCAATTAAATTTGTGAGACATGATTTTCCACTCACAAAGCAATGCTGACTGTCCCTAATCAGTCCTTGCATCTCTAAATGCCTGTAGATCCTGTCTCTCAAAATACCTTCCAACAATTTACCCACCACAGATGTGAGGCTCGCTGGCCTATAGTTCCCAGGCTTTTCCCTGCAGCCCTTTTTAAACAAAGGCACAACATTTGCCACTCTCCAATCTTCAGGCACCTCACCCGTGACTATCGATGATTCAAATATCTCGGCTGGGGGACCCGCAACTTCCTCCCTAGCTTCCCACAACATCCTGGGATATACCTCATCAGGTCCCGCAGATTTATCTACCTTGATGCGCTTTAAGACTTCCAGCACCTCCTTCTCTGTAATATGTACACTCCTCAAGACATCACTATTTATTTCCTCAAGTCAGTGGTGGATTAACTACCACCCGGATCCCTCGGCTGAGCTTTAGTAAGGCCCCCTGACCTTGCCCCCTGCCCCTGTCCCACCCTTCATTGAATAGAATAAAATGACGTTAAGTGACGTTAGATAACTTATATCGTTGTACTATGTATAATGTACTACATGTATAATATCATAAAGTTATATGAATCAATTACAGCCCTTTTGTTCATTTATTTTTCATTTTCTTTACATTTGTACTTTAAAAAGCTTCCGTGTTTTTTGGTTTATAAAAGTGTCGATAACAGCATGTAAATCAACAGATCGAAGCATGTATGATTCAATGTGCATGAGTGCCAGATGACTAAGTTTCTCATCGCTCATTGTTGAGCACGAATAGACTTTGATCCTCTTCAGTGCCGAAAATGAACGCTCACCTGAACAATTAGTGATTTTGTTTTGCTCTCGGTCCCCCCTCCCTTCCGGGCCCCTAGGGCTAAGTCTACTCAGCCTAATGGTTAATCCGCATCTTCCTCAAGTTCCCAAGCATCCATGCTTTTCTCAACAGTAAATACTGATGAGAAATATTCATTTAGAATCTCACCCATCTCTTGTGGATCCACACATAGATTACCTTGTTGATCCTTAAGAGGCCCTACTCTCTCCCTTGTTACTCTTTTGCCCTTTATGTATTTGTAGAAGCTCTTTGGATTCTCCTTTGCCTTATCTGCCAAAACAATTTCAAGTCTCCTTTTTGCCCTCCTGATTTCTCTCTTAACTCTACTCCGACACCCCCTATACTCTTCAAGAGATTCACTTATTCACTTGATCCCAGCTGTCTATGCACGTCATGTGCCTCTTTCTTCTTTTTGACGAGGGCCTCAATATCCCGAGTCATCCAGGGTTCCCGACTTCTGCCAGCCTTGCCCTTCACTCTAAGAGGAATGTGTTTACTCTGAACCCTGGTTAACACACTTTTGAAAGCATTCCACTTACCAGACATCCCTTTTCTTTCCCACAGACTCCCCCAATTAACTTTTGAAAGTTCCTGCCTGATACCATCAAAATTGGCCTTGCCCCAATTTAGAATATTAACTTTTGGGCCAGACCTATCATTCTCCATAGCTATCTTAAAATTAATAGAATTATGGTCACTGGTCCCAAAGTGATCCCTCACTAACTCTTCTGTCACCTGCCCTTCCTTATTTCCCAGGAGGAGGTCAAGTTTTGCCCCCTCTCTAGTCAGGCCATCCACATACTGAATGAGAAATTCCTCCTGAATACACTCAACAAATTTCTCTCCATCCAATCCTCTAATACTATGGCTGTCCCAGTCAATTTTTGGAAAATTAAAATCTCCGACTATTACCACCCTATTTTTCTTGGATTTAAAGTTGTCCTTGTCCTAGTCCAAAGTGCTGCTCCAAATCTTTAGAGCTGGAGGAATTGTGTGTGGCTGATGTTTTTAGCCATGACTGGACCTCCTGCCATAGAGCATACCCACACCTGGAGAAAATCACACCACGTGCAAATAACCTGAACCTGAAGCTGCAGGAGCTTAAGTGTGCTCCACTTGACTGTATAAGGGTGGGGAAGGGTGGATAATTGAGGCCAATACCTTTCAAGATGGTGTTAATTCACTAACGTACCTGCACATATGCCAACCATTAGCATTTGGGAATTCTGGGCAATGACAATATTTGCTGATACAAATCATCACAATAAGTATTTTTATGACCTCCCACCAGACCACCCCAGTCAAGTGACCAAATATAACTTGCCCTCTGCTCTAGTTGTTGCTAGTACTAAAGGCACTTGTGACCGTATGCTAAAAATTGCAATTTCCACTTCCAGTAGAAAGAGGCAGTCATCAGACCATCACTAGAGAAACAGAAGGAGGAGAAATGGAAACTGTCCTATTTTGGCATTCCAACAATGGCTACATTTTAAAATTACTCATTGAGTGTAAAGGAATTTGGGATGTCCTGAAATGGGATAACTGTTCTATAAATGCAAGTCTTTATTTCTAATGTTTCTTCTTTCAATCACTGGCCCTGATTTTGAGCAAAGGTTTTATCAGCTTGACAGCGTAATGTGATTAGGGGCTGAAAGAATACAATCAGATCAGATTGTAGGGTGTCTGAACAGATCATACAATCAAGTCCTTGGGGCCGATTCTTCCAGCCCACTGCACTGCTCCAGCAGCACAGCAGGCCGGGAGACATAAGCGGAGACTGTTTAGCGGGCTCCCAGCTGGGCACCACGGCCTCCGGGCTTCTCCAGCGGCCGGATTTCCGGAAATCGGCGCGGAGCTGATTTGAATATTTAAATCCACATTTAAATCTTATTAGCGGGTCCAGGACTGAAGTCTCTGCGCCCGCTAGCCTCTCCCCACTGCCAGGAGTGGTTCACTCCAGCGCGGTTTGCAACAGCTCCCCACTGTTGGGCTGCCAGCTTCCCACCGGGGAGCTGGCAGTCCGACCCCACTGAAGTGAAGGGAGGGCATGGAAGCCCTCAGGCGTCGGGGTAAGGGATGCATGCCCCTGAGCATTGCCAGCCTGGCAGTGCCAGCCTGGCCCCCTTGCATTGCCCAAGAGGCACTTCCCACGGGACATCCGGCGGTGCCAAGGGAGCAGAACCAGAGGGGGGCCGGGGCCTATTTGAGGGGGGGGGATGGCCTGTGGAGGGGGTCCCGCACTTGGGATCAGTGACAGTGGGAGGGTGGACAGCAATCGGGGTTGGCAATTGGGTAGGGATGGGTTGGTCTGCCGGGAGGATTGGGGCTGTGAGGCGGTGGGATTGGGGCTGCCAGGTTGAGGGGGCTATCGAGGCAGGCCGGCATAGGGGGGTGTCCAGAGATGTCCGGAAGGCCAGCAAGCGGGAGGTGGAGGGGTCGGCAAGGGTAGTGACACAGGGTCGTGGGACTGGCCAGTGATTGAGCTGGCCAGCAATCAGGAGGTCAGCAATACAGGGCTACTGCGCATGCGCCAATCTCCGCTATAACAGATCAGCACATGCGCAGTGGCCCACTCAGCACTATGCAGTCGGCCTCTCCAACGAGAATAGGCCCTGCCCACTGATTTTTATTGTGATTCACGCTCTGGCTCTTTGTGATGCACCGAGAGTGGAAGTTTCATTCTGAAAATCCCGGTTAAAAAGAACAATGGGAGCTGCTCCAGGTTTTATGCAAACCTGGCACTTCGAGTTTTTTGGGGAGAAACCTGGTCCTTATATTTTATGCTCATAATAGTAATTACATTTCTTACCTAAAATATTCCATAACTGTGTTTTTATATCCAGCTGGTTATACAACCTAATCATCAGATGGTATGAACCATCCTTAAGAAGATATCTGAATGACAAGGTATGATATAAAATATATTTAATGTCACCAAAGTAACACATGTGGATTAGAAACATCTTCAGATCTCTATCCATCACTATATGCTGTTAACGTAAATAATACAATTAAGTTGGCAATTCGAAGATGTAGTGACAAAAGAGAATACATTTTGTGCACTGCTTATTTGATATTTCAATCTGCTTGGAATAAATTCATCTAAGGGCAAGCTGAATAAACACATGAGGGAGAAAGAAGTAGAAGAGTGTGCTGCTGGGGTGAGATGACGTAGGATGGGAGAAGGCTCATGTGGAGCATAAACAGTGGCTGGGCCGAATGGTCTGTTTCTGTGTTGTAAATTCTATGGCCAAGATGACGAGGGAGCATGCTGGGAGGTGGTGGAATTGTGAGGAAAATAGGTTTGGATGCTGGGGGAGGGTGGGTTTCTGAACATCTTCCCGTCACCACTTATAAAATGCAAGCAGTGAGATGGGTGCTGGACAGCTATCCTTGAGGCCCTTAAGTGACCAATTGAGGGCCACTTCCTGCTCTTCCTGCCGCCGCTGGCATTTACCAGTCGGTTGGCACGTTTCCATGTGAGCAGACTGCCTAGGTTTATCCTGGCAACCCTCCTGCTGGTCTTTCTGATTGAGAACACTGTGGCCCCAGGAGCGCCCCCGGGCATCAATGGCAGCCAAACAGAAAGATCCTCTCCGTTATTAAAGGTAAAGACCCTCACACCAAACCACCCCACCACCATCACCCCACCCCACCCCCACCACCATCACCCATTGCCATTGCCTGACTGACTGACCCCAGTGAAAGCACAAACTCAGCCTAATTCTGGGGCCTCCTCCATGTGGCTATTCTGGGCCTATTGCAGTCCCAGTATTGACCATTGCTGCCGGCGGCACTGCTAGGACTGAGGAGCTGCTAGTCCTTTGATTGTTTGACAGCTGTTGGGAGTGGAGGGTGGGAGACGGGGTGGGCGGTGGTTGGGGGGGTGGGTGGGTGGGGTGGGAGACGGGGTGGGCGGTGGGGGGGCGGGGGGTGTGGGTGGGGTGGGGTGGTGCCCCGACTTAATGCAACTAATAGCCTGAGGAATATAAAATGCAGTTGGGGCTTCCTTAACTGGCCATTGCAGGGTTGCCCCTGACTTTCCAGCTGGTGCGTGGGGCCAACTGCCACCCTATGAAATTTTGGTCTGTGTTATTAAAGGTAAAATATATGGTCATTCATACAAGAAAGAAGAGAGAAATAAGGTGGAAAATGAAAGAATACAGTTTCCTCTTTGCATAAGTTTTCATATTTTAAAGAGTATATGCAATTTGCCATGATAAGTTAGGCATCTCCTAAAAAGAACATGTCGGAAAAGATGATCAGGAAGGAATCTTGTTCACTACTATAAAAGAACAAACTTCAGCAAAGATGTTCACTACCTTTTCTTAATTAGTATATTGGGAAGGGTCAAATTTGCTGTGCAAAAGACAATATTAGACAAAATAATATTAGTTCCTTATGAATTGTTTGATGGTGGGATCAATAAGTATTATGCAAATAGATCTTCCAGCTTTCATGAAAGTAATCTTCACTAAAGATTCTGAAGAAATCTTTTCTTACCTCACTGCCCCTTCTTACAAATCTGACATTTTAACATTTCTGGTTGCGTAGTGGATCAAATTCATGCAGGCAATTTACACTACTTTTGGGCCAAAGATTTAGAGTTAATCTTATCAATACTTGCTATCTATTTCCTTGGTTAAGAGAATTTTCTAATACTTATAAATCTGAGTACCAATTGTCAGAACAAAGAATAGAGCCTCTGGAATAAGCTTCCTTTGTTCATCCATAACAGACAGGAGCAATATGACAAGGATATTTATGTTTGTACATGTAAAACAAATAGCCCAAGCTATAGAAAACCTAAATAGGGAGGGGCGCAGATCAGAAAAGAATTCCCAAAAATTAAGATTGAACAGGTCATGTTATAATAAGTCTTGACAAATTCTCCAGAGTCCAAACAGAAAGGTAATTTGAGCATCATTTAGACAATTTTGGCAAAGAAAATATTCCCCACCCCCCAACCTGGTTTGATTCTTGTCCTGGATTCCTGCTGGGTCACCTTGAGCTCAATATAAAGACAAGTTGTTCATCCCCTCTCCTAATGTCGGACAGTCACAGGCCAGGGGGGAGAGTACATGATTCCACCATTTCTGTATAGCACAGAGATCGCTAAAACAACCTGTGGAGAAATAACACAGCCGTTCACGCCACGCTCCCGCTGCAGCGAGGTCAGAGAATTTAGCGCCTCGACCAAATCTCTGTTCACTGCAGCAGGATAGGAAAATCCCGCTGGTGTGAACGGCCGTAACATTCCAGCTTCAGTCACTATCATATACAAACAATAGGAGCTGATGTATAATTCAAAATATAATGGAAATAAACAATTTTGACAAATGATGGGTTTTTTTGTTGTCGCCTAAGTTCACACATTTAAAAAAGGAAAATAAATTTGTGCCTTGGAGCATCATCATATTAATTTTTTTTAAATGTTAAATGTTAGGTTCTTGTAACAATCGTTTTAATGCTTGCAATAACTTTCTTCACTTTTTCAGATCTGTCTTGAATTGCAGAAAATCCTCAGTGAAAAGATAAATCCATTTCTCCAAACTGTGCCAGGTGTGAGAAAAATATTAAATACCCAGACTACAATATTAAAACATAACGAGCCAGTATGGACTCTGTGGGCTGAATAGCCTCCTTTTGTGCTGCAATGACTCCGCGAATGTGAAAACATGAAGTCAGTGGAGCCTGACAAATTATAGCATTGTTTCATTTATTATGTAATTAAGTCAAGTGTTTGAGAAATTATTTAGATTTAAGGGTTTAAAATTAAAATGAACTAAATAGATTATAAGACAGAATCACAGAATTGTTTTGGTGCAGAAGGAGGCCATTTGGCCCATTGTGTCTGTACTGGCTCTCTGAATGAGTATTATGACTTAGTGCCAATCTCCTGCCCTTCCCCCATACCCCTGCATATTGTTTATATGCAAATAATCAATTCATGCCCTCTTGAATGTCTCGGTAGAAACTGGGTGGGATTTTCTGGCCGTGCGCACCCCAAGACCGGAAATCTCCACCTGAGCTCAAAGGACGTTTAAATAGTCCACCGAATTTTTTGTTTTGTCCACTGCGGCAGGTGAGATGAGAAATTTTCTGCCCCTGCCTCCAACACACTTCCAGACCCAAAAGACACGTTGGGTAGGATTCTCCCAAAAAAATTCTAAGTGTCAAATTCGCATAAAAATTGAAGTAAATCCCGTTGGTTTATTCAGCGGGACTTTCAAAATTAATCTCCCACACTCTGCGCACTGCAGCGTGCACACTGACATAAATGCCACTGAGCGGGGCCTATTCCTGCTGGAGGGGCTGGCAGCATAGCATTGAGCGGGTCATTGCACATGCACAGATCTGTCAGTGTGGAGCCACTGCGCCCCAACAACCCGATCTCTCCCACACTCCCCCCCCGCTCCACCAGTCCCAATCTCCCAGTGGCCCGGAGACTTCAGTCCCAGGCCTGCTAATGAAATGGTAATCATAGAAATCATAGAAACCCTACAGTGCAAAAGGAGGCCATTCGGCCCATCGAGTCTGCACCAACCACAATCCCACCCAGGCCCTACCCCCACATATTTTACCCACTAATCCCTCTAACCTACGCATCCAGGACTCTAAGGGGCAATTTTTTTAACCTGGCCAATCAACCTAACCTGCACATCTTTGGACTGTGGGAGGAAACCGGAGCACCCGGAGGAAGCCCACGCAGACACGAGGAGAATGTGCAAAACTCCACACAGACAGTGACCCGAGCCGGGAATCGAACCCAAGACCCTGGAGCTGTGAAGCAGCAGTGCTAACCACTGTGCTACCGTGCCAACCGTGCGTAATCAGCACTTAAATAATCTCTGCACCGATTTCTGACACTAGAAATCCAGCCAAAGACGCACAGGGGCAGTGCCGGATTGAGACTTGGTGAGGCCCTAAGCTATATAAAGCTTGGAGGCCCCTTGTTAAAAAGTTACACCAAAAGGTCTCACAAAGGTGCGTACCAAAACAGGACCTTGGGTCGCCACAAAAAAATTGAAAACATAATTATGCCTTTTATTTATTTAATAGCAAGGTATTTAAAGTGAAAAATACAAATTATTTTCAAATGAATGCATTTACTGATAGATTTTGGTAATTTTGGTAATTTTTTGAGTTGCTCTTCAAGCTGGTGCTTTCTCTTTTCTGGTATCCGCTCTTAAATGTTCTCTCCATTGTAAACCTTCTGAAATGTTGTGAGGCCCCTGCGGATTGTGAGGCCCTAAGCTGTAGCTTGTTTCGCTTATGCCTAAATCCGGCACTGCACAGGGGCCATGGCGCCCAGCGGGAAACCCGCTACACGGCCTCCACTTGAGTTTCCTGGCCCGCTGTGCTGCTAAATCAGTTACACAGGCTGGGAGAATCACCCCCACATTATATGAAAAAGTCTTTCCTCATGTCATATTTGCTTCTTTTGCAAATCGCTTTAAATCTGTGCCCTCTCGTTCTTGATCCTTTTATGAGTGGGAACAGTTTCTCCCTAGCTTCTCTATCTCATGATGTTGAACATCACTATCAAATCTCCTCTTAGCCTTCTTCTCTCCCAAGAGAACAGTCTGAACTTCTCCAATCTATCCCCATAACTGAAGCCCTGGAACCATTCTTGTAAACCTCTTCTGCGCTCTCTCCAATGCGCTCACATCCTCCCTGGAGTGTGGCACCCAGAACTGTACACAATAACCAACTCAGGTCTAACTAGTGTCTTGTATAAGTTCAGCATAATCTATTTGCACACTATGTTCCTATTAATAAAACCCAGGATACTATCTGCCTTATTAGCTACTCTCTTCACCTGTCCTGCCACCTGCAATGATATATGCACAAATACACCCAGGTCCCTATGTTCAAGAATTCTGAATTTTATTCAATTAAAATCTGGTATATAAAAATAATAAATAGGGGTTCAGGAAATAATAAAGGAAAGGAACTAAAAAATAAAAAATGTCTAATCAGAAATTAAAGTAAATCCATCAATAAGATATAATCTTGATCGAAATTATAAATTGATGTGAACAAATAAATAGAAATGATAAAAATGGGCATTCAGTCTATCTATCTTATTTGAGAATATGTGGATAAATGCCATACTTGCCTTAAAAGTCTCAGGTTGGAGACACTGGATGGGCTTATCTGGTCCCACCACCTGCTGGACCACCCGCCCAAAGTCAGTAGACCTTTTGAGGGTCTTTCAAATTATCCTTCCTGCCCATGACAATTCCCACAATGGGTAGGATCAGAGAACTTGGGCCATTGTGGCTCAGACTTGGCATTGGAGTGTGAGTTAGAGACACACTGACACTTAAAGCAATGGGTTGGGGATGTGGGGTATTGGTGGAAGGTAGTTTCTGAATAGTTTTCTCCAGAGTATAATCGCTCCTCCAAAAGACCCAGGCGCATGAGGAGTGATTGTGATCGTTGATCAGCTGGAAGAGGGAACTAAGGTGAGATCAAAAAGGAGATCCAGAGTCAACGATGCTGTCCAACAGGTACCATGTACTTGCTGCCTGTGAGGATAAGGGTTTATAGGCTGCAGGATCAATAAGCCAGAAAGTTAACGATGGCACCATGAAGCAAGTGGCAGTTCAAGGGTACAAGGGTTTGGTGGGGGAAGGGGCAGAGTAGAGATATTGTGATCAGAGAGAATTCTATAATTAGAGGGAGAGATAGTGTTCTTTGAAATTGGGCTTCAGTATCCTGAAGGGTGTGTTACCTACCTAGGGCAAATCTACATGACATCTCAGAGCAGGTGGAGGAAAACCGGAAAGGGAGTGGTAAGATCCAGTTTATGTGACCCATTTATGAGTTAGGGAAGAAAAGAGAGAAGGGCCTCTGTAGAGAATTAGAGGTTGTGAACTAAATGAAATAAAAGGACTTCACAGTTGGTAATCTCGGGATAGCCACTTGAGCCGTATGTGTAAACTGCACAGGGATATTGAGGACAGGAAAGTGAGAACTTGCTGTGCAAAAGAGCTGTGTTGTTTCATGGGAGAACGACATCATTACTAGAAGGATCTGTACCAGTGAGATGTTTCCATCTGAACCAGAGTTGGAGCAGTGTTCAAGCATACAGATAGTCAGTATGACTTTAAACTAGTAAGCTGGGAGAGAGGGACCTGGTGAAAACAACATAAATCTGCAGAGATTTCAGAATTAAGGCTGGGCCAAGGTAAGAAACCATAGGTTAACATGAGCAGTCATGAAATAACTACAGGTATACGATAGAAATATAAAAGGACAGGTTTAAATAAAACAGAAGGAACAACATTTTTAAAGATAAATTAAATGGCCTGTACATCAATGTACACAGCATCTGAAGTAAAACAGGAGAACTGGAGGCAGTAGTCCACATGGAGGATTTGGAGAATCCATGTGGATTGAACTAAGAGATAAGAAGGGATCAATCGTACTTGGTAAGACTTTCCCCCATAATTTTCTACAAAGGAATTTTCACAGAAGGTGCATTATGAGGGCAGTCAGTGGTCACATTCATTTAAAATGCTCAACAAGTGAATACACTAATAGACCACCTATTATTGAAAAACGTGAGGAAGCAAATGTAAGCAAATATGTGAAATGAAATTACTAACCAAACTTGGAGAGGTTCAAACCCCTGGCCCAGATGGATTGTATCTGAATAAATTAAACTGGGGAAGTGATAGACGGGTACCTATGTGTCTTTAATAAAAATTATTTGAGAAGGCAATAATGTCAGAGGACTGGCAAGCAGCTAATGTGATTCCTATATTTAAAAAAAGGAGATAGAACAAGTCAGGGAAACTATAGACCAAGTAGCTTAACAATAATGAGGGGCATAGATCAGCTAGAAAGTCAATATCTTTTCCCAAAGGTAGGGGAGTCTAAAACTAGAGGGCATAGGTTTAAGGTGAGAGAGGAGAGATACAAAACTGTCCAGAGGGGCAATTTTTTCACACAGAGTGTGGTGAGTGTCTGGAACAGAGGTAGTAGTAGAGGCGGGTACAATTCTGTCTTTTAAAAAGCGTTTAGACAGTTACATGGGTAAGTTGGGTATAGAGGGATATGGGCCAAATGCGGGTAATTGGGACTAGCTTAGGAGTTTTAAAAAAAAGGGCGGCATGGACAAGTTGGGCTGAAAGGCCTGTTTCCATGCTGTAAACCTCTATGACTCTAATAGTAATAGGAATTTTAGACCCTTTTCTGACAAGAGAAATCTATTGCAACAGGTTGGAGACATACAACATTAAAGTCATCTTCTGATAATGAGATAATATTATGTACTTATTCACCTAGTCCAATTAAATAATTTTGGGTAAACTTGATATGCATCAATCTTATGTAGGCTTATAGGAGGAGTGAGCTTGGTGAAGCAGGTGATCTTTTCTTCTTCCACATGTTTCTGTTCGCATGTTTTAATCTGAAGAGCACTCAAAAATTTGTTAATATTTTAATGTTTGCTAACTTTTTGATTCTTTCAGTGACAAAGAAAATTGGCAAATATGTTGGGATTGACTATTCTTTAACCAGTCCTCCAGTGGTGGCAAAAGATTCACTGATTTTGCCCCTCAAGGTATGATAGCATACAATACAATGAAAAAATGGAGAAGCAACGGTTTTCTAATTGAAGGAAAATAGATATTTCACCAAAAAGTAACCTTTTACACAACTGTACAAACAATAAAATTGTTTCACAATAAACTTGATAAATATAAATGGTACTCACTTCAGATCTATAATTATGTATTCTGGAGAATGTTTTTGACTGGAAATGTGTTGACTTATTTTGGCATTGCTTGAGTCAGAGAAAATGTTATTTTAGCAACGCTATATTATCTGAGGTGCAATCCATTATATAATATGGTCTCCTGATCTCCTGTCCCATGGCTCATAGAAATTAGTGTTGCTGAAATTATCCATCTTGTTCTTTCCTATTCTCTAATCTTCCTACAACACTTTCTGCATTTTCTATTTCTCCTTTTTGGGCGGCACGGTGGCATATGCTTAGCACTGCTGCTTCACAGCGCCAGGGACCTGAGTTCGATTCCCGGCTTAGGTCACTGTCTGTACAGAGTCTGCATGTTTTCCCCATGTCTGCATGGGTTTTCTCCGGGTGCTCCGGTTTCCTCCCACAGTCTGAAAGACGTTCTGGTTAGGTGCATTGGCCATGCTAAATTCTCCTTCAGTGTACCTGAACAGTTGGAGTGTGGCGACTCGGGGATTTTCACAGTAACTTCATTGCAATGTTAATGTAAACCTACTGTTGACACTAATAAAATGAATAAATAAATAGAGATTGTTGGTACAAGCCCACACCAAGTCTTGAAATGCAAACTGTGCTCCACCCCAGCCTTTGATGGAAAGTTATTTTTTTGGAGGTGCTCTCGCACACAGATGAGACTTTAAAAATAAAATTCACTTGTCTGTTCACGTGGTGACATTTTTCAAAAAAAAATAGGGAGTTCTATTGTCTAGCTAATCTTCGATCTTTATATAATATTGGTGAATAAACAAATTGGTTGCTTCTTCATCTCATTATGGAACATTATTGCTACAGGATAGCTGCTGAATTTAACTTGACAATAACCATTGTTAAACAGTAATTAATTGCATGGAATGCTTCAAGATTTTTCAATATGATATGGCATGACACAGTGTTTCTTTTTACTTCTTTGTATTTCCTCATTGGGTATATTTTCTTCTTCATGTTTTGTGAACATATTGCAAAGTACATGAAGTTGTAGAAAGAAAACAATTTTGATGGTTTACTGAGAAAAATATTATGCACCTGTCAAACACTAACTGAAATGTAATTTCATACCAGGGGAAATTCTATCATCTCTTGCACCAAACCAGCGTTCCTTTTACTGCTCCACCGTTGGATGTTTTAGTGGACCATGACCGCATGATTTACATTGGATTCTCTGAGTATTTCTTTAATACTGCTGGTTATGTATTCAACTCAGTAGGAGATTTATCTATTAACATTACTGACGACATGGTGAGTAGAAGATGATTCATGTATTAATTCAATCACATAATCTCTAATCTCTGTGGACAGTTTCTACATTTAAAATTGGGTCAAGGATCCCCCAACCTGAATAAGACTGTCTGCAAGTCATTACTTAATCACAAGACTAAATCCAGAAATCAATAGCGAAGTTATAACTTTGACGTATTATAATTGACGTGGGTGACCATGTTTGTAATTTTAATGAAGCACAATTGATCTTCCACAATGAGAATCAAGATTAAGTGCACTTTTTAGGCCAAGTAAAGTTGTTGGGGGGAAGGGGTGGGATAGGGAGGTTAGGCTTGTTGACTCAAGACAGGAGAGAGGGAGGCGGTACAAAGATAGATAGTGAGAGGTAGGAAAGAAAGGACAGGGAGGGAGAAGGACAAGAATGAGGAGAGAGGAAGGGGAAAGGAAAAGGAGAAAAGTGAGTAAATGGGAAGGAAAAATATAGAAAGAAGAGGGGGAGATGACAAAGGAGGCAAAAGAAGTGGGCAAGGGTAGATTGATCTGAATGGGGGTGGTGGGGATAGTTGACTATGTAATTTGCAATGGGGGTTCGTGGTGACATGCAAACTTTGGCTCAAGTGGATTTGTTGTCCCATTTTTTACTTCAGTGAGGAAGGAGTAGAGAAATGGGGAGAAGGAAATTTGTACGAGAGAAAGGGAGATGATGGGAAAGGGCCTGGGGATTACTCACTGAGGGTGCTGGTGATATCTAAACAGAGGGGTACAAAATTTAGGGATGGAGTGTGGGAGGAGAGGTATTGGCAATTTTGCCTCAATAGGGTAGTGCAATGTTCACAGCGTGAAGAACGCCATGATGAGGGTGGTTTCTGGCTAAATTGATGGAAGTTCTCACTTGTTCTATTGCTAACAGAGCACTATATTCTTGCTTTGGGATTTGCCTTCCTTACATCCTGGGCCGAAAGATCTGCTGTGCTGTAATCATTACTATCTCTCCTCATTCTTTCTCAGAACTCATCTTCAGTGAGCCACATCCTGCTCTCTTGACACTATTCCCACCAATCTACTGACCACCCAATTTATTTCCTGACTCCCATATTAGCTAACATTGTTAATGGTTTTCTCCCCTAAGATTCTTTCCCTCTCTGCTTGAAATCTGTCATCACCACCTCACCCTCCTCAAATAGCCAACCTTGACTCTCCATTCTCGAAATTACTGCCCCATTCGAACTTTTCCTCTCAAAAATCTTTGAACATGTTGTCACTTCCATGTACCCATTTTCCCCCGAGCTCCATGTTTAAATCCCTCCAATCAGCTTCCATATCTGCCATCATACTGAAACTGTTCTTATCAAAGTCACAAATTAAATCCTGTGTGACTTTGACCAAGGTAAACTATCCCTCCTCGTCCTTCTCGACCGGTCTGCAGCCTTTGATACAGTTGGCCACACTGTCATTCTCCAATGCCTCTCCATTGTCATTCTGCCGGACGGTACTGTACACTCCTATATATCTATTCATATTTATCTAATCTAAAATTAATAATCACCATCAATGGCTTCGCCTCCTACTCTTGAACCTTTCCTTCTGGTGTCCCCAGGATCTACCTTTTTTCCCCTCCAATTCTTCATCAACATGGTTCCCCTCAGTGACATCATTTTAAAATACAACATCAGTTTGCACATGTAACACCCCGACAACACCCAGCTTTACCTCACTGAGGTCTTCCCATTATCTAATTGGACACCACCACAAACACTACTTCCTCACCACCAATTCTATCTATCACCCTGGTAATGGTCAGAGGCTGAACCAGATTGTTTGCAACCTCTGCATCATCTTAGACTGATACGAGCTTTCAACCACATACGCATGCCAGCACAAAAACTGCTTATTTACACCAATGGAATATTGTCCTACCTCAACACTTCTGCTGCTGAAACCCTCGTCTATGCCTTTGTTTCCTCCAGATCTGACTATTCTAATGAATGTGAGAGAACTAACCTCCCACATTCTACCCTCAGTAAAGTTGAGGCTATTCAAAACGGTATTACCCGTATCCTAACTCACACCAAAACCAGTTCACCAGGAAATCCTCTGCTCATTGATCTACACTGGCTCCTTGTTAAGCAATGGTGCGATTTAAAACTTCTCATCCTAATTTTCAAATTCCTCCATTCCACAACCTTCTCTATTTGTGTGATCTCCTCCAGCCATATGACCCTCTTAAATATCTGCGCTCCCCTAATTCTGGCCTCTCTTGCATTCCTGATTTTGAACCTCCAATATTGGTGGCTGAGCCTTCAGCTACCTGTAGGCCCGAATTTCTGGAAACTCATCCCTAAATCTCTCCAACTCTCTACCTCAAACTCCTCATTTAAAACACTTCTTAAAACCAGCTCTTTTACCAAGCTTTTGGTTATTTGCCCTAATATCTCCTTATGAGGTTCTGTACCATATTTTGCTCTAAAATGCTGCTGTGAAGGAGCTCAGAATGTTTATTCCATTAAAGGCAGTATCGGATATAAATATAAGTAGTTGTTACTTTCAGCAAGCTTATATCCTTCTACAAATATCTGTTGATATACTAACAAAATTCCCAGGGTACCACAGAATTCCCCCAAAGTTGGTTGTGAAATGGAGGCAGGCAAGAGCTAATGTGAATATCCCAGTTACATTTAGAATTTCCCCTGGAGTTACCATGGGGTGGAAGCCCAATGGATGCAGGTTCTTCCCCAGATTCCTGTCCATCAGCAGGTACAACTCCAATTTCCACCTCCTCCCTCACAATGAAATTCCAGGCCTCATTTATTCTACTAGTACCATTGCTATTTTGAAAATAACATGCACTTATCTGCATGTTCACTGTTCTGGTGGAAGGGAATCTCAGTTTTTGCTTGAGGCTTGTTAATTTTGTTACATCCTCTAACTCTGTAGTAGATTTACATGATTATAATTTAGTACACATGTCTCCTCTCAAATATTTCCCTAATGCAAACAAGATCAGTTCTATGAATTTCTCCTTCCAAATATAGCCCAAACTCTTGGAATAATTCTTGCTGATCTACTTTAAATCCTTTCCATCAATGTCCTTTAAAAATGCTCCCTATAAAATATCACTTCAAATTTGGAAACCTTCCAATATTCTAAGTGCAGCAAAGAGTAGGACATACTTGCGCTGACTTGCCCATCTGGGCTTAAGTTCCAAAATGTATGCAGCCTAGACCTTTCTTGCTGCCCCACAAAGTCAGTGAGAGGTCCTTCATATATCATTGATGAACTTGTAAGTGACTACGGATGCGTCTGCATCGCCCACCATTGAGGTAAAAACATAAAAGTTCAGTATAAGTGCTAGGTTCTTTTGAAAGCTGACTATTGTGAAATGTAAATCTCAAAGCTTGTCGGTTTTGTTGGAATGCTGTTGTGTTTATATAGAGGGGGTACTAATAAATTGAACTGGAAGATTGCCTAGATTGTAAGTGGAGCCCAGTTTCTCAAATATACTTCAGATGGAAGATGTCTATCACTGAATCTGCA
Source organism: Mustelus asterias (assembly GCF_964213995.1). Taxonomy (NCBI): domain Eukaryota; kingdom Metazoa; phylum Chordata; class Chondrichthyes; order Carcharhiniformes; family Triakidae; genus Mustelus; species Mustelus asterias. The sequence goes on along the minus strand of NC_135820.1, from coordinate 34,007,759 downwards.
AATGAAGCATTACATTTGGGTTTGGAATTAACCCACGGAATATCTTAGTTATCACCCAGTTTTCTAAAAAGTCAAACAATAGTCAACTCCTTTCATTATAGGAAATTATTTACATTTCTTCCTTTATTTTTCTCCATTATATATTTAATTAACTAGCTTAAAAACATCCAGCAATTTTAAAACACCCTGTACGACTATTATGCTCCGTAATGAAGATCGGGCAACTATTAGAAAATGATGAAAAAAGGCCCAGTTTACAAAAAAGTCCTCACTAGTTCAGTTCCCTTTGATATAAATATGGACAGTATTAAAATCCGATTAAGGATTGTGAATATTTGAAAGCAAATCTGAATATCATTTTGACCAATGTGAGGTGATGTGATTTGGAAGGTCTACTGCAGGAGGAAAGTATATGGTAAATGGTAAAGCCCCTAGAAATATTAGCATACAGAGAGATCTAAACGTGCAGATCCACAATTCCCTAAAGGTAGACAAGGTGGTCAAGAAGGCATATGGCATGGTGGCCTTTATCAGTCGAGGTGTTGAGTATAGGATTTGGAAAATCTTGTTGCAACTGTATAAGACTTTGGTTAGGCCGCATTTGCAGTATTGTGTACAGTTCTGGTCGCCACACTACCGGCAGGATGTTGATGCATAGGAAAGAGTGCAGAAGAGATTTACCAGGATGTTGCCTGGTTTAGAGGATATGGACTATGAAGAAAGGTTGAACAAACTTGGATTGTTTTCATTGGAGCATCGGAGGATGAGAGGAAACTTGATAGAGGTTTACAAAATTATGACAGGCTTGGATAGGTGGATAGTCAGTCTTTTTCCCAGGGTCGAAGCATCAATTATTTGGAGGCACAGGTTGAGAGTGAGACGGGAAGAATTTAAAAGATATGTAAGGGGCAGGTTTTTCACACAGTGTGTGATGAATGCCTGGAACACGCCGCCGGAGGAGGTGGTGGAAGCAGACTCTATAACAATGTTCAAGAGGCATCTGTATAGATACCTGAATAGAGAGATATGGACCACGTAGAGACAAGAAAATAATAGATTAGAGAGACACCTGTGTCGGCACAGACTTGGTGGGCCGAAGGGCCTGTTTCTGTACTGTTCTTTGTTCAATAGAACTACGCCACAAGATTTATTTTTACCAAAATGAATTTTATTGTATATAAAAGAATTAAATAAAACAAGCTCTATGAACTTAACAAGCTGGTTTATAACTATGTACCTTACGCATTCAAATTTATTTCTTACCCCCCGCCCCCCAAAAATTATCTTACAGGCCGAACTTTATGGCTCTGTCACAGAGGGGGTGGATCTGTCAAATGCAATGAGCAATTCAAAAGTCCTTTGTCTTCAGTGGGACCATCAAATCCTGCCAGCACAAAATTCCTCCCTTAAAGACACAACAATCTTAAAGTTATGTACTTTTGTAGGAACCACACATAAGGGTGCCACCCTCTGCTGCAGCTATTCTCTGAGATACGACATTCATTTACCAATGTTTGACTGTGACGGCCTAAGTCCCTTGTTCTGGTTGCTTCTTTGATACTTCTTATCTAGTCTGCTGGCTGCTTTCTTTTCCAATAAGACATTGTGAGGCATACTGTAGATTCTCCTACTCGCTTCAAACTAGGCAATCTTTTTGCTTCTGATCCTCACACAATTCAAACTGAGATAAAACTCACCAGCCATCTACATGGCCAATGAAGGAGTTTGTGTTTTACTTTGGTTACAGTGCAGATCAGCCTAAAAGTAATTTATTTTGGCTAACTCCTCTCAGTGAGCTGCCAACCACATGAGGTCCAAACTAAAAACCTCTCCCAGACAAACTGAAAGCAGAAAGCCTTCCTAAGCTCTACCTATCTCCATGATGTCACAACCTGTTCTGGATTATCCTCAAACCAACCTTTATGCTAATTATCCCTCATTTAAAATTTCACCAGCTAAGTAAGCCTATCTGCTCTGTAGCAATCACTAAAGCCCAGTATTGTATTACCTTACCTTTAAAACAATAATCTTCCCAGTACTAAACACGATCTCTAATGTATTAACATGAACCATGAGCAACAGTAAGAAGGTAAATAAAACTTGCTCATCTTTCAATGGTATGGACCAATTCAACAATGATTCCTTTGTTCAGGGATTATGAAAACGTGCATTAAAATATTTCCAGTCATTAAGTTTAACTGATAATGTGCATTTTTCTTCTTGCAGCTTCCCGAGAATTCCCGTATACACTTGGATACAGCAACCATTGGAACCCTGATACCACAGGTATTTTAAAATGCACTTCTTACATGGTATTAATATTTGTTCTGCAATAACTGCATTAAATGAAAGGTGTTATAATTCTATAATTAGTCACAATTTAATGTACAAATGATCTTGCTTCCAATTGGCATGTTTTGTACAAACTGTTGCTCACATTGAACAAACTTAAGCATGGTGAATGGAATGCAGTGCAGATCTGTATAAATATCCTCACATGTAACAAACAGATTGCCCATTTGAAATTAACAAACAGCAAACAATCTGCCATTAATCCAGAATACAATTCTTCCATTCGCGAGTCAGATTAACAAGAGAGTGTGGATTGGATATCGGCCTGCAATGTTGCAGCCATCATTGTCAGGTGCACGATTTATAAAAGCACAGCTCCCCACTGGGGCATCAAAGAATCATCCTTCGTAAGTCAGATAACTGCAACTCCTTTCAGAATTCTGCACAGCTTTTCCCTTGTCCAAACTCCTGCCTTTACTCGTTTGATCCTTTAGTTTGTATGAGTGAGGTAACTAATGTTATTCTCGTTGGTGTAGAAAAATAGGAACAAGAGAAGACCTTCAGCCACTCAAGCTTGTTCCATTAGTCAGTTAGACCATTTACTCACCTAAGTTCCAAATTCCTGACTACCCGTGCCCAACAAGATAATAATTGGGTGAGATTTTCCGGCCGTGTTCACCCCAAGACCGGAAAATCCTGCCCGAGGTCAACATGGTCCACTCCTCGCCAGCTACAATTCCCGTGGTGGGTGGGACAGGAGAACTCCACGCAATATCTCACTCCTTCATCATTATTCAATGATGTCCAACATTCTATGTGCTTATCTGCTAGGGTCAGTGGTGAGGAGGCCATTTGGATATAACATCTGCCATATCAGCTTTACACTGGCTCTCTGCTCAGATGGAATATTTTACTTTTGTTGCCTAAATTGACATGTTAGGAATGACCACTTGGTTGAAGTACAAAAGGGCAACTACTAGCCTTGGAACTTTTTCTTTACTGAGAGGGGAAAGGGGAGAGGAGAGGAGAGGAGAGTCCTAAGATGTGCAGATTAGGTTGATTGGCCATGCTAAAAAATTGCCCCTTAGTGTCCTTGGGATGCGGGGATTAGCGGGTAAAATATGTAGGGATATGGGGGTAGGGCCTGGATGGGATTGTGGTCGGTGCAGACTCGATGGGCCGAATGGCCTCTTTCTGTACTGTAGGGTTTCTATGATTTCTATGAAAATAGATGAAAATGAATAAAACAGCTCCTGATGTGACCATAAAAACCACTTTGACAGAGGAGACACATTTCTGTAGGTCTACAAATTTCTGTCTTGAAAAAAAGAATTAAAAAATTCAAGAGAGGGAACAAACACAAAAACAGGTTGAATTGTTCAGATCGAAGGAAAAGTTATTTTGGACAAGATACTTATGAACTCACTCGAAATAAAGGTGTTTTTAAAAAAATTATTTTTAGTTATTTTTCTCAACTATAAACTGCTAATTCAGTACACCCCAGGATTTGATTTTTTATATAAAATGAATTTTTGATCAATGTAACAATAGTGACCCCTTCTGGTTAGTTATCACCAAATTCAAGCTAAGCTTACATAGACCAACAAATAATACTGACTAATTTACTGCTACAATGTACCTCAAGATAAAGTTTTGAAATATATAAAGTTTATCAATACAGAATTATGAATAGAATTACTAAAATCCAACCTGCAAAAATTACACAAACATTTTCTAAGTTAAATTGCTGTTTTTAAGAGTGCGTTCACAATACACCTGTAGCATTGATGTAAAGGGAATTTACAATTATAGGGTTTGGTATTCCTCTTCCCTTTACACCTGAACCCACATGAAGGGATTGGGGCTTCAAATCATTAGCATAGCGCCAACATGCTACCAGTAATGAACTGCCCATAGCAGGCCAACGTTCAGCATTTCAAAGGTTGCCATGCAGTCTCCCCTGCTTGCTGGCATATAAAATGTGTAAACCATGGGGACAGAAGCATTTCCTACTACTACATGCATGTGAACATCTGTACGAATTAGGAGGAGTCGGCCATTTGACCCCTTGGGTCTTATTTGACAAGACCATGGCTGATCTGATTTTTTTTTTATTCATTCGTGGAACATGGGCATTGTTGGCTGACCAGCATTCATGGCCCATCCCTAGCTGCCCTTGAACGATTGACACAACTGAATGGCTTGCTAGGCCATTTCAGAGGGCAGTTGAGAGTCAACCACATTGCTGTGGCTCTGGAGTCACATGTAGGCCAGACCAGGTAAAGATGGCAGACTTCCTTCCCTAAAGGACATTAGTGAACCAAATGGGTTTTTCTGACAATCGACAATGGTTTCATGTTCATCAGTAGATTATTAATTCCTGAGTTTGTTTATGGAACTCAAATTCCACCATCTGCCGTGGCCTCAACTCTACTTTCCAGTCTACCCCCTATAACATTTGACTCCCTTGTGAATCAGGAATCTATCCAACGCAGCCCTAAAAAAATTCAATGACCCCCCCGCCACCACCCCCCCCCCCCCCCCCCCCCCCCCCCCGTCCCTCCACTGCACTCTGAGGAAGAGAATTTCACACACTAGTGACCCTCAGTGGAAAAAAAAATCTCCTCATCTCCAACTTAAATGGGAGACACTTTTTTTTAAACTGTGTTCCCTAGTTCTAGTCTCTCCCACAAGTGGAAGCGGCCTCTAGGCATCCACCCTGTCAAGTCCCTCAGGATCTTACCTGTTTCAATAATATCACCTCTCATTCTGCTCAAGTCCAGTGGATAGAGGGTCAGCCCTGCCCAACCTTTCTTCATAAGATAACCCCTTCATCCTTGGAATCAGCTGAGTGAAACTTCCCTGAACTGCTGTTAATATTTTCTTCCTTAAGTAAGGAGACCCCCAACTTTAGTTTTGGTAGGTAGTTGAAATGTGTTCTGAAGGGGCAGTATTGCAATGTCAATGTCAGCAATTACACCCTTGTCCTTCGACAACACTATAAAATTGGACAGCCCTATTATGCTGTTGTTACTCTGTGATGTTAACACTGGTCAATTCCTGAATTCCTCTGTAAAAAGCATCTGATGAATTTATTCTCATATTGCAACCTAGCTGATCACCCGTGGGCTGTCTGAAATGATTTATTGTTTGTAAGAGTTGACAGTGGTGATCATCCCCAAAGCCACACACAGAGCATTGTGGGCAGAGGAGTGTCACTATGGTAGGTGATAAGGCTGCCTTCTTGTCCATAGCACAATTCCTCAGCAAAGTTCGTCAGTTGACCTTGCTGTCTCTATAATCTGTGGGAATTGGGAGAAGGGACAGACAAAGGGCTGAATATTATGCACCAGGAGTGAGCTAGGATCAAGGGTTAAAACTTTTAAAATCTGAAACCCAATACTCACCCACCTACTCCCATGTTTAAAGGAGACAGAATAAGGGTGCGACAGCTAATCCACTCCCAGGGGATGGGTTGGCCAAATTAAGAATTTATGAGGATAAAAGACTCCGGATTAAGCTGTTACGTATGTTTAATCCAGACCGGCCAGCTCTCCCGGCCTCAGGAAACATGCAGCTGGAAAGAGGAGAGGACTGCTTCAGGGAAGAGGTAAGTGTTTCCACTGAACCCTGAAGCACCCCCTCCCCAGCAACAATAAAACTTTCTGGGCTCTGTAACTCTACACCTCCATCCGTTTCAGCTCTAATGCTGGCAGCAGGTCAACCTCGTAAATCCAAGTTTAAATTACTCTGAGTGTGTTTCCTGTGTAAAATCAGGAAACTGGGAGCCGGGCCACTGTCCAGATGTCATTTGGGTCCTGAGCGGATCGCAAATGAGCCAAAGAGGCATGAGGAAACCATGAGATCGGGCAGGGGAAGCAAACTACCTGTGGAAAATGAGCAGAAATTATTTTTGCATCAGAAATACATCAGCAATGATTTGATATGTGATTTATTATTGTCACATGCATTAGTATACAGTGAAAAGTATTGTTTCTTGCGTGCTGTACAAAGCATACTGGACATAGGGAAGGTAAGGAGAGAGTGCAGCATGTAGTGTTGCAGTCATAGCTAGGGTGTAGAAAAGATCAATCTAATGAGAGATAGGTCCATTCAAAAGTCTGACGGCAGCAGGAAAGAAGCTGTTTTTGAGTCGCTTGGTACGTGATCTCAGACTTTTGAATTTCCAACGGAAGATGGAAGAGAGAGTGTCCGACGTATGTGGTGTCCTTGATTATGCTGGCTGCTTTTCCGAAGCAGCAGTGTCAATAGCAAGGAAATTAATTTCTTTGACCCTTCACCTACCCACAGCCTGCACCCAAAATATCACTTAGCACTGGAATCCATCTCAATTGTAAACACTCTTTATAAACTTTTTAATGGCAAAAATGATCAATCTGGAACTTAAAACCTACTCATTGGTGAGCAATCACTATCATTTTAGTGGTCCAATTGCCAAGCAATCCCATTTTAAATCATAATTTTTGAAAGATCCTTCATACGTAAGCAAATATCAATGATAACCTGTTACCATTGGACCAGCCTGGCCATGGGATCTGATAATAAGTGTCTTATTTAAAATCAGACAAGTTAAATGTGTACAATTACTGGTTCAATCATTCCAGGTGAAAAACATGTATCCAATCATGAAGATAAAACTGCATCTTGTAACTGACTCAGCACCATCTGTAGCTTTTTTGTCTGGGAAAATCATCCTCACAACATCTGGAGATATCTATGCTTTTGCTATCTTACCAAATTCTACGTTAGCTCCACTCTTCAGTATTAAACTGGTGAGTTTTTGACTTCTCGTAACTTGAAAATCAAATTATTTTTGCTTGTTGTGTTGGAATCTGACAACTGAATATTTCCATTCACAGAATGCTCAGATCACAACCACAATAGGTGTAAAAGACGACAAGATTACGGGGCAACTAACATTGGATAGGTAATATTAGAATATTTGATAATAAAGTGATTGATAGAAATCAGCTTAATTAACTGTGTTGATCAACCATTCTCAATCTGTGATCATTGTCACTCAGGTATAAATATTTGTTAAATGTGTACTCTAATATCCCTGATCACTACCCTTCAGCAGTCCTCAAAATTGACGCATCTGTTGTCTCTGATTTGCTACATTGCTTGTCTGACATCCAGTCCTGGATAAGCTGAAATTGCATCCAACGGAACATTAGGGAAACCAAAGCCGTTATCTGTGGTCCCTACCATGAACTCTGCTCCCTCACCATCAACTCCATCCCTTAACCTGACAACAGTTTGAGGCTGAATGAGGCTATTTGCAAACGTGGTGTCACAATTGACTCCAAGATGAGCTCTAATCACATATCCAATTCATCATCAAAACTACCTACTTCCACCTCCACTCTGCTGATTCCGTCCCTCAGTTCATCTGCTGTTGAAAACCCTCATCTTTGCCTTTATTACCTCCAGATCAATTTGAGCTCTGCTGCTTCTACTTCCATAACTTCACTTGCACTGAGTCCTGTTTACCCATTACCCCAGTACTCACAGGCCCACACTGGAATCCAGCCCAGCAACACCTTATTTTCAGAATTCTTATCCTTGTTCTCACAACCTTCCAGGACTTCACCTCTATCTCTGGACCCCCTCCAGCTTTACAAGCCTCTGAGATCTCTGCACTCCTCCGCGTTTGGATTCTAGTGCACCCCTGATTTTAATCACTCCACCTTTTGGGCACCATGTCTTCAGCTGCTGGAGTTCTAAGCTCTGGAATGCTCTCCCTAAACCTCTCCGCCTCTTGATGCCTCTTTCCTTCTAAGAGAGTCAGCTGTCCTGCTATCTTCTAAGGTGGACAAGTGTCAAATGTAACGGAATGACAGTTGTCCAAAGTGCCTTGGACCATTTTATTATGTTAGGGTGCTATATAAATGCAGGTTATTGTTGTTGTTGTAATTTGAATTACTAACTCTAGAGACGGTGCCTGTGGGAGAAACACAATGCATGATATTGTACAAGTTCTCAGGCAAATCTTTATTGACACATCTTTGATGAAAATTACCAGGCTACAATTCCCAGCATGTATCTGACAAGTAATTTAAAACATTTTCTTGTGAATTGTATAACTTTTCATGTGTCTATGTCATAAATTGTGTTTTTAGATTTAGAGATTAATTAGTTCAGGAAACAACACGATCACCAGTAGTGTTTGGTGACAATTGAGTAATTTGACTGTGGAAAAGAACCAGCTCGCAAAAAAATTCTGTTTGACCTTGTCCTCACCAACCTTCATATCACAGGTACATCTGTCCATAACAGAATTGTAACAGTGGCTACCACAGAATGAAACTCCCTCTTCACACTGGAATAATGGTGTGTGTCACTGTCACTATACAAAGCGGAATAGATTCCAAACATAATAATTCAAAACTGTGTGTTCTTGAAGTGCAGCGGACCATCAGTGACAGCAGCAGAATTGTATTCCAGCATTATCTGCAACCTCATGGCCAGACATTTCACTCACTCTACCAAAACCATCAAGACAAGTGACTCATTCTGCTTCAATGAGCAGTATAGAAGACCACGCCTGGAGCTGGATCTAGGTTATCTGATAATGAGGTACCTACCTGGTGAAGCCATAACATGCATGCTAAGCGGTGGAAGCAGTGTGATATAAAAAGAGCAAGCAATCACACAACAAATGGAAGTGATCAAGACTCTGCAGATCTTGCATATCCAGTCATGAATGGTGGTGGATAATTAGACAGCTAATTGGAAGAGAAGGCTCAATAAATATCCCTATCCTCAATAATGGCAGAGTCAAGTATACAAGGGCAAAAGACAAGGCATTCTCAACCATCTTCAGTCAGGAGTGACAAGTAGACGATCCATCTCAGAAGTTCATATCAAAACAGATGCCAGTCTTCAGCCAACTGGATTCACTCCACATGAATCAAGAAGTGGCTGAGTGAACTGGATGTGCAAAGACCAGATCCTGACAGCATCCAAGCTGTTGTATTGAAGGTTTATGCTACAGAATTACTTGCAAGTCTGCTGAAGCTGGTCTTGTACATCAAGTTATCTACTTGACAAAGTAGAAACTTGCCCAGGTATGCCTTCGCCACAGAAACCAGAACAAATCCAACTGTTGCCCAATCAATCTACTCTCAGTCATCAACAAAGTGATGGATGGTGTTGTTGACGGTGTTATCAAATGTTCACCAATAATCGGCTCACTGATGCTCAGTTTGGGTTCTACCAGGACAACTCTGCTCCATTGCAGTATGGCCTGAAAGTGGACGAAGTGTTGCGTTCAGGGGATGAGGTGAGAGCAACTTCCCTGAACATCAAGGTAGTATTTTACCAAGTGCAGCACTAACAAACCCTTGTAAAATCACCTCAAACCCAGACATTATTACAAGATTTTCTCAAGACAGTGTCCCAGATTTAACCATATTCAGCTGCTTAATCAACAGAACAAAAACTTGCACAGTTAAAAGCATGACACAGAGCCTCTGAAGGTGTTTTGCAGGACAGATAATCAAAGACTTGGTCAAAATGATAGTTTTGAGGTGCATCTTAAAGGAGGAGACAGAGGTGCAGATGTTTAGAGAGGAAACTCCAGAGTATAGAGCTAGGCAGCTGAAAGCATGGCCACCAATGGTGGAGCTATGAAAATCAGGAAAGCACAGGATTACACAATTGAAGAAGCCTGGAGATTTCATGGCTTTCAGGGTTGGAGGAGGCCTCAGAGATAGGGAAGGGGCTAGGCCATGGAAAAATTTGGTAACAAGGATGAAGAGTTTTAAATTGAAGTGCCGCCGGACTGAAAACCAATGTAGATCAGCAACCATGGGATAATGGTTGAACCAAATTTAGACAGCAAAGTTTTGGATGAGCATAAGTTTATGGCAGGAGGCACAGTGGTTAACACTGTTGCCTCACAGCACCAGGGACCCGGGTTCAATTCCCGGCTTGGGTCACTGTCTGTGTCGAGCTTGCACATTCTCCCCGTGTCTGCGTGGGTTTCCTCTGGGCACTCCGGTTTCCTCCCACACTCCAAAGATGTGTGTGTCAGGTTGATTGGCCATGCTAATTTGTCCGTTAGTGTCAGGGGAATTAAAGGGTAATATGTGACGTTAAGGGGATAGGGCCTGGTTGGGATTTTGTAGCTGCAGGCTCGATGGGCCGAATGGCCTCCTTCTGCACTGTAGGGATTCTATAATTCTATAAAATTCTTCCTCAGCGTACCCGAACAGGTGCCGGAGTGTGGCGACTCGGGAATTTTCACAGTAACTTAATTGCAGTGTTAATGTAAGCCTATTTGTGACACGAACAAATAAACTGTAAACTTTAAAATGTAGACCAGTAGATAGGAGGTAGGATAGTATTTTAATCGTCCAGTCTAAATGCATGTGAGGGGTTCAATATCAGATATGTTGAGGAATGCTACTAAGATGGAAGAAGCTAGTTTTGGTCATGGAGCAGATATGTGGTCAGAGGGTCAGTTCAGGATCAACCACAACATCAAGATTGCTGAAAGTCTGGCTCAGCTTCAGGCAGTTGTCAGGGGATGGGAATGGTGATCAGGGAACAAAGTTTTTGATGGGCCCAAAGCCAATGGACAGGATTTTCAGCCCCCTCGCCCCACAATTTGGCATGTTTTCTGATGGTGGAGACAACCTGCCATTGGCTGGCGGTGGGACCTTGCAGTCCCGCCAATGTCTACGTGGCCTCCACCCTTCAACGGAAGGTCCCACGGCAGAAAGAACCTGAAAATTTCACCCAGTGACTTTACTGTTCACTATATTTAGTCATCCAATACAGGGTGCCATGCAAACAGTGTGACAAGTCAGAGACAGTGGAGATGTTAAGATAGGAGGCAGTGAGTAACAGCTGAGTGTTGTCAGCAGACAGGTGAAACATGATGTGGTGTTTTTAGATGATATGAGACACAGAAGGGGGCCAAGGATAAATCTTTGGGGACTCCAGAAGTAATGATGTTGAGGTGGAATAACTCCCATTGTAGGTGTTTCTCTGGTTATAATTGGATAGATAAGAATTAAATCAGGCAAGAACAGTTCCACCCAACTGGACAACAGAAAAAAGGTCCTGGAGAAGGATGGTGTACTTATAGCACATGGACTGTAGTGGGTCTATAAAGCACCACCTTCTCAACAGCAGTTAGGAATGGACAATAAATGTTGGCCTTGCCCACATCCCATGGAATAAAAGAAAACTATCAACATCCTGAGGTCAGCATTGACCAGAAACTTAACTGGACCAGCCACAGAAATATTGTGGCTGGATCATTTGTGACAAGTGACTCATCTCCTGATTCCCAAAGCCTTTCCATCATCTTCAAGGCGCAATTCAAGAGTGTGATGGAATATTCTCCACATGTCTTGGCGAATGCAGCTCTGAAAAAATTTAAGAAGCTCGACAGCATCCAGGACAAAGCAGCCTGCTTAATCAGCAGCCCATCGACCACCATAATCATTCACTCCCTCCCCCACTTGTGCACTGTAGCAGCAGTATGTACCAACTACAAGTTGCAGTGCAGCACTTTCCAAACCTGTGACCTCCACCATCCAGAAGAAGAAGGTAAGCAAGTTTATCGGAGTGCCACTGCCTTTGGGTTCTCCTCCAAGTCACACACCATCTTTATCCGGAACTATATTCCTTGTCTTTCAGTGTCACTTGTTCAAAACCCTACCTGAACAGCAGTGTGGTTGTGACTTTGCAATATAGACTGCAGTGTTTCAGGAAGGCATCTCACCACCACTTTCTGAAAGGCAACCAGGGAAGGGCAATAAATGAGCAGTATTTCCATATCACATGTAGGAATAAATTAAAGAAAAAACTTTAGATGTGAAGCTTTTGAAATAACTGGCATCACAGGCTTACATTAGACTCAAATCTCTGTATGCCTCTTATGTAGTTAGATACAGAATACCCCTTGCTGCCTTTCCACTTCAAACTATTCCATCATCTCTTAAAACCAACTGTGAGGTATCTAATTACTAGCAAATGTAACTTTGAATAATATTAATGGATATCTCTTGTTCTTATTTAGGGTACAATTGTCTCTAAAGAAGTCAAACATTGGTCCTTTTCAAGTAAGCATTTTTCAAACTTCATTTTCAGTTGCAACAATTCAAAACATTTTTTTAATGTTAAGTTACATGGGGAAAATGAGGATAAGATACCTTGGCTAAGAATTTCCTTGGAGCTTCTCTCCACACCCACCACACTGCACCCCACCTCCCCCTCCATAACTTACATAAAATGAAAAACCCACTTATTGAGGGATGATTCTCCCGACCTCGCCACACCTTTAGCAAATTGTGCCAATCCCGGAGAATAACATGCAGGCCTAAAAATTGGTTTCGTACCCAGCGCCAAACAGGTGCAAATCTGCCACATCCTTTCTGATGGCGCAAATCGATTTGCACCCAGAAAGGGCACAAGGCTAATTAGTATATTTAAAGCAGCATTTAAATATGCTTGGATATGTTTGAATCCCAGCGCACAAAATTCTCTGGCCCTCAGATGCGGCGCAATAACACCAAGGATCACTATTAGTCTCTACAAGTGGAGACCTGGCGCATTGGTCATGCCAGGGGACTCAGGCAGCCCCTGGGTGGTCGGGAGCATGACTGAGCAGTCCCCATCAGGCAGTGCCCTCCCGATAGTGCCCAACTGGCACAGTGGCGGTGCCTACCGGCATACTGGCGGTGTCCACCAATGGCCACTGGACGGCCTGTCGCCAGTGTGCCAGGTGGGCACTGCCAAGAAGGTGGTGCCGAAGTGGGAGACTATGTGGTTGGGGGGGGGGGGGGGGGGGGGGGGGGGGAGGAAGGTGGGGGTCATGCAGTGGTGAATTGTAAAGATGGTATTGTTGGGGATCTTGATTGGTGGAGTATTGGGGATTGGGCAGGGAGACCCATTGGGAGGGCCCTGCTGCTGCAATGCTGGCGACCCATGTCAGGGAAGGGTTGGGAGAACATGCCACTGATTGGGGGAGAGGGGAAGATGTCACAATGTCTGTGGGGAGAGGGAGGAATGGCCAGAGTGCTCTGAAGCCAGGCTCACAGGCATGTTTAGGCACTATTTAGGCACTACCCACCGCCCCCCCCCCCCTCCCTACCCCCAGTACCGGTGCGTAAATCCCAGCTTGTGTAATAGCAGTTGCAGTCAATGAAGCCTTGGTGCGTTGCTAATCAGAAATTAACTAAGAGTGGAAGGATTGTGGCATGTGCCTAAGAGACTGGTGTGGATCACTCCATTATTCTTGCCATTATGTCATTCAGAAATGCTTTGGGAGAATTCCACCCATTGATCAGGATTTTCCTCTCCCCTCCATCCCCCCCCCCCCCCCCCCCCTCACCACCCCCCCCCCCCCCGCCCTCCCTGCACCTCCCCTCTCCCTAGTATGTTTTGCAGTGATGGAGATGACCTACCACTGACCAGCAGCAGGATCTTCCAACCCTGCCACTGTCAGCAGGATTTCCGATTATTCACACCTCCACTGCCAGGGAACCCCCGGTGGCGGGGCGGGGGGAGGGGGAGACTGGAAATCGCCAATAATCAATGGACGTTTTACTCGTTTGCCAGATTTTCCATCCCACTGCTGACAGGTCCCACCATCCCAGCCAAACTCTTTGAACTATAGTGACAGCGGAACTAAGCAATACGCTAGCAAGTAGGATTTCATGTTTTATAGCCACTTTTACATTGTTAGTGCACTGTTACTGAACAGGCACTTTGTCCACTTTATCTTCACTCTGGCATTTTAAAGTTTGTGCAAACGATTTATGGATCATTAGGCTTGAAGCAGATCCCAAGAGGAATGTAAAATGGCAAAGATAACTCCTACCTCCCAACTGGTGATAAAAACATCTATAAGAACTTCCAAAAACTCCAAATCTTAACAATTCTTCATGTGAAGAAAAAACTCTTCCTTTCTGGCTCTTCTGCCACATATTTTAAATCAGTGATAATTGGTTACTAACACAGTTACCATAGGAAATAACTTCTTCATTATTTGCTCTTTCAAAACCCATCATATATTTGAATACATTTCAAAACCCATCATATATTTGGGCGGCATGGTG